>NC_060122.1:290799395-291108960 GCF_021461395.2 Schistocerca americana
GTCAACCGAATATCACGCAGTCTAGATGTAAAGACTCAAGCATTTGAGAAAATACCACAAAACGGGCAACCCGAATGTATCCCTAACTTTGCCGTTACGGCAATAAACAATACGCGCTCCTTTGAGCCGACGAGCATTAGACGGCGTACAAGGTGAGCTAGAAGCGACTATCAGAGGCCACCCGCCGCGGCCGTCAAAGTAGCCCGATTAGCAAAATACATTAGTCTTAAGTCTGTGCCGAGAACTACTTGATAAGCACAGACAGGCGTGGTGGAAAAGTTACCTAAGAAGCCAGCTTAAGACCGATGGGTGGGGTAGAGCGTACAAAATACTGATGGAGAGAAACAATAATCCAGTCATTTTATCTACGAGGGCGCTTCAGAAAGTAACCTCCGATTGGTCACAGTGCGGGTTGTGGGGGGAGTAGCGACGCCATCTGTGCGTTCACGCACTCAACAGGTCAGTCGGCATCAAGCCGTGGTCGAGTGAACGTCGTACCTGCGCTAGTTTAGTTTTTGTGGCAGTTTGAAATGCGTGCTGCAATAGAAAACCCCGCCAAATGTGAAGTGCGTGCTGTCATAAGGTTTTTTACAGCCAAAGGATATTCTGCAGCAGCTATTCATCGTGAGCTTTGTGCCGTGTACGGACCAAGAGTTATGAGTGAAGGAGTTGTCCGTGAATGGGTACGTTTATTTAAAAGTGGACGAGAAAACGTTCATGATGAAGAGAGGAGTGGTAGACCATCATTGGTGACTGACGAACTCGTTCAGACGTTCAGACGTTTCTCAATGTCGGAGTTGTCTACTGGTTTTCCACAGATTTCTAAGACTCTCTTGTACGAGATAGTGACAGCAAGATTGGGTTACAGTAAGTTCTGTGCACGATGGGTGCCCAAATTTCTTACCGATCACCACAAAACTCAAAGAATGGCCTCTGCATTAGACTTTCTGTCACGTTATGAGGACGAAGGAGAACCATTGTTAAACAGAATCGTGACCGGTGACGAAACCTGGATTAAGTACGTGAACCCTGAGACAAAAGAACAATCAAAGATGTGGGCACATTCAAATTCGCCTACCAAACCAAGAAAAGCCTCGCAAGATTTTTCTGCCAGAAAACTGATGGCAACGGTGTTTTGGGATGCCAAAGGGGTGTTGTTGGTTGAATTCGTGGTATGTGGTACGACCATTAATCAAGACGTGTACTGTGAAACAATAAAAAAGTTACGACGGGCTATACAGAACAAACGCCGTGGTATGCTGACTTCCGGTATCGTTTTTTTGCACGATAACGCCCGTCCTCACTCTGCTCGCAGAACAACGGCCCTTCTTGAGTCCTTCAAGTGGGACGTTATCAACCATCCACCTTACAGCCCAGACCTGGCGCCAAGTGATTATCACCTCTTCATGCATTTGAAGAAATGGCTCGGGTCACAGCGGTTTGATGACGACGAAGAGCTCAAAGATGCGGTCACAGGCTGGCTCCAGGCACAAGCGGGTGATTTTTATGCAGAAGGAATTTCAAAGCTTGTGAAGAGATACGATAAGTGCCTCAATCGCTATGGAGACTATGTAGAAAAATAGTGCAAAGATGTAGTTGTAAGATGTATATATTAAAATATTTTTATTTAACTTGGTGTATTTTTTTAAATCAACCGGAGGTTACTTTCTGAACGGCCCTCGTATTTAAATGTCACGCCAGTCGATACTGAGTGGCGCTACTAGCGCCATTACAAGGATGCAAATCAGGTTTGCTTTAAATACGCGCTGTAACGGCCGTCAGCGTTAGTTATCTTTGAGAATGCCTTTAAGGTGACAAAGACACCATTATCAACACATCACTGAGTTTGAACAATGTCGCTACGAGAAGCTGGATGTTCCTTCCGTGATACTGCACAAAGACTTAGCTGGAATACAGCCGCGGCACGTGACTGCTGGCAGCGGTTGTCACGGATAGATATGGTCGCATGAAGACCGGGCTTTGGAGTGCCACAAGGCACTACCGAGAGGAAAGACTGTCGTGTTCGGCGTATGGCACTGTCGCATAGTACTGCATCTGTAGCAGCAATTCGAGCAGCAGTTGGCACCACAAGGAACTGTTGCAAATCGGTTGCTTCGAGGACAACCCCGAGCAGACGCCCTGTAGTGTGCATTCCACTGCCCCAAACCATCGCCGTTTGCGATTTCAGTGGTATAAAGCGAGAGCTCATTGGAGTACGGAGTGAAGAAGGTCTGTTGTGTTTTCTGATGAAAGTTGGCCCTTCCTAGGTGCTGGTGATGGCCGTGTGTTGGTTAGAAGGAGGCCAGATAAGCGCCAGCAACAAACCTGTGTGAGTGTTAGACCACTAGACTAACACCTTGAGTTATGGTCTGGAAGCGATTTCGTAAGACAGCTGGAGCACTCTCATGGTTATTCCACGCTCCCTGACTGCAGACTTGTACGTCTGTCTGGTGATTCGACCTGTTGTGCTGCCATTCATGAGCAGCATCGCAGGGAATGTTTTCCAACAGGATAACGCTTGTCCACATACTGCTGTTGTAGCCCAACATGCTCTGCAGATTTTCCACATATTGCCTTGGTCTGATCCCAGATCTGACTCCAATCGAGCACATGTGGTACATCATCGGACGACAACCACAACCAGCATTAACCGTCCCTGTATTGAGCGACCAAGTGCAACAGGCACGGAACTCCATCCCACAAACTGATATCCCGCTTCTGTAGCTACAACACAATGCATGCACGTTTGCCGGCTTGCATTCAACATTCTGGCGGTTAATGTACCAGCATTTCACAATTTCAATGGCTTTTCTTGCCTTACATTAACCTGTTCTTGCAACGGTACTCACTGAAATATATTACCTAGAGAAACACACGTCCGAAATTTTATTACTGTGCATTGATTATTTCTTGCTGTTGGGATTTTTCCGCCGGCAAATATTTCTTTTTTTTTGTTGTTACATAATCATTATTATTATTACTATTATTATGCTACGACACAACTTTGTAATCAATCAAAACATGTAGCAAATTCAATAAATGATAAAAACACGACCATATAAAAAGAGAAATTTATAAGGGATCCAATTAAACTGAAGTAAATAAAAGTGCATGCCAGCGGTTTCTCGCGTCTGACTAGGTGAGTTCTAGGCTGGTAACCTCGTCCTGCCTCAGTTACGCGATTAAAAAATATTTCAGAAACTTTCTCACTCTTTTACAGGGGGTAACAGTATACGGAGTCCACAAATTCGGGGAAGGCGTGAAGGTGTGGCCACCCTCTACCACCAGGCATATGACCATGTTGTACCTTGGAAAGTATTTTCATGCTTGGGAAAACCTTAGTTTTTGGAACCAGTTTTTGTAAATGAAGTGAATGCAGTCGTTTAAAAATGGAATATGAAAATAAGAGGCGAAACTGTGCAAATTGCTCCAATGTACGAAAAATTTTCCCCTAACTACGATTTAGAGTGTAGTTATATAGCTATTACGGGTATAGTCAAAGGTCTAGCTCAGTGATAATACCAGTTTCCGTCATATCACCGAAGTTACGCGCTGTTGGGCTTGGCTAACACTTGGATTGGTGAGTGTTCGGATCTACCGGCGGTGTTGGCAAGCGGGGTGCACTCGGCCCTTGTGAGGCTAATTTGGTGTTACGTTATTGAGAAGTCGCAGTGCCGCCCACGAAAACTTACAACGGCCGGGAGAGCGGTGTGCTCACCGCATGCCCCTCCATATCCGCATCCAGTGATGACTATAGTCTGAGGGTGACACGGGGGTCGGTCGGTACCGTTAGGCATTCCGAGGGATGTTGAGACGAAGTGTAGTTTGGTTTACTAACGGGTAAAAGTGCAGATATTTTTGTATGTGGTACCTCAACGCGTACACACATCTGTACTTCGGTTGTTTTTTCTCTGTGTCGAAGAATCTTCCCACAAACACGTCACATAATTTGCTTCTTGATATTTTCTTCACAGTCGTAACTACACCACTAACAAGGGGAAGGCCTCAGACACGGCCAACCGATTCGGCTCAAATTTGGCAGGTCTCTTGTGTACAACCTAAAACGAAGGACTCTTCGATATTTTGAGAAAATCGCCTCTAAAGGTTATGAAGAGCAATCGACTCAAAATTGGAGGGATCGATATATAATTGCAAGTAGAGCATTTTTCATCATCGGATATGGGGTCCGCAAACGCAAAGTTTTCCAGAAATCGAGGAAAGAAACTTCTACAACTGCCGCTTCTGTACCCACATCGTAAACGCTTTCGCCGACTCTTCTGAAGCAGTGTAGTTGTCGAAAGATTGCATTCATTACATGTTCTTGGTGCCGTGAGTAAATTTGTTTCGAATGTTTATATGACAAGTACCTTCCAACAAGTTGTTCGAAGAAAAGTGAGGACACGTGAAAGTGACTGGAAGAGCCATTGTAAAGTGACCTGTAGTAACATTTTAGTTGTTGACTATCCCAAAAGGTTTGAGAAATTTGTTTGCCTACCTTATTATTATCATTCCTTATTGGTTTACTTACCTTATTAACCCTCCTATCCCTATCAATTGAGATACGGAAAAATACAAACGAAAAGAAGAACATCCGCTAGGTTTCTTCGAGATTCGAGCACGGGTTCTCCGATTCCCAGCCACTTACCTTGGCCGTTGCGCTATCTTTTTAATCTCAGGTTGTTCGCTTTCGTTCGTTGCATCTGCTCGGGGTGGACGTCGTAAGATATCCGTTTAAGTTCGTTGTTGATCGATTAACTCAGTTTTTTTATTACAGAGGGCAGCTAATCCTGTGACCGAATAGGCTGAGCTACCGTGCCGGCGATATCGATGCTGTCGATGAGAAACGTTTACCATGTGGTTACAGAACGGCAGTTGTAAAAGCTTCTTACCTCGATTTCTGGAAAAGTATGCGTTTGCGGACCCATTACTGATCATGAAAAATGTTCTATTTACAATTATCTATCGATCCCTCCAATTTTGAGTCGATTGCTCCTCGGAACCTTTAGGGGTGATTTTCTCAAAAACGCGGGGGTGTTGACCCAAAATATCTTAGATTCCTTCATTTTAGGTTGTACACAAGCGACCTGCCAAATCTGAGCCGAATCGGTTGGCCGTGTCTGAGGCCTTCCCCTTGTAAGTAGGCAACGCCTATCAGTATAGACTAAAAGTTTTGCGTCCACATGTCCACAGGTCAACAACTGACCTACTGCCCAGTGGAAAATAAACATTAATGGCTTGCTCTTGCCACGTGTACTTGGATGTACTAACCAATCTAAACACATACTATACATAGATATAATTATTAGTCCGCAGATGAATGTAATGTTGCCCTGTACGTCGTCCTCAGTCCCGACAGAAATATCTCCAGTTACTTCCGCTATCCCCCGTACGTCTATTTTTCGGTAACAATCATGCTCAGCGCTGTGTGGGGTTGTACGATTCTCATCGAATTTGGAAATATGGTGTTTTTCTTTAATTAGAAGAGCCGGTAGAAGATGATGTTGCAAACAGTTGCCTGACGTTTATAATATTGTACAGCTAATGTTCAGGGCAGAGAAAAACATCTTGTTAGTGAATACAGAGCGCGGTAGTGGACGTCGAATCCTGTAAAATTTTCCAGATAACTATACATCGCAAAACTACCGTTGTGGATTTTAGCCAATGGACAGTACGAATGAGCTTTTATTCTGACGAATACGGAGGATAACAATGACAACACATCAGGAGCTTCTGCGGATAAGACTTCACGTTCGCCTGCCGGAGTGGCGGTGCGGTTCTAGGCGCTACAGTCTGGAACCGGGCGACCGCTACGGATGCAGGTTCGAAACCTGCCTCGGGCATGGATGTGTGTGATGTCCTTAGGTTAGTTAGGTTTAATTAGTTCTAAGTTCTAGGCGACTGATGACCTCAGAAGTTAAGTCGCATAGTGCTCAGAGCCATTTGAACCATTTTTGAACTTCGCGTTCATTTGTCGGACATACTTCCCCGAACACATCGCTGATTGGTTGTCATTTTAGCCTGTAGCTCCACAACGATACATTTCAGCCCATGCCTACCTGAAAAATTTTAATTGATTCTACGCCCCCTAAGCTGCTCAAGTCTTATTATTATTATCAGGTTGCATTTTTCCACCCTGTAGAAAGAACATTTCAAGGAAACTGTTGTGGATTGGCATGAGAGCCAACCCACTAATGGTAGAGGAAGCCGAAAGGCACGCGTTTAAGCTCATGCAGGCTGGCGTGAGGTCTGGAACAGGACAAGGAAATGAGAACTTAGAAAAACGGACGCAGATGGTGGAATACTTAACTTTAATCCATTAATGTTGAACGTAGCTCTTGTCTGTACATTCTTTACAATATCAATAGCAACATATAATGGCGCCTTGCTAGGTCGTAGCAAATGACGTAGCTGAAGGCTATGCTAACTACCGTCTCGGCAAATGAGAGCGTATTTTGTCAGTGAACCATCGCTAGCAAAGTCGGTTGTACAACTGGGAGGAGTGCTAGGAAGTCTTGCTAGACCTGCCGTGTGGCGGCGCTCGGTCTGCAATCACTGATAGTGGCGACACGCGGGTCCGACGTATACTAACGGACCGCGGCCGATTTAAAGGCTACCACCTAGCAAGTGTGGTGTCTGGCGGTGACACCACAGAAACAATGAATGAAAAAAGTAATAATTTTTTTTTTTGGTCATCAGTCTACTGACTGGTTTGATGCGGCCCGCCACGAATTCCTTTCCTGTGCTAACCTCTTCATCTCAGAGTAGCACTTGCAACCTACGTCCTCAATTATTTGCTTGACGTATTCCAATCTCTGTCTTCCTCTACAGTTTTTGCCCTCTACAGCTCCCTCTAGTACCATGGAAGTCATTCCCTTATGTCTTAGCAGACGTCCTATCATCCTGTCCCTTCTCCTTATCAGTTTTTTCCACATATTCCTTTCCTCTCTGATTCTGCGTAGAACCTCCTTATTGCTTACCTTATCAGTCCACCTAATTTTCAACATTCGTCTATAGCACCACATCTCAAATGCTTCGATTCTCTTCTGTTCCGGTTTTCCCACAGTCCATGTTTCACTACCAAACAATGCTGTACTCCAGACGTACATCCTCAGAAATTTCTTCCTCAAATTAAGGCCGGTATTTGATATTAGTAGACTTCTCTTGGCCATAAATGCCTTTTTTGCCATAGCGAGTCTGCTTTTGATATCCTCCTTGCTCCGTCCGTCATTGGTTATTTTACTGCCTAGGTAGCAGAATTCCTTAACTTCATTGACCTCGTGACCATCAATCCTGATGTTAAGTTTTTCGCTGTTCTCGTTTAATAATAATAATACCACTTTATTCGCATTCTGCATTTTTTTTTTGAAGTGCTGTTTTCTGCAGATTCTAGCACACGTACACTGCCTGACAAAAATGGAGAGGCACCCAGGAGGGGTGAAAATGAAACTCCACGGGTTGAGATGATATGTAAAAACGGAAACGAGCGTAGGGCATCGTTGGCCGGGAGGCCCCTATTCAGGGACGTTCGGCTGCCAAATGCAAGCCTTGGCATTTGACGCCACATTGGGCGACTTGCGCGCCGGTGACGAGGATGAAATGATGATGAGGACAACACAGAACCCATCACCGAGGTGAGAAAATCTCCAACCCGGCCGGGAATCGAACCCGGGTCCGCTTGCATGGGAGCCGAGCACGTTACCATCCAGCTAAGCAGGCGGACGAGATGATACGTGATCTTATTTCAGTGAATAGAACGTCCCCATCTGTCAGAATGACGTACATCCTCCGACCTGAATACATGCACTGATTCGGTTGGGAAGGGTGTCTGTCATAAAGCCGTTGCATCCTCTCCCGGGGCAAGTCGACCTACAAACATTAACTAGTCCGTTATGAGCTGTATACTGGTGCAGAGACAGAGTTATCGTACGAACTGGTCCCACACACGTTCCATGTAGAGAGAAATCTGGGGAACATAGTGGTCACAGGAGTAGCTCAACATCATTCAGACTGTTCGTACAGACACGTGATATGTGTGGACAGGCATTGTCCTGTTAGAAAATGGTACCACAATATTGTCGCATGAGAGGTAATACGTGAGGACGCAGGATGTGTGTGACGTACTGTTGTGCCTCCAAGGTTCCCCCGATCATCACCAGCCCTGACCTGATGTCAGACTCGATTGCTCCCCACACGATGACCTCAAGAGGAACATCACTCTGCCTCTTCAAAACACTAGAAGAAACCTACCTGCCTCCAGGTCGCTGTCTTATTCGCCATCGATGGTCTTCCGGAACATATTGCAGAACCGCGAGTCATCGCCGAACACAACGCGATGCCATTCATCAGCAATTCATGCGTACAGGTCATGGCACCACTCCAAACATAGCCGTTTGTGTAACGGCAGCCTACGCATGACAGCAATTCTCTTGTTCGGCTGCTGCTTGTCTCCAGTCAATGGTATGGGATGACGCAGAATGTTTCAGGGAGTCTATTACTAGTTCTAGGATGACAGGCGCCTATGGAAAGTGCTTAGAATGTGCTTGATACAAGATACGATGATCTCCCCCCCCCCCCCCCCCCTGGTAGTCTGACATGGTCAAATGTTCAAATGGCTCTGAGCACTATGGGACTCAACTGCTGAGGTCATTAGTCCCCTAGAACTTAGAACTAGTTAAACCTAACTAACCTAAGGACATCAAAAACATCCATGCCCGAGGCAGGATTCGAACCTGCGACCGTAGCGGTCTTGCGGTTCCAGACTGCAGCGCCTTTAACCGCACGGCCACTTCGGCCGGCTGACATGGTCAGTCCGAACCTTGACAAAGATTATGTTGCCTTCACGTTCCCATGCAGTCCAACATGGGGCTAGTATCTATCACATTAGAATGCCCCACAGATGTGGAGATTGTACAATTTGCCAGCGGCCCAACTGGGCACTCACTATGAGGCCCCTTTCAAAGTCTTTCAGTTTTCGACAACGCTCGCTCGCACAAGTCGGTGGCATCGCCGTGCTCTTCTCGGTGAACACCCAACGTCTGAGATTCTCAACGCCCCTTTGATACCCTACCAGGCATGGTAACAACACTAAGACACTCTGGTGGTCGTTGTACTTGTCTTTTAAAATTGCAACTCTAATCATTTACATACCCGTCAATGGCGTGCCTGTGTTGACATCCGACCATGTCTTCTGGGTGCTTCAGTCTTTTTCCAGGGAGTGTAGAATATGGAACTGGTAATTGTATGCCGATCTGTCCTGATGAAGGTAACAGTCTTAGAAATATTACAGCAATATAGAGCAGGGCCAAACGGTTGCTTTGGAGTATCAGTTATTGCGATTACGGTTCTTCTCTCTTACCAGTTATTTTTAGCAGTTGTTTATAACTGTCATTTATTTTTATCACCTAATTCACCAGACGTGGGTACAGTTAAGAAGTTAAGTAGGCGGTAACCATCACTTTATTTTATCAGTATAATTAAAACTCCTGATATTGTAAACTGGCAGGAATGTCGTCTGAACTGTTCCATAAACTGGGATAATTAACTGTCCATTGCATGTCACTTGATATTTGAAGGGTTATCGGTATTTCGTATTACATGTATATAGGTTACCGATCGCTACCAAAAATATAATTATCGAAGTTGCAATAGAAAACATATGGAACTTTCCCGCAGCACCACTAAAAGTGAAATGTTAAAGACGCGCTTTTACAAGTATGAACTAAGATGTAAGCTGTATACGGTAGGCAAACTTCGAAACTGAACTTCACGTGTGTAGGGCCTTCATGTAAAACACAAAAATAGACGTAATATTATAGGTTCATTTACTTCTAAACAAGATAAGCGAAAGTAAAGAAATAAAATGTAATGTGAAATTTGAAAAACTGCTCGGTTTCAGCAAAATTTCTTCAGCTACCGACAGGATCTTAATTGCTTAGTGTTCGAATGACTAATTGCATTTCTCCAAGTCCTCAGAGCGTTATGTATCTCTTACTTTTAGCTTTATTGTACGCAAAATTTCGGGGAATAAATGGTTAATATATTAGCCTGTCGTACGAGTAATAGAATTAAACCCTTCAGACGTCATTACTATACCTTTTTACTGTGTTCATTTTCTTTGGGTACCCAGCTTGTGAGATTCTCCACAGATGAATGAGTAGAACTGATGCGCGGAATACGAATCTGTAGCAAGTGTTCAGAAATTTCTGTGTTACAAAATTTGCTTTCCTGAGGCATACTTAACCTGTCGACTCAACTGTTCGCTTTCACATCTGATCAGCTAGTAAAACTTAGATACTGTGACAGTGTACACTCATTTTCTCTCATTAGTTGTATTTAAATACAAATATATCACCATAAATTTACTTGCACTACTAGTTTTCGTGCGTGAACAAGAATATTTATGTATTAAATATGCTTTTTCGTTTTCAAAGAGCCCATTTCAGTTCATATGCTTTATCTTTATTATTTTGGATAACAACAGTCTGGTGCAGTCATTAACTGATTAAGGTTTTGTTGTGTACCAAAATTATCCCTTCATTCTGAATGGTCCTCTGTCTCTTACACGTAGTAGCCTGTTATACAGCGTTTCGCAGAAGGAATGGTCAATATTCAGGGATATAAAAGGAACGATCAATCGAAGCAAAATTCTAGTAAACATGGGATCTGAAATGCATACGTTAAGAGTTATGAGCATTTGCTCAGCAGAAGAGATGTGTAGCACAGTAGTGAAGAAGAACGGGTGCTCATAGCTCTTAAGATATACGCGTTTTAGAGCCCATGCCTACTGAATATTTTTTCCTTGTTTGGGTCCATGGTATCACCTCTCAAAATATCGAAAGTAACATGGGCTCTAAAGGGCGTATCTTAAGAAGTATAAGCACCTGTTCATCTTCGCCACTATGAAATACAGTATGTGATCAAAAGTATCAGGACACCTGGCTGAAAATTAATTACAGTATTATACAGGGTGGTCGGAAATTCCCGTTACAAACTTCTAGGACATGTAGAGGGTAGTGAGTACATAACATTTTGAACAGGAACCCATGTCAGGAAACGTATCGTTTCCGTTCTACGACAGTTTCAATGCAGATGATTGTCTCATCCATACCCACTTGAGGAATGTACTTAGGCGTGATCCAGTGCAATTGTTGCAATCCATTTGAAAAGAATACTGACTCGTTCCGTTGCTACTTACGCATTTGCATTAGAACTTACTCCTTATGGTTTACATTAGGCGACAACAACAAGAAGCCAGCATCTACGGCACCAGCCGCAACGTACCGATGCATTACAACAGTGGCTCGATGTGGCGACCACCGGCGTTGTTACACACATTGTACCTCCGAAGCATGTTCTGGACCACTCTCTCCATCCCACCTGGTGTCTCTTCAATGTCTTGTGCAGCGACCAGAACTCGTGCCATCAGATCTTTCTCTGTCTCTACAGGTGTCTCATAAATTAGGCTCTTCATACGACCCCACAAGAAGTAGTCCACAGGGGTTAAATCCGGCGATCGTGGCGGCCACGCGGTTGGACCACCACGGCCTATCCATCTTTCACCGTACCGTCTGTTGAGATGTCTCCGGACAGCCAGTGAAAAGTGAAGTGGTGCTCCATCATGCTGAAACCACTTTTTCTGACGGACATTCAATGGCACAGCTTCCAAGAACGGGTCCATTACGTGTCGTAGGAAGACTAAGTATGCGGGACCCGTGAGCTTGGACGGAAGGAGGTATGGTCCAATCACATGACCGCCCGGAACACTTGCCCACACTTTAATTTCAAACCTGTCTTGAAATCCCTGAACATGCGTGGCATAAGGGTTTTCGTCCGCCCAGACAAGGCTATTTCGAGCATTCAGAACACAATCCCTTGTGAACCTACATTCATCTGTGAAGAGAACTCGACATGGAAACAGGGGCACGTCGATGCAACGGTGCAGGAACCATGTGCAGAGGGCGACGCGTTGTGGAAAGTCTGCTGGACCCATAGCGTGTACCCTTTGTAAGTGGTACGGGTGTAATTGTTGGTCATGCAGGACGTCCAAGACGGTACTGTGACTAACAGCCATTGCACCCGCAATTGTTCGCGAACTCGTTGACGGGCTATCTTCAATGCGACGCAGTAAACCTTCAAATTCGGGAGTGCGGCGTCGTCGTGGAGCACCACAGTCCTGCCTCCTCACGGTGAAGGTACCCGTGTCTCGTCGCCGTTGTGTAACCTGGGCAAACAGCTTGTGCGATGGAGTGTG
Organism: Schistocerca americana; assembly: GCF_021461395.2. Classification (NCBI taxonomy): domain Eukaryota; kingdom Metazoa; phylum Arthropoda; class Insecta; order Orthoptera; family Acrididae; genus Schistocerca; species Schistocerca americana. The sequence goes on from NC_060122.1 coordinate 290,811,646, forward strand.
ACTGTGTGGAAAACGTTCGTGATACAGCCGACTAGCAGCTCTTCCGTTACCTCCAGCTTCGCCATACACAAGGAGCGTGTCTGTGACTAGAAGTCTTTTGTGAGTAGTTCAAGACATTGCCCATCCATCTTTTTTTCTAGTTTACTCCGATTCCTTTGGTGGCATATGTTGTTATGGCACTTTGTACAGCTTGCTGCTTCGATGTGGTTGCAACAGTTCACATTTTCCACGCTGCAGGTGCCAAAGGTCATCTGCACTAGAACCTTCTCTACAAGGGTGGTTGGACACGAAGAAAAATAGTTTCATATCAACATAAGCAAAGATTAAGTTGACAGTGGAAGTGGGCCAAAATATGTGCCATATTACTTCTGATAATAAAAATACAATTTTTGTGTATAGTATACTGCATGGCACTTGCAGCTTGAATATGTACTTCATAGCAGCTAACACTTGACTTAGTTCTAGTAACGATCGTAGCTTCACGTTTGTTATTAGAATATATTTCTCTGTCTACATTAAATATATATGGTATTTAGGAATGAACATTGTTAATGTGATGTTTTGTCAGGTTAGTCAAAATAATTGCGAGATTCCAGTTTAGAAGCTTCTAAATACATGCATTATACAGATTTTTGTACTCCCAGGTATTAAATACAATCACAACCGAACCACAAACCGGTGCGACGCTAATGACTGCACCTTCTGTGGTGATTGAGTTCCGTACGTCATGGTAACTTTATGTTGCTTGATACCCGATACCATACAGATTTAGTGTTAAAATAATACAGTGAAATTTTATATATGATAATGTTTGATGCTACGATCGTTAATACACCTGTGACAATTATTGTGATTTGAGTATTCCAGCAACAAGTGCAAAAAGGCAGAAGATAAAGAAAAATGTCAAAGCAGGCAAATGGTATCGATAGGTGAAGTATTCTAGAAAAATGAATTAAAATTTGCATGTAAAAACGTTTAAAACCTCACACTGCCTAGTACGTTCTTCTTCAAACAAATTAAGCAACTGGTTACGGATGCCCTGAAACAATTGTAAATACAACAAATATATTTTTTCATTACTTACTTACTTAAATCTGGCTCCAAACTTATCTGTGAAGACAAATTCACATGTACATGTGAATTCCAGAGATGTTTTTTTAAGCTCGTCGTAGATGATATACATGATAATCTCTTGCCGCATAAGTCACATTTCGCGAACTCGTTATAGAGAATAGCGAAGTAACACCACATATCACATTCTGCTCTTTATGTCAGTGTCAACTGCCGCCGCAGTTCTTTCTGTAGAAGTTGTAAAATACTTGTGTCGCTCCGGTATTTGTCCTTATTGTGTTCTACGACTTGCTGGAGTCTGTGACACAGTTACCAACTCACACGTCACCTGTAATGGTAGCCCGCAACTCACAGTATCTTTCACCGAAAAACAACTTCTGTTCATCTGCTGACGCCTATTTCTATAGAATCACAGATTTCTTATGGTCACTCTGCTTACTCAGATAGCGCGAAACCGAAATACACACTTCGACAAACAGATGGCACGCAGCCTGTCAGTTATTTCCATGAGCTATGGAATACCTTATAGATGGTCTGTCCCTCTGTTCAATTATCCGTGGTCAGACCTCAGGTGACGCGAAAGCTTAGTACGTACTTTGGTAAATGGATGGTGCCACACTGTGTTGGCAGTTATCAAAATAACTGCTAGTTTCAGATGAGTGGTTCTAACAGTAACTACTGCTTCTTAATGGCTGGTGATTCCTATCAGTTGTAATTTTTATGACACCACTACAGGGTTAGTCGTTTTTTGAAAATCAAAAATCAATGTTACATGACTATTAACGGAACAGTTATTATTTGAAAGAAATGTTTACGGAGTAAATTCACCTACAAGTTTGTGTATGTCTTTTTAAGGCAGTTTTAGGAGCGTGTCGCAATGAGTCAATACGATACACAATGCGATACCCAGTACGGCTCGACGTACGACACGGAGGCAACCCGCATTGTCGGAGCATGTAAGCGACTTAACTGGTTCACAGTAGGACTCATTGATACAACGCGGATTTGATTCTCTGTCGTGTTCCTTGATACAATTTATGCTGGTTGCTTCAAGCTACTGTACCTTACGACACATGGGGAGGGAAGTTTCAAGTCATCTGATGTGCTCAAAAAATTGTTTAACTTAGATGAAGCAAAGCTACATACATTTCCGTAGTTAGTTTCTCAGTAAAACTTTTACTTTTCGGGTTAAGAATTAAATGCACTGTTTCGGGATTTGTGCATGTTCTCTGTTATGCAATTTTCTGCATTAGATTTTGAGGAAAATATTAGTACAAAAAATTATTATCGTTGTATCTTATAGTCTGATATCACACATAGATAATGAGCTGGTTTTTCTTTTCGCTATTGCACATAGCAATTGTGATACTACAAATTAAGTAAAATGCAGCAAGTGGGTTGGAAACTTTGCAGTAAAAGATGAAGTCAGCGGTCAGTTTACGTTTGGTGCAATTTAGATGATTGTTGTTTACGAAATGTAGCTAACATATCTAAACTGTTTCTAACGCTGGAATGAGAGCCATACCTCTTTCCAATCACACATAAATGTCTGGTGTATTAGGAGCAGCAGTACCTTACACGCGAGGCTATTGCGCCTGCTGTGCCTTGTTTGTTGTAACGATACTGCGAGAATATGAGTGCCGTACGGATAAGCGTTGAATGCTGTCTATTGCTCTGTGTTGTTTTATCGTATATTGTATCTCCTCAGTGAGGTCTAATGTGAGTGGTCCCCCCAACCTCAAAAGAAAACTTAGTTCCTGGAGATGCTCTTGCTTGATGGTGTATAGCTTCCCTCAAACCTTTTTCACGATATAAACGGCAAAACAATAACCATTCATCTTTCTTCATCCCGAAACTGTACTGTTCACATGCTTTAATGCAAGTCAGCTTTGATGCATTACTTGTCTGACTCTGTAATTATGCTTTTAAGGAGTTCGAATATAATTATTACAGAACACAGCGTTGATCGTTTAAAAAGATTGACAATTCGTACAAAGGTAAGTCATCGTTTCTCTATGATTTCTTGTGTATCAAAATTCACGGTCAGACATTTGTAAGGCCATTAGCGAGCCCTTTCTCGGACTGATAACAAGTTTAAAAAAGTTCACAAAGCGGTTACCACGATTGACAGAAAAAGTGTCTCACGAATCATGTGACATTGCATCCGTTCACAGAAACTGTTGCTGTATCCACAATGACGAAATAGTGATCGAGTACATTAGCACTTAGAAAACGGGTTAGCGCCAGGAAGAATAAAATCAATCGCCTTTCTCTTTCTGTACCTGACATTAATGTTTTATTACAATTTGCTATGTCATGGTCTACGAACATTCTTTTTATCGGCTTCTCTCATCACGAAACAAAAGGAAGATATACACCTCATTTCAGCCAAGACTAAAATGTTAGTTAACTAATTAGTTAGTTAGTTACATGTTACATAGATCACTGGAACGATTCTTTTATCGAAATTTTGTGGAACGAATCATATAATTAGTGTTAACGTTAATGGACACGTTATTACTTTTGTTCTAATCCTGCAACTACACTTAATTTTTGTTTAACTGACTACGAGTTTTATTACTTTTAGTCCTAATCCTGCAACTACACTTGATTTTTGTTTAACTGGCTACCAGTTTGTAAGCAGAAATTGATCAGCGGGACAGAAGGAATTGTCCAGAAGATATCATTTTGAATTAGATTTAAAATTTGCTTCGCTACCTGTCAGACTTTTATGTTACAGGGCAAATGATCAGACATTTTTGGTTCTTCATATTGAACTCCTTTCGTAGCTACTGATAGCTTTAACAGTGGGTAATAAAGGTAATTTTTCCCTCTAGTGTTCCAAGTATGAACGTCACTGTTCTTCACAAATTATGATGGATTATTTACGACGAGTTTCACTAGCGAAAGTACGTATTGTGCCGGCTCAGTTAAAATGCCTAGCTCCTTGAAGAGGTATCTACATGACGCTCGTAGATGATCACCACATATTATTATTACTGCTCGCTTTTGTGCAATCAATACTTCCTTTCTAAGTGATGAATTACCGCAGAAAATTATTCCGTAACACATCATTGAGTGGAAATATGCAAAATATGTCAGGAGGTTGATATGTTTGATTGCAAGGTTAGCAATTATAAGGAGACCAAAAGTAGTAGAAATTAGTTGTTTAAGAAGCTCAGTAATATGCTTCTTCCAATTCAACTTTCATCAATATGAACACCCAAAAATTTGGAGCAGTCTATGCTATTTATTGACTCCTGCTCATGTGCTACATCAATTTTCAGAGAACCACTTAATAGTTTTTTGGAAAATTTTATTTACCACTCTTCTGTTGCTTTCTCTCTGATGGGATTTACTGTAACAGTAGTACCGTCTGCAAAAAGTACCAGTTTCGCTTGTTGAATGTTAAGTGGATGGTCGTTCACATAGAGAAGAATAGGAGTGGACCCAAAACTGAACTTTGTGGGTCTAGCTTTGCGATTTCCCCCAGTCACTAAAATTTACTACCTCTACAAAATTATCTGAATTATTCTGCACGACCATTTGCATTCTTTTTGTTAAGTATTATTCAGACCAGCTCTTCATAAACTTAATAGTTTTTTGGAAAATGTCATTTACCACTCTTCTGTTGCTTTCTCTCTAATGGGATTTACTGTAACAGTAGTACCGTCTGCAAAAAGTACCAGTTTCGCTTGTTGAATGTTAAATGGATGGTCGTTCACATAGAGAAGAATAGGAGTGGACCCAAAACTGAACTTTGTGGGTCTAGCTTTGCGATTTCCCCCAGTCACTAAAATTTACTACCTCTACAAAATTGTCTGAATTATTCTGCACGACCATTTGCATTCTTTTTGTTAAGTATTATTCAGACCAGCTCTTCATAAAGTTATCAATTCCACAAAATTTGAGATTTTATAACAAAGTAACACGATCTATGCAACCATACATTTTGGAAAGAGCACAAAAAATACCAAAAGCCGCTATATTATTATTTAAGGCTTGTACTATTTGATGAGTGACTATATAAAAAGCATTCATAATCGATCAACCATTTTGCTATCCAAACTGTGATATGCTAAGTAAATTGCTTACACCTAACTGTGCGACTGTTGCTGAGTACATGACTTTTTTGAAGATTTTGGAAAAACATGTCAGTAAGGAAACTGTATGATAATCGTTTAAGTCTGTCTTCTGATAGTTGTGCCAAATAAACAGATACAGAGACGCACGTTTACACAACTGAGTTGGTCTTGTACGTTACAGTCCCCTTCCACTCCCTTCAGTTAAACAGGATAGCTACAAAGCATCTGTCCTGCTGTATTCTATGAGATTGTTTACACTCACACTTTCAGAAACATGTTATCTTGTTGAAGTACGAGCTTTACAACACTCTTCATGAGTCCCTTAGGATCTGCAGGACTCATTTAGATTGTTGGAAACCATGTCTTATTGCATATATACTTTTTGTCCTGCGATGTACCTCAATTTGTTTTTGTTCAACAGGTAAGATGCGGATACCGTTCGTCACCACAAACCTGCAGTACCTCGCTGCCTTCTGGGGTGAGTTTACCACTTTGAATCTTCTCCTGCGACTATGGTTACTCCAAATCTTACGGGCATAAGTGATAGAGACGGCTATGAGGAAAGGGGGGGGGGGGTGAGGAACAGGTGCTACACATATAGATTCTATAACGGGAAAACCACATTGCCTCTCGTTCATCTACAGTAGCTGTCAAAAAGAGACTTGCAATACAAAGAAGCAGCAATAAAATATATTCGTTAATGCAGAAGGCTGTTGACATTCATCGCAAAATTTGTGCTAAGGACCAAAATGTGATAAATAAAGATGGTGTGCATCAATGGTGTCGTTTGATATACAGACGTGTTCAAATCATTAGACTAAAGACATTTTCCCAAAACTTTACATTTATTACACATTTACATCCACATACAGCTTATATTTGTACATCCAATACTTTGTATGCATGCCTTTGTTCTTAATCAACATTTTTATGCTTTTTGGCATAGCTTTCATTAACTTCCCACATGATATTTTAATATCATTGTCATGGTACAGATTTCCTCTTGTTTCTCCAAGAGATCTTGTTTGGTGGTTATTGTAAATTTCCTTATCCTCTGTTTCACAATAGCCCACAAATTTTCAGTTAGGTTCATATCAGGGCTATTCCCTGGCCAGGGCAACACTTTCAGTTACTTTTCTTCCAAATACTTGGAAACGCTTTTGGATTTGCGGCAAGGTGCCCAATCATGCATAAAAATGGTATCTTTATTAGGAAACCACTTATTTATTTGGGGGAAAAGTTCCTTCTCAAGGATATGTTTATATTGTTCCTGCCTCATTGTCAACAATGTGATAATGATGGTGTTTGAGGGCGCTCAGCTGCTCAGTCATCAGCGCCCTTACAAAGTACCAATTTTTACATAGTCCAATTTTTCACGCAATCCAATCAAGCCACTGTCTCGAATGATGATGATGATTATGATGATGATGAAATGATAAGGACAACACAAACACCCAATCCGCAGGCAGAGAAAAATCCCCAACCCAGCCTGGAATCTAACCTGGGAGCCCGTGATACAGACCATGAGCTGCAGACCTTCAACAATGTGTAATCTGCCATGACCTTTCACGGACATCACACTCTAGACCATAACGGAAGTTGGATGCTTCACACATTGCTGCACACACTCAGCTTTGAACTGTTCTCCAGGTTTGCGACGAACATACTGGCTGCTTTCTTCCATCACCGTGAATACCGATTCATCACTGAAGCATACCTGAAGCATGTGTACAAAATTTCAAGTTAGGAAAATTGGGAATAGTAGCACACAAGACCTCAACAGTCCCAAAATTAAAACGTGCATTTCTTTAGTATCAATAAAACATCACAATTTCTTGCCAAAACTCCTAACTTTAGAGATCAGACCCACTTAATTTACCACATCATTGCACATACTTTAGCCCAGTCTGCACTTGTACACTCCTAAAGTTGTTTAGCCCACAGCAATCTTTTGGTTTCTATGGCAGGTGAGAGTTTTCTTTTTTCCTTGGTTGACATGCCTTTAAACCACATTCAAACAGCCCCCCCTCACTGTCACAGGTGAAACTTCAACACCCAAACCTTTCAGCTAATGGCTCACGTCTGTAGAAGTAAGTTTTTCTGCATTGAAAGTATGAATCTGCTGACAATTTTCTGTGATATTCTAATTCTGTCAGCAATTTTTTGCTGTGTATAACGATTTTCAGCAAGAATTGCTACCACAGCCGTAACTTTCCGAGGTGAAACATCTTTTGTGTTCCCCATAACCTCACTTTCTTTGGAAACTCCACGATTTATCCCTAAAGCTAAAAACATGCAAGTTCACAAGGTATATAATGTTTGTTAATGTAGCAAAAAAATGGTTCAAATGGCTCTGAGCGCTATGGGACTTAACTTCTGCATCCATGCCCGAGGCAAGATTCGTACCTGTGACCGTAGCGTAATGTAGCAAGAAGTTGATAGAATAAATAACAAGCTGAAGTACACCACACAAACATAAAAAATTATTGTAAACACAGTTTCAAAGCATGTACACAGACAACTAACACCAACACGATCCGGGGGAAAATGGCAAATGTTACCAACTGTGAAAAATTCAGTGATCTGTGAGTTGCTTGGAAGGGAAATTTCGTTGCATCAGTCAAACCATTAAAATAATTCAGTTATTACACTTTTCTCTCCTATTTTTACGCCAGAAAACTTAACAGCATCAAAAATAATAGTTTACTCTAATAATCTGGAAACGTCTGTAGAGTAGAAGGACGAATGTTCATGATGGTAACAATAGTGGACGTAAGTCTGTAGTTAACAGCGAACTCGTATTGAAAATTGCGAAAAAATTCTTGAAGATCAGCGTTTGACTATATTTTAAATGTCCGACAAGTTTCCACAGATTTGTAAAGTATTTTTCATGAGATCGTGAGCGAACAGTTAGGGAACTGCAAGTTGCGTGCTAACTTGGTTTCAAAACTCTTTTTAAGAACGACTGAACACAACGGGAGACTGCTTCTCTGGACTTTCCTTTGCGTTGCGATGCGGAGGGACGAAATCGCGAGGTGTGACGGGAGGCAGGCTCCTGCGCTAACTCGGAGACGAAACAGGCGTCAGTATTGTGGAGTCATCCCGCCTAGCGCAAGACAAAGGTTATGGCTTCAAAGTTATCTAACTGAATAAAAATATAATCTGAAGGACTCTGTTTCTGATTGTAAGCTCTCAGCTGCAATAATAATTGAACTGACATAATGAAACGTGTACTGTCGTAATGTGAAAGCAAAGCTGCATTGTAATAATAATTAATCGTCGTAATGAAAAGAGAAGTCTTTCATACTGTAAAAGTTAGCAATCTGATTGCAAGAATTTTGAACAGTATAAACTGCCTGAATAATTAACTTGGACATGAAACCTAGAGTAACTGGTTTCGCAAAATTGATCGCAAAAACTGTCTCTGAATAACATAAGCTGGCCTTGATTGAATAAATAAAAAAAATATCAAAATATGTTCTCCTTACCTCTATCCTGCGCAAAACTGCCCTTCTTGCGCATCGCTATGCTAAAGCTGCAAATTACTGTATTTACATAGAGAAACTCGAGAGGTGCAATGAGTTCTCTGTTAATTGCAAATCGAACAGTTTTTCGGACATAATTAGTTGGATAATTCATTAAAAAGAATGGTAAATGAAAGGTTGGTAAGAAAATGAAATATGTGCATAAATGACGACACTAAGTTTTTTGTACAATGTGAAAAAGTGTTCAAGGCAGACTGTAAATTTAATGAACTTCTTAACATCCAAAGAAAACACTTCCCTAACTCTAAAATCTAACAACTTTTAGTGCAATAACCAAGATAGTTCGATGATGCAGTCAGCAGTCAAAAAAAGTGTCATCAGTATTGTATTTACCTTGGACATTATATTAGACTTCCTCCATCACATGTTCTTTGATCAAATTGATAAATTGAAGCTTTAGATTTGAAATATATATATGCCATTGTTTCCTCACCTTAACACAGCTTCCTCACTCAAACACAGCTACACATAGTCAGCCTAACGTCTGACATAGCTGAACTTTCACTGCTCTCTTTATCAAAGTTAAACATTGTCAGCTCCACTGCGCGCTCGCGCAGCTCAGAGATACTAACATAACTTTTGCGATATAGCTTACAACATCGTTGCTCGATCACAATCGATTCACATTGCATGGGGGCTTAATTAAAAGAATAAGATAAATGAAATTCTGTCAAAATTTTATGTTCAACATGTGTATCAAATAGTATTGGCAGCAGTGTATAATAGTCAATAATAGTTAGTCAACATCATAGTCATCATGTCATCATGTCAAGACCAATGTTTGCCAAGCCAAACCAAAATGTACGCTTGCTGAACAACTGTCAGTGTGCCAAGATATGCAAATACTTCCTCTCTCCAAAAAAAAAGTATATACTGCTTATTGATTTACCAAAGTGTGTGTGTAGACAATCTTCCTTCCACTGGAGTGTTCTAGTCTGCCATCTTCATCCTTCTTGTTCCATATAAACAAAACAAAAAAATTATATGCTCTTCACTTACTTTACCTCTTATCCACCAAAAATCCAATAATCATCAGCATCACATAATCACAATACTTCAATACTACCTCTTCAATACGTCGATACATATAAACATTATCACCAATATCATTTACCTTACCTCTTATCCACCAAAACTCCAATAATCATCAACATCACACAATCTCAATACTTTAATAATACCTCTTCAATACGTCGATACATATAAACTTTATCACCAATATCATTTCACTTCCATAACAACTCCTTCCTCTAGTCAGTCTCCTCGAACAAGTACAGATAAAATCCTAGTGCAAACTTCAATTCATCATCCCATACAATCCGAAGACACAGTGTCCACACACAACCTATGTGTAATCCACCTGTGCCAAATCTTCTACTCATCATAAAATAAAAGAAATGCATACATGACCTCTAACAGCCTTCAGTTTGAATAACTTTCAGTAAGTAGGTGCGAGTACACAGTATTAATGATCACATAAGAATTTGAATGAATATACCGTAATATTTCACAGTGTGTACACCACTTCAAGAATCATGGCAAAAGAGGAGCAAACATGTGGAGTATTTTTTGTGTCAAGTGTCACTTCCTATTTCAATTTCTCACGAAGAATGGCAGTGTAATAACTGTCAATGGTCTAAAGCTACTGTTGGTATTTCATGTCGTCAGCTTCCTTTCTATTATAATGAATTAATGCAGCTTCCATAGAACCTCCAGTTCATGTGACTTCAATTAAGTTTCTTGTACTCATGTAGTTCGTAGAATTATAGCAGTTCTTTTTCTTATCTTAAAATATAAAGCACTAAGCGTAAGCAAAACATGCAATAGCGAGTAAATATACCAGCAGAGAACAGAATGTCAACAAGTGGATGCAACGCAATCCCTACAACGGGGCTCTGCCAAGTGAACAATCTATAATTAATACCATAATGTAATCTAAACTCTATGTCCGTACACAGTATATAAGTATTTCTCTATGCTAAATTAAAGAGTAGTTATGACAACAAAACATAAATGTCTAATATGCAATCCATACGCAAAGCACAAGTATATATCTTACATAATAAATAGGTCATTAGCATCGTATCAGCATAAGCAAATAAATGTTCATATGTAATCTTAATAAGTAAACATGAAGGCGCAAGCAGATAAATCACAAAGTATAACTAACATACATAACCATATCAGCACAACCAATCAGGTGACAATTATAATTTAAATAAATAGGCAGAGCAGGCACATAATAAAAAATATGACATCAGTGAAAAAGCATAGCAGCCAAGCGATGCATAATATACATAAGTAACAACCCTGTTAATTAATAAAACATTGTCAAAATCAGCAAATGTACGCAAGCATGTCGCTTCACAAGTAAATTCATAGAGCATAAAATTTAACACAAAGTATAAATCACGTAATCGCGAGCAGCAAATTACATATAAAGTACATAACTAAGTAGAAATATGTTACCTGAAAAATAAACACAATTAATAGTTACCTTTTTAGTTTATTACTTTCTTCTTCGAAATTACATTCTTCCTGAAATTTTCTCGATAGCAGTCCTCTTAACGTCGGACACGCAGAGAATTTACCTGAAGTTCTTAAATATTTTAAACAATTGTATCCTGGAAAAACTGAACGTTAATAGCGTAAGTTATCAAGTCACTATAGCTTTATACTGAATTTAATCGGAGAAATTGGACTGTGTATTTGTCTACGGCTGTCAGTGCATTCGCACTGAGCGCTCGATCAGCTGTAGGTAAGCGTGATGTAGGAAGTAATTGTTTGCGGTCAACGGCTACCTTTCGCGGCGCGCGGACTGACTGTCGCTTTGTGTATGTGCTGCCGCTAGAACACGGCGCGGTATCCCTGTATTCTCTGCATGTTTACGTGTAACTGTTAATTTCTCAAAAGTATGTCACTCCACAAAAATTTTAACGTTCGATGTATGATGTATTCCCTTAAAGCGCCGTGATTTAAGAGTTTCTACTTCTTCAGTGTTATCATGAATAATTTTGCGAACTCTATATGGACCGTTATAAAGCAGAAAGAATTTGCGACACAAGCCTTTTCCTTTGTGAGACAAACGATGAGACTTAATTAACGCCTTTTGACCAACTGACAAAGTTTTTAAAGGACCAGGACGTTTAGCTGATTTCTCTCTTCTAGCAGCCGCAGATGCAATATTTTGTAGAGCCAGGTTGACAACTTCAGAATGCCGCAGTTTCCGTGTAGGCGGAAAAGGAACGATTTCAGAAATACGATTTGTCGGTGCTTTATTTTTTAATATCAATATAGGCGGTAAAGAAGTTGAATCATTAGGGAGTTCATTCAGAATGTTTTGAAAAATATGAAGATACTGATCCCACGTTCTGTGATTCTCATGACAATAAAGACGACACAATTTATTGATTTCCTTCATCCATCTCTCTGAAGCGTTAGATTGAGGGTGAAAAAGTGAAATGAAAATTGGTTTAATCTTACGACGCCGTAGAGCACGAAGCCAAATTTTAGAGCGAAACTGTGATCCATTATCTGATATAACTTTATCAACTTGACCCACTTCTTCAAGAAAATGTTTGACGAAAGCATTAGATACTGAACGAGCTGTTGCTTTGCGTGAAGGTGTAAAACACACATATTTTGATGTCAATTCCACTGCTACCAAAATGTACGCAAAACCATTAGTAGAACGATCCACTGGACCGAACAAATCGACTGCAGCCATCTCCTTTAATTTCGCTGGAGTGATAGGAACAACGGTGCTCTGTGAGAAATAGTTGGCGGCTTAGCCTTTTGACATAATTTGCATTTGGCAAGAACAGATCGAATACGTTTTTCCATATTACTGAAGTAGCAATTTTCTCGTAATTTATGAAAGCATTTTCTGGGACCAAAGTGTGCATAACTGAAATGTGTATACCAAATCAATTTATTAACCCACTCATCAGGAATGCAAACTAACCAAACAGAGTTGTCAACCGATTTTCGTTTAAAAAGAATATCATTGCGAACTAAATAATACTGTCTTTATCGCTACGCTTTCCTTTGTCATAATGTTGGTATCTATTGTCCTGTCTGTTTCGCCTGTCATTTTCAAAATTACCGTCCGTTCCGATCATTATCCCTTTTCTCTGAAAATCTATTGTGATTACCGTTACTGAAAAAATTACAAGTTCCGTCGTCGTCATACTCAAGTTCTTGTAGCAAAGTCTTAAAAGTTTCAATGTCGTCTTTACATCTTCCGGCTAAAGCAATGTGTCTTATCGATTGTGGCAGCTTAGGTAAACAAATGCGAATTAATTCAGTCGGCCTATAAGGGTTGGAAAGAAATTGGTTCTTTCGAATCATGTCTTCAAAGTATTCTGCCAGCGTGCGGAACTCGGACTGTTTAAAATTACGCTGCATTATAAGACTATGTTTGCTTCTGTCTGGCGTGTTTTCGGACCAATATGCCGATAGAGATGCATGATAAAAATCATTTAAATTATTACAATCTCTAATAACTGTGCGCATGCACGTCGCCGGTTCGTTTTTCATCAATATCCTGAAAACTGTCACTTTTGGGTAAAATAGTCATATCCGGTTATTCTTTACTCACTCCTTTTCTAGATAGATTGATAGCTGAAGAGTTGTTTTGATAGATACAAAGAATAGTAAAAGAGTAGGCAGCAGTGCAGAAAACTAAACGGGAAATAGCACCACTACAGCTCGGGGCCCTGTGCACGCTACGGCACATATTCACTTAGTGTAGTGAATCCCCTGAGGACCTAAATATCCACACGTAAATGGCCAATTTGGCGGAAGTGCGTACATAAATTGATCTAACCAGGAACATGGATGTATGTCATTATTAGAATTGCGAAAAATCTTAAATTTCCGAACAATTAAAAAGTGTTTATAGGCAAAATTTTCGCCTCGTGGCGACAAAGACCTACCGCGTCTGTCCCAGTCCGAATGTCGATTATTGTCAAGTTCGCGCGCCTGGCGCTCTCTTGTTGCATCTCGTAAATGAAATAATTTATTTTCTTCAAAACCCGCTGCTATCAGTGATTCTAAATTTCTTCTACTGTCTTTTCCTACGATTTCGCTTTCAATTTGTTTAACTTGCTTTCGTAATGCCTTAAATTCCCTTTTAACGCGTTCATTAAATTTTCCCTGATTTTCAACATGTTTATTTATGTTCTGGTACTCCTGTTTCCGCAAATGGCAATGGAGCAGTGTCATCTGAATCTCTGTCCCCATTTAAACTAAGACTTGTCAATTTATCTGAAATCTCCTCAACTCTTTCCAATATTCACCTATTTGTTCTTTCTGTTTATTTACGTCTTCCCTAAGTGTCGCGACTCAGGTTTCAGTATTGACACATTTAGTAGTTAACTGTTCATATTGTTGTGTTAGGTTATTTATTCTGTCATTTGGTACGATTTCCTCGATTCTTTCAAATATTTCTTCCTTATCGTGTGCACATTGTAAATTTAACTCTGAAAATTTTTGTACTATCACGCGATCTCTTTCTTCCTGTTCTCTATCCTGTTCCTTTTGTCTAATTTCTATTGAAGTTAATCTATTATTGTGAGCATTCAAAATCGGTTGTACTTCTTCTCTAATTTCTTTCTTTAATTCATCTTTCATGTTCTTAAAACATGTCCCTATTCGTGAGTCTAACCGTGTTTCCATTGTTCCCATTACAGTTTTAATTCTTCCTATTTGTGATCCGAAATTTAACATTGCACTCAACTGCTCCATATTAACTGGTTCGAAATTCTTTTCGCTCGTAACATTTCCCATAAACTAACTTCCTTGGTCATAGCTGTAAAGCTATCTGTGTTCGATACTATTCCAGAATCTTCTGTCGTTAATCTCGTATTCTGAAAATTTTTTGATTGTGAAAAATTTTGAAGTGTTTCCAGACTATTTTCCCGGCTTATTAAATTGTTTTCTACTTCATTATTCATCATACTGTTCTCCTGTGTTGGCGAGTTCGCCATATTAACAACTTCGTTATTCTGACTATCCATCATTTTTGCCTTTTTCATCGATCGCGTTATCATTTACAAAACATACAAAACTCGACACTATACGAAAATTACACACAATATAACACTTTATCACCAACAGTACCATCCACACGAAATGCTTCCCGACAAAGACGATTAACGAACAAATAAAACCTTCACAATTGCACAAAATTGTCAAACCCGTATACGACTCATCAAAAATTAAATTCTACAAAAATACCATCAGAAGAGTGACAAGACAACTACAAATGTTCAATTACAAAATCTATACGTGCAATATAGACTACAATTACTAAACTACAAATTACTACATCAATACTACTACTGTCTGCTATTTTTAGTATCAAAAGAATTCCAAGGGACGATCCGAAGCAGCGGTCGCCATGTGCATGGGGGCTTAATTAATAGAATAAGATAAATGCAATAATTTTAGTAGCTGTGTGACCGGTTATGAAGGCTCGTAACTGGTTGGCCCTGACTAGTATTAGCACGCAATCTGACTGCATAAAATAAAAATAAAGAATGACAAGAAATTTCCATTAACACAATTGATTAATTAAGTCCCCTGCAACTATAAAAGCTACGAAACAACAGAGCACAAGTGTAACTGTTCTGTGTGTGGTAGTGTGACTCAATGTACATGTATCTGGCTCGGTTCTTTCTCAAAACGACAAAATATTTTAAACACCATTTACAATGAACTAATTGAAAAACCAGAAATACTACAATTGCACATAGAAACCAGAATTATAAGTCTAATACATGAATACGAGGCAGATGCTTTGTTGACTGTAGCTGTGACCAAGAGGCAATACCTTTTTACCTCATTATATAGTGACGAAAATTTTACATTACATCAGCATCATAAATCAAAAGCCCATCTCCTTTCTCAAGTACACTGTGATAATTGCAACATCTTCCATCTATACATTACACCAACCGAATAGCATCTACTCTCTCGCCCAACAGAACATCAACTGCCCTCGACATCCTCTGAACTACTACTGCACCAGTGGAGGCCGCGGAATAATAATCTTTGGCGCAATCTCTGGCGCTGACTCAGTGTAGCCACCTTTCAACATACCAAAATTATACGTGACACCTATCAGGCTGCCGCTTATTTGTGGAGTTTATAGAACGTGGAAGCACAAGAAAACTGAAATATTTTAAAAATGGATTAAAAAGAGTCTCGACACAATAAAACATTTATTTACAACGGTTACCTGTTTCGTTCAGAATGTGACCATCTTCAGATCATTTATAACATGATGGTAGGTGGTGGTGGGGTACACAGCAGGTGTTATGACTCGCACCTGTTCCGTTCATGACACCTGGTCCCTACACCGCCACCGTCTTTCATTCTGGTAGCTGACGCCCGTGGAGTCTTAATACTTGCTCCGTTGTTCGCCAGCGCCTACAATTATGGTATAAACCGGTAAACACTGTAAATAAATGTTTTATTACGATCGAGACTGTTTTTAATCCATTCTTAAAGTATTTTTGGCGAGACCGCTGTTTCCCCACGAGATATGTTCCCAAAAATTACTAAATCTGAAATAGTCATTCGTAACAAGCGATGCTATCTCTTGTCAACCGTTGCTGCGTTTTTGTACGACAATGTTTGGCAATACTCTGCCCTGTGTCAGTGTCGTCGTAACTGCCGTCTGCTTCACGTCTGCTGTGCAGCGAGCTACGTTAATTTAACCATTAACTGTATTTTTCTTACTTGTCACTTCTTCTTCCGTGTGTTTTTGCTTTTAGGAAGCTTTAATTGTCGAGTGCTATTAATAGTGTTCCATAGATTTCGTGTTTGTTTTGAATACAGTCAGAGAGAGTCCCTTTAGTCAGCCATAGTTCCAGTAGTGCTAGTGTTTGTTTTCAATACAATCCAGAGACAGGTAGTGCTATTTTCATTGTTTTCTACAAGAAGTATTTAGTAACTACAGGTTAGTCAACTATAAGCCGCCTTTAGTGAATTAGCAGTCTAGTTAAAAGTTGATTAACTCTCTACAGTACATTGATTTCTTAGGATGGATAGGATGTGTGACTGCTGTGTACGGACGCAGGAGGAGCTGGCCACTGTTCGCGAACAGCTGAACGTGTTGATGGCCGCGGTCAGCCGTCTTCAGGTTGCTGCCTCGGAGTGTAGCGGCAGTGGGGAGTCTGGTGCGTCGCATGGTACACCCCAGGTGTTACATGCTTCACCCACTGTCCCTGCTGTCGAGACATCTTCGCGGGTACCGGGCGCGGTTGGGCCACCCTCTCCCCAAGGGGAGTGGCGGGTTCAGTGGCGTTCGCGGCGCACGAGGCGGAGCGGCAATGTGGAGGCTGGCCGTGTGGCATCGCCCGCTCTGCCTGTGAGTGGACATGTGGCCGCTCCTTCAGCAAGGTCCGAGCATGGGGGAGGGATTTATTAGTTATTGGGAGCTCCAACGTTAGGTGGGTGATGGAGCCCCTTAGGGAAATAGCGGAAAGGTCGGGGAAGAAGGCCAGTGTTCACTCTGTTTGCTGGGGGGTCTCATCCGAGATGTGGAGGAGGCCCTACCGGCGGCGATAGAGAGCACTGGGTGCACCCGACTCCAAATTGTTGCTCATGTCGGCACCAATGACTCCTGCCGTCTGGGTTCAGAGGTCATCCTCAGTTCGTACAGGTGGTTGGCGGAGTTGGTGAAGGCGGAAAGCCTCGCTCGCAGGGTGTAAGCTGAGCTAACTATTTGTAGTATCGTTCCCGGAACCGAACGCGGTCCTCTGGTTTGGAGCCGAGTAGAAGGCTTAAACCAGAGGCTCAGACGATTCTGCGGAGATCTGGGGTGCAAATTTCTCAACCTCCGCTATCGGGTGGAGAAATGTAGGGTCCCCCTGAATAGGTCAGGCGTGCACTACACGCAGGAAGCGGCTACAAGGGTAGCGGAGTACGTGTGGAGTGCACATGTGGGTTTTTTAGGTTAGAGAATTCCCTCCCTAGGCCCGACAAGATACCTCCTGAGACGAGGCAAGCTAGGAGTAGGCAAAATGCAACAGGGAATAACAATATTAATGTGCTAATAGTAAACTACAGGAGCGTCTATAGAAAGGTCCCAGAACTGCTCTCATTAATAAACGGTCATAATGCCCACATAGTCCTAGGGACAGAAAGTTGGCTGAAACCAGATGTAAACAGTAATGAAATTCTTAACTCAAATTGGAATGTATACCGCAGAGACAGGCTGGACAGTGAAGGGGGAGGCGTGTTTATAGCGATAAGAAGTGCAATAGTATCAAAGGAAACTGACGGAGATCCGAAATGTGAAATAATTTGGGTGAAGGTCACGGTTAAAGCAGGCTCAGACATGGTAATTGGATGTCTCTATAGGCCCCCTGTCTCAGCAGCTGTTGTGGCTGAGCACCTGAAGGACAATTTGGAAACTATTTCGAGTGGATTTCCTCACCATGTTATAGTTCTGGGTGGAGATTTTAATTTGCCGGATATAGACTGGGAGACTCAAACGTTCATAACGGGTGGCAGGGACAAAGAATCTAGTGAAATTTTTTTAAGTGCTTTATCTGAAAACTACCTTGAGCAGTTAAACAGAGAACCAACTCGTGGCGATAACATATTAGGCCTTCTGGTGACAAACAGACCCGAACTATTTGAAAGAGTTAAATCAGAACAGGGAATCAGCGATCATAAAGCGGTTACTGCATCGGTGATTTCAGCCGTAAATAGAAATATTAAAAAAGGTAGGAAGATTTTTCTGTTTAGCAAAAGTGACAAAAAGCAGATTTCAGAGTACCTGACGGGTCAACACAAAAGATTTGTTTTAAGTACAGATAGTGATGAGGATCAGTGGACAAAGTTCAAAACCATCGTACAATATGCGTTAGATGAGTATGTGCCAAGCAAGATCGTAAGAGATGGAAAAGAGCCACCGTGGTACAACAACCACGTTAGAAAACTGCTGCGGAAGCAAAGGGAACTTCACAGCAAACATAAACATAGCCAACGCCTTGCAGACAAACAAAAATTACGCGAAGCGAAATGTAATGTGAGGAGGGCCATGCGAGAGGCGTTTAATGAATTCGAAAGTAAAGTTGTATGTACTGACTTGGCAGAAAATCCTAAGAAATTTTGGTCTTATGTCAAAGCGGTAGGTGGATCAAAACAAAATGTCCAGACACTCTGCGACCAAAATGGTACTGAAACAGAGGATGACAGACTAAAGGTCGAAATACTAAATGTCTTTTTCCAAAGCTGTTTCACAGTGGAAGACTGCTTTGTAGTTCCTTCTCTCGATTGTCGCACAGATGAAAAAATGGTAGATATCGAAATAGGCGACAGAGAGATAGAGAAACAATTAAAATCGCTCAAAAGAGAAAGGCCGCTGGACCTGATGGAATACCAGTTCGATTTTACACAGAGTACGCGAAGGAACTTGGCCCCCTTCTTGCAGCGGTGTACCGTAGGTCTCTAGAAGGGCGTAGCGTTCCAAAGGA
Source organism: Schistocerca americana (assembly GCF_021461395.2). Taxonomy (NCBI): domain Eukaryota; kingdom Metazoa; phylum Arthropoda; class Insecta; order Orthoptera; family Acrididae; genus Schistocerca; species Schistocerca americana. The sequence continues at coordinate 290,830,840 of NC_060122.1, forward strand.
TTGGAAAAGGGCACTGGTCATCCCCGTTTTCAAGAAGGGACGTCGAACAGATGTGCAGAACTATAGACCTATATCTCTAACGTCGATCAGTTGTAGAATTTTGGAACACGTAATGAATTTTCTGGAAACTAGAAATCTACTCTGTAGGAATCAGCATGGGTTTCGAAAAAGACGATCGTGTGAAACCCAGCTCGCGCTATTCGTCCACGAGACTCAGAGGGCCGCAGACACGGGTTCCCAGGTAGATGCCGCGTTTGTTGACTTCCGCAAGGCGTTCGATACCGTTTCGCCACAGTCGTTTAATGAACAAAGTAAGAGCATATGGACTATCAGACCAATTGTGTGATTGGATTGAAGAGTTCCTAGATAACAGAACGCAGCATGTCATTCTCAATAGAGAGAAGTCTTCCGAAGTAAGAGTGATTTCAGGTGTGCCGCAGGGGAGAACCGTAGGACCGTTGCCATTCACAATATACATAAATGACCTTGTGGATGACATCGGAAGTTCACTGAGGCTTTTTGCGGATGATGCCGTGGTATATCGAGAGGTTGTAACAATGGAAAACTGTACTGAAATGCAGGAGGATCTGCAGCGAATTGACGCATGGTGCAGGGAATGGCAATTGAATCTCAGTGTAGACAAGTGTAATGTGCTGCGAATACATAGAAAGAAAGATTCCTTATCATTTAGCTACAATATAGCAGGTCAGCAACTGGAAGCAGTTAATTCTGGAAGCAGTTAATTTCATAAATTATCTGTTTGTACGCATTAGGAGTGATTTAAAATGGAATGATCATATAAAGTTGATCGTCGGTAAGGCAGATGCCAGACTGAGATTCATTGGAAGAATTCTAAGGAAATGCCATCCGAAAACAAAGGAAGTAGGTTACAGTGCGCTTGTTCGCCCACTGCTTGAATACTGCTCAGCAGTGTGGGATCCGTACCAGATAGGGTTGATAGAAGAGATAGAGAAGATCCAACGGAGAGCAGCGCGCTTCGTTACAGGACCATTTAATAATCGCGAAAGCGTTTCGGAGATGATAGATAAACTCCAGAGGAAGATTCTGCAGGAGAGACGCTCAGTAGCTCGGTACGGGCTTTTGTTGAAGTTTCGAGAATATACCTTCACCGAGGAGTCAAGCAGTATATTGCTCCCTCCTACGTATATCTCGCGAAGAGACCATGAGGATAAAATCAGAGATATTAGAGCCCACACAGAGGCATACCGACGATCCTTCTTCCCACGAACAATACGAGACTGGAATAGAAGGGAGAACCGATAGAGGCACTCAAGGTACCCTCCGCCACACACCGTCAGGTGGCTTGCGGAGTATGGATGTAGATGTAGATGCAAACACAGGAACTGTGGCATCAATTCAAATGGCACGTTTGAACATCCTCCCAACATCCCAGACCTGATACCAGTGATTTCCAGTTATTCACGCATATGAGAAAGTGGCTTAGCTCCCAATGCTTTGACTCCAAGGAAAATAAAGATGCTGGCATGGGATAGCTGCAGTCTCAGATGACAGCATTTTACGCAGAAGGACTTCGTCAACTGATTAAGGAGTATGGTAAATGTTTAATCTGAATGGTGATACATAGAGGTCTAGTACAAAGGTTTAATTCTAAGATTTCTCCAATGTGTTTGCTATAACTATTCCACTATTTTATTTATAACTTAGCAGAGGTCAGTTAATGAATAGCCATCGTAATTTTAGCCCGACTGACTAGGAAAATGTCTTGGAAAACAGGACTGACAGTGTTACAACCATTGTTACGATGACGGATAAAGGCAAAGATAGGGTGTTCAGTACGTTTTAGCGGCAGTCGGTAGGTTTCCAACATTTTTAATGTGTTCAATTAAGATGCATGTTTACACATTATATTTACATCATTACTTTTTATATTTATGTCCTTACTTTTGCAGTATTTACGAAATGGACAATATTTTACGTTTGGCAAAATCAGGACGCACTGTTTTGTGCTTAAAACTGCTTTCCTGCTGCGTGCTTAGATGTAGTAGAATAATACAAAAAATAAGTCAGTAACTAATTTTGTATTATTAAAACTGCTATTTGCGAAGACGTCGAAGTTGCAGTGAGAAATATCCTTTGTCAGCGGCGACTATTTTCGGATACGTCCATTATCAAACCAGCGCCTTCTTTGCTAGTACTGAAACAGAGTTGCTGTACTGCGTTTCAATACTAAAGGAGAAGGCGATAGTTTGATAACGGACGTTGTGTCCGATACTGGTCACTGCTAATATAGGATATTTTTCGTTGCAGCTTCGGTTTTAATATATGTTGTAGTGTAATGACGCGTATGACTCAATGATTTTTTGTTTGAAATATGACCATGTGCAGACTTCGTCACCTACGTCGTTTACAGAATACTTCAGAAAAATTATTTAAATTCTTTTAAAGTTCTCTATAAAAGATTCTTGAACGAAACTGTAATTAAAACACCTTCAGTTGAGTCGTTTGTGCAAAACTACGTCACTCAGTCCAACTGATTTGCGCAAACTTTTGAAATTTAGATGTCGTTTGTTTCTTCTTGGAAATTATATTCTTGCAAGTTATCTTATTTTTCCCATAATAAAACCAGACTGTAAATCCTTTAAGATTCAAAAATCGAAATCAAACTCTTCTGAAACTTAATATCTTGGAAAAATTCAGTAATAATTCTTCCTCAATATAACTCTTCATAAATAATTCTCGAACACGTATTTAAGCTTTAGAGCATACACTGTTTTATTGTCTTCGTATATGCTACATACAGATGTGAACATAAGACTCGGCAAATCGGAACTGAACAAAATACAACATGAACTAAACGTTCTGTGACGTCATTATAATGGAAAACTACAATTTTTTATTTATTTGAATGTTGGAGGTTCGACTCAACAACCCGGTCACAGGATCTTCTGCTGCTCTTTGGCCAATGACCCGCGACGTCTAGGGGCCAGCAATTTTCTTTCTGGTTCCGGCAATGAAGATGCTGTTTCCGCGAGTTGCGATGCTCTCTCCAAACATGAAACATACAAAACAAAAATACAAAACTTTAAATATTTTACAAACATAACAAAATATTACAAATACATAAACAAAACACTAAATTAAAATCCCATTACAACGTAAGTGTTCCAGAAACACATACGTTTACACTTTTTGTATAAAAATTTGTCCATGTTTTACAGGAAACTCTCCTGCAAAGAGATAAACTGCATTACTGAATACCACAGATAGTTGTCTGTTCCCGTATTGTTGGGTTATAAGCAGTGCATTATCTTTGCATTCCTGATAGTACTCCTCCTGGTTTCTTGTCCAACACTGCCATTTCATCCAAACAGACTAGCAACATAGTCACCTGTAGAAACCGTATAACAAATTACGATCACGCAAGTACGCACATTTAACCAGTTTCTTACAGAAATTTTCTCTCTATTCGTAGATTACTGTGTCATCAGCATAGGCAGGCAAGTATGCGCTTGTAGTCATTTTATGATGGGAACGATCCTTGTCATGAAGACCCCGAAACATCAGTCTGCCATTGTCAAAAATACCAGTCTCAACAGACATTCAAAAACACATTTTTGCTTTTTGCTATGTTTAACGCAAGTGCCCAGACAGTAATCTTTTTAACTTTAATACAAAAATGATGGCTATTTGCTGGACTACTGAACATCCACTCAGTGATGAATTCAGGGGGTGGCCCGAGGGGGAGAATCCCCCCGGAAACTGGAAATCACCTGGTCTGTTAACTTCTACTTATGTGACAAAATTTAAACTACGCCAGCTGCTTTTGCTAACGAAGTTTGGAGTCAAGTATGGAGAAGTCGTGATGACATGCAGTTTTTACAAGCAAAATGAATGTGTAACACAATAGGTGGCGGGTGAGTCCCTATAGTTTGGTTTCGTTACTTTGCATGGGGGCTTAATTAAATATGAATGAAAATATTTTTTGTTTCTTAGTTTTTAGTATGTCCGATTACGCTATTCTCGTTAACGGTTGGCCCTGACTAGAATTATTACGCAATCTGACTGCAACAAACAATGAAAGAAAATTTTCGTAAACACAGTTAATTAATTAAGTCCCCAGCAACTATAAAACCTACAAAACCAATAAGCACAAGAGTAACTGTTCTGTATGTGGGAGTGTGACTCAACGTACACATCTGGCACGGTTCTTCTCCAACAAGACAAGAAATTTAAATACCAATTATACTGACGTGATAAAAGAAAATTAGAAAAACTATAATTACGCAAGAAAACCAGAATTCACTCTAATACAAGAACACAAGCCAGATGCTTTGTTGACTGAACCTGTAATGACGCATTATTTCAGACACACAAATAATAAAAGAACATTGTGGTTTTTACCTTCATATATATTGACGAAATGCACTCTGATCATTACAATAACATCTGCTATCTCTCACGTCAAATAACTGGATAAAACATGGAACAAACACTCCTTACTACAACATCTCGACAAGCCTTGCCCACTAGCACATCTCAACACGAACTGTCTTCTACGAGCTCTGCCCACGCACTGACTTCTACGAGTTCTTAACAGGCACTGACTTCTACGAGCTCTGCCCACGCACTGACTTCTACGAGTTCTTAACAGGCACTGACTTCTACGAGCTCTCAACAAGCACTGTGGAGGCGGCTTAATAGTACTCTTTGGCGCAATCTCTGGCGCAGTGGCTCAGTGTAGCCACCTTTCATATGCCCCTCCTCCACAGGCCAGAATTTGATGGTATTTTTGCCAGCATTGGTGGTGAAAATACCACCAAATACGTCCACAAAAATGCAGACAAAAATAATAGATAATATTAATACCTAAATATCACATAATTAGTTAAAATTTTGGCTTTGCACTGACCTTTCAATAACCTAATATATAAAATACAGTAGGCAATACAAATTCTTTTCATACATGTGGCTTTACATAATAGTTTACACAATACATAAAAAATCAGTTTATACAAATGTTCACATAAAATGCTTTCAATGATTAGTTTATACAAAAAAAAAGACACCAACAGGTGACATCTTTTCAGTAGAAGGAGTCCATCAGTGGCACCCAGTAAAGTTTAGCAGGTACACTCAGCAACAAGTCACATTAGTTCAGTAGAAGCAATCCATCAGAGGCACCCAGCAATGTTGAGTAGGTGCAGACAGCAACAAGTGACTTCATTTCAGTAGAAACAGTTCATCAGTTGCACCCAGCAATGTTGAGCAGGTGCAGACAGCAACAAGTGACTTCATTTCAGTAGAAACAGTTCATCAGTTGCACCCAGCAATGTTGAGCAGGTGCAGACACCAACAAGTGACATCATTTCAGTAGAAGCAGTTCCATCTGTGGCACCCAGCAAAGTTGAAGAGGTACACACAGCAACAAGTCACATTAGTTCAGTAGAAGCAGTCCATCAGTGGCACCCAGCAATGTTGAGTAGGTGCAGACACCGGCAAGTGACATCATTTCCATAGAAGTAGCTTCATCTGTGCACCCAGTAATGTTGAGCAGGTGCAGACACCAACAAGTGACTTCATTTCAGTAGAAGCAGTTCCATTAGTGGCACCCTTGCAATGCTGAGTAGGTGCAAACAGCAACAAGTGACATTATTTCAGTAGAAGCAGTTCCATCTGTGGCACCCAGTAAAGTTGAGCAAGTGCACACAGCAACAAGTCACATTAGTTCAGTAGAATCAGTCCATCAGTGGCACCCAGCAATGTTGAGTAGGTGCAGACACCGGCAAGTGACATCATTTCAGTAGAAGCAGTCCATCAGTTGCACCCAGCAATGTTGAGCAGGTGCAGACACCAACAAGTGACATCATTTCAGTAGAAACAGTCCATCAGTTGCACCCAGCAATGTTGGGAGCAGGTGCAGACACCGACAAGTGACATCATTTCAGTAGAAGCAGTCCATCAGTTGCACCCAGCAATGTTGAGCAGGTGCAGACAGCAACAAGTGACATCATTTCAGTAGAAACAGTCCATCAGTTGCACCCAGCAATGTTGAGAGCAGGTGCAGACACCGACAAGTGACATCATTTCAGTAGAAGCAGTACATCAGTTGCACCCAGCAATGATGAGCAGGTCCAGAGTGCAGTCCATGATATTCACTATCACTAATCACACTGTTCATCAGCAGAAACTAAACATGTCCTAGTGACACCAATCATGTAGATAAAGTACAAGTAACAGTCCATAATATTCACTATCACTGATCACTCAGTTCATCAGCAGAAATTAATCATTCCTAAGTGTCGCACATTATGTTGAAAAATGCAGGTAACAGTCCATAATATTCTCCATCACTAATCAGACAGTTCAGGCATGAACAATAGTTTGAATGCACATACAAATGCTTTTACAATGCTCTTACACTAAACATACAAATTCTAATAAACACACAAATGATATCAGATAATTGTCATAGTAACTATTACAAATACACAAATATCAGTAAACCTATAATATTTATGGGTGTCAGTGCAAGCCACTACAAACAAATAAAATAATATTTGGGAGATAGGTGGGTAGGATTAGGAAAGGAAAACACACAAAACACACTCACTCATCTTTCATCCACATTAAGTACTACTGTGTAACTGAATAGTGTTAACTGTGTAAATGCAATTCTGTCAAAATCTGATGTTCATCATGTGTATCAAGTAGTAGTGGCAGCAATGTATAACAGTCAATAATAGTTAAGTCAACGTCATAGTCATCATGTCAAGACCAATGTTTGCCAAGCTAGATCAAATGTATTGTTGTTGAACAACTGTCAGTGAGCCAAGATATGCAAATACTTCCTCTCTTCACAAAAAAAGTATATACTGCTTAGTGATTTAACAAAGTGTGTGTATAGACTATCTTCCTTCTACTTTAGTGTTATAGTCTGCTATTTTCATCCTCCTTGTTCCATAAGACCAACAAAAAAAAATATGCATCTCACTTACTTTACCTCTTATCCACCAAAACTCCAATAATCATCAACTTCACACAATCTCAATAATACCTCAATAATACCTCTTCAATACGTCGATACATATAAACCTTATTGCCAATATATGCTCCTCACTTACTTTACCTCTTATCCACCAAAACTCCAATAATCATCAACTTCACACAATCTCAATAATACCTCAATAATACCTCTTCAATGCGTCGATACATATAAACCTTATTACCAATCACATTTCACTTCCATAACAACTCTTTCCTCTAGTCAGTCTCCTCGAACAAGTACAGATAAAATCCTAGTGCAAACTTCAGTTCATCATCCCATACAATCTGAAGACACATTCTCAACACACAACCTCTGTGTAATCCATCTGACCCAAATCTTCTACTCATTATGAATTATAAAGAAAGAAATGCATACATGACCTCTAACAGACTTAGTTCGAATAACTCTCAGTAATTAAGTACGATTACGGAGTGTGAATAATCATAAAATTTCTCAGTGTGCACACCACTTCAAGAATTATGGCAAACAGAAGCAAACACGTGGAGTATTTCTTGTGTCAAGTGTCACTTCCTATTTCAATTGCTCACGAAAAATGCAGTGTAATAACTGTTAATTGTTTAAACCTAGTAATGGTATGTCATGTCGTTAGCTTCCTTCCTATTAGCATAAATTTATACAGCTTCCATAAAACCTCAGCTCATGTGACTTCAACGAAGTTCTTTGTACCAATGTCGTTCGTCGAATTATAGCAGTTCATTTTCTTATCTTAAAAATATAAGGCACTGAGCGTAAGCAAAACAAGCACTAGCGAGTAAATATACCAGTAGAGAACAGAATGTCAACAAGTGGATGCAGCACAATTCTTACAACGAGGCTCTGCCAAGCTAACAATCTATAATTAATCCAATAGCGTGACCTAAACTCTATGTTCATACACAGTATATCAGCATTTCTATATACCAAATTAAAGAGTAGTTATGACAACAACAGATATGTATAAATATGCAATCCATACGCAAAGCAGTAAACATGTCATTAGCATCATATCAGCATAAGCAAATAAATGTTCATATGTCATCTTAATAAGCAAACATGAAGGCGCAAGCAGATAAATCACAAAGTATAACTTACATACCTAAACACATCAGCACAATAAATCAGGTGACAATTATAATTTAAATAAATAAGCACAGCAGGCACATAGTTAAAACGTATGACATCAGTGAAAAAAAAGCAGTGCAGCCAAGCGATGCATAATCTATACAAATAACAATCCTGTTCATTAATAAAACATTGACAAAAATCAGAAAATGTACGCAAGCACGTCGCTTCACACGTAAATTCATAGAACATGAAATTAGCACAAAGTATGAATCACGTAATCGCGAGCAGCAAATTACGTCTAAAGTACGTACCTAAGTGGAAATATGTTACCTGAAAAATGAACTCAATTAATAATTACCTTTTTTTAGTTTATTAGTTTCTTCTTCGAAATTACATTCTTCCTGAAAATTTCTCGATAGCAAGTCCTCTTAACGTCGGAGACACACAGAATTTACCTGAAGTTCTTAAATATTTTATAGAACCGTATCCTGAAAAATACTGAATGTTAATAACATAATTCATCAAGTCACTATAGCTTTATACTGAATTTAATCGGAGAAATTAGACTGTGTATTTGTTTACGGGTGTCAGTGCATTCGCACTGAGCGCTCGATCAGCTGTAGGCGCGTGACGTAGGAAGCAATTGTTCGCGGTCAACGACTGCCTTGTGCGGCGCGCAGACTTGAATGTTGCTTTGAGTATGTGCCGCCGCCAAAACACAGCGCGGTATCCTTGTACTCTCCGCATGTTTACATGTAGCTGTTAGTTTCTCGAAAGTATGTCATTCCACAAAAATTTTTCAAAAGTATATCATTCCACAAAAATTTTGGAAACTACGAACCTCACGTTTTGTGGTAGGAACAGCATAATTACGAATAGCGTCTAGTTTTTTTTTTTTTTTTTTTTTTTTGGATCAGGAAGAATACCTTTTGTAGAAATAATGTGACCGAGAAATTTCACCTGCGATCGACCAAATTCAGATTTTTCTAAGTTCACTGTAATGCTAACTCTTGCAAAGATACGTAACAATGAATCCAAAATTTTGTTGTGCTCACTCCAAGAATGTTTAGCAATAAGAATATCGTCAACATATGAAGTAATGTTGTCACGAAGATAAACAGGTAAAATTTCATTTAAACTACGAATGAATGCTGCAGAAGATACAGTAAGTCCAAACGGTAATTTCCGAAGTCACTTTTGGGTAAATTAGTCATATCCGGTTAATGTTTACCTACTGTCTAGATAGATTGATAGTCGAAGAGTTGGTTTGACAGATGCAAAGAATAGTAAAAGAGTAGGCAGCGGTACAGAAAACTAAAAGAGAAATAGCACCACTACAGCTCGGGGCCCTATGCTCGCTACGGCACATATTCACTTAGAGTAGTGAATCCCCTGAGGACGTTAATAAGTTCAAACAGTAATTTTCGAAATCTCATTTAGGTAAATAGTCAAATCCGGTTATTGTTTACTTACTCACTAGATAGATTGATAGTCGAAGAGTTGGTTTGACAGATGCAAAGAATAGTAAAAGAGTAGGCAGCGGTACAGAAAACTAAAAGAGAAATAGCACCACTACAGCTCGGGGCCCTATGCTCGCTACGGCACATATTCACTTAGAGTAGTGAATCCCCTGAGAACGTTAATAGCTGCACATAATTTCCAGTTTTTGACTTTGTGGCACATCTGGCGGAAGTGCGTACGTAAATTGATCTAACCATGCACATGGATGTATGTCATTCTTAGAATTGCGGAAGATCTTAAATTTCCGGACAGTCAAAAAGTGTTTATAGTCAAAGTTTTCGCCTCGTGGCGACAAAGACCTACCGCGTCTGTCCCAGTCCGAATGTCGATTATTGTCAAGTTCGCGCGCCTGGCGCTCTCTTGTTGCTTCTCGTAAATGAAATAAATTACTTTCTTCATACCCCTCTGCTATCTGTGATTCTAAGTTTCTTCTACTGTCCTTTCCTACTATTTCGCCTTCAATTTGTTTGACTTGCTTTCGTAATGCCTCAAATTCCCTTTTCACGCGTTCATTAAATTTTCCCTGATTTTCAACATGCTTATTTATGTTCTGATACTCTTCGGTTTCTGCAAATGGCAATGGTGCTGTATCATCTGAATCTCTGTCCCCATGTAAACTAAGATTTGTCAATTTATCTGATATTTCCTCAACTCTTTCCGCTAAATCACCTATTTTTTCTTTCTGTTTATTTACGTCGTCCGTAAGTGTCACAACTCGGGTTTCAGGATTGACACATTTGTTAGTTAACTGTTCATATTGTTGTGTTAGATTATTTATTCTGTCATTTGATACGGCTTCCTCGATTCTCTCAAATATTTCTTTCTTATCGTGTGCACGTTGTAAATGTAACTCTGAAAATTTATGTACTATCACGCGATCTCTTTTTTCCTGTTCTCTATCCTGTTCCCTTTGTCTGATTTCTACTGCAATTAATCTATTATTGTGAGCATTCAAAATTGGTTGTACTTCTTCTCTGATTTCTTTTTTTAATTCATCTTTCATATTTTTGAAACATGTCCCTATTCGTGAGTCTAACCGTGTTTCCAAAGTTCCCATCTCTGTTTTAAATTCAGATTCCATCCGTGTTTCCATTGTTCCTATATCAGTTTTTAATTCAGATCGTAAAGTTCCCATCTCAGTTCTAATTGTTCCTATTTGTGAGTCTAACCGTGTTCCCAAATTTAATATTGCACTCATCAACTGCTCCGTACTAACTTGTTCTAAATTCTTTTCGCCCCTAACATTTCCCGCAAAACCAGTTTCCTTCGTCATAGCTGTAAAGCTATCTGTGTTCGATACTATTCCAGAATCTTCCATCGTTAATCTCGTATTCTGTGAATTTTCTGATTGCGAAAAATCTTGAAATGGTTCCGGACTATTTTCCCGACTTATTACATTGTTTTCCACCTCATTATCCACCATACTGTTTTCCTCTGTTGGCGAATTCGCCATGTCAACAATTTCGTCATTCTCACTATTCATCATTTTTGCCTTTTTCATTGATCGCGTAATCATTTACAAAACATAAAAAAAATTCGTCACTGTACGAAAATTACACACAATGACTCCTATCTCCAACAATACCATTCACATGAAATGTTTCCCTCAAACACGATTAACAAACAATTGAAATAATTGCACAAAATTGTCAAACGCGTATACAAGGCAATAAAAATTAAATTTTGAAAAATACCATTAGAAGAATGCCAATTACAAAATCTACACATGCAAAATAGACTACAGTTACTAAACTACAAATTACTACAACAATACTACCGTCTACTCTTTTCACAATCAGAAGAATTCCAAGGGACGATCCGAAGCAGCGGTCGCAACGTGCATGGGGGCTTAATTAAATATTATTGAAAATACTTTTTAGTTTTTAGTAGCTGTATGTCCGATTACGCTATTCTCGTAAACGGTTGGCCCTGACTAGAATTATTACGCAATCTGACTGCAACAAACAATGAAAGAAAATTTTCGTAAACACAGTTAATTAATTAAGTCCCCAGCAACTATAAAACCTACAAAACCAATAAGCACAAGAGTAACTGTTCTGTATGTGGGAGTGTGACTCAACGTACACATCTGGCACGGTTCTTCTCCAACAAGACAAGAAATTTAAATACCAATTATACTGACGTGATAAAAGAAAATTAGAAAAACTATAATTACGCAAGAAAACCAGAATTCACTCTAATACAAGAACACAAGCCAGATGCTTTGTTGACTGAACCTGTAATGACGCATTATTTCAGACACACAAATAATAAAAGAACATTGTGGTTTTTACCTTCATATATATTGACGAAATGCACTCTGATCATTACAATAACATCTGCTATCTCTCACATCAAATAACTGGATAAAACATGGAACAAACACTCCTTACTACAACATCTCGACAAGCCTTGCCCACTAGCACATCTCAACACGAACTGTCTTCTACGAGCTCTGCCCACGCACTGACTTCTACGAGTTCTTAACAGGCACTGACTTCTACGAGCTCTGCCCACGCACTGACTTCTACGAGTTCTTAACAGGCACTGACTTCTACGAGCTCTCAACAAGCACTGTGGAGGCGGCTTAATAGTACTCTTTGGCGCAATCTCTGGCGCAGTGGCTCAGTGTAGCCACCTTTCAACTTATCGGCTTGGTTTGGAACACTTAACGTCGATTGTTCTGCTTTTATTATTATTATTATTACCAACACAAACAAATTAGCAGTTGTTGTATTATAAGTGTGCGGTAAAGCTAAGCGTTGCAAGGTGTGTTGGCAACGCCGATTGTGGGATAAGCCACCCTTTTCTCTCTCGTCTTCCCTCACCGCACCTCCAACCGGCCTAACGTGTAAGCTAATTCCTTAGCTAATCAGCCCACCCTCGCTGCGAACCTTATTCTTATCCGCCACTCGCATCTATACTTTATTTGCACTTAGAATAAACCTGATGTCGCAAAACACGTCCCCGGAATTGGAAGTAGCATCTGACATTATAAAGATTGTTTTAATTTTTTTTATAATTTATTGCATTACTGTGAATATTTCCAAGATTTAATAGCCATATAGATTTTTCCTAATCGATGAGTCCAAAGCTCAAACCAAATATTTGTGTACACTCGACAATGATTTTCGCAGTGTCAATGGGGATACACAATTTTTGCCTAAAGAAGCGGTACATTCCAGCATGAGTGGGACGTTTGGCAACGCTGCTCTACGAGTATAATCTAAGCTTTCATTGTTGTATAAAAACTCAATTCATTGTTGAAACTGTTGTAAGGTTGTAACAGTCAGTGGACAGATTACTATGGAAGTTGATGTGATTATGTAGTGTACTATGTGCAGTGTTCGTCAACTTATAACATAAAAAGAAGTGTTAGTGCCGAAATACAATGTCGAAACAACAAACTTAAATTTCTTTCTTTTCTAATAAAAGATAGTGTATTGCAAAAGACAAAGATGAGTGTGAGTCTACTGAAAGAAGTGCTAGTGGTTGTGACGATGATTTGCGTAGGTCTACCAAGTCTTCAGTTTCCCTTCCATAGTTTTCAAACGATAATTGTGCTATTTCTGGCCCATCCGTAAATTGCAGTTCTAAACGAAGTATTTAACGCGAGATTAAGTATCAGCAAAAATGGGAGTGTAAGTCCAATTGGTTATACTTTGATCACGAGCGGGTGGAGCTTTCTGCAAATTCTGTGAAATGCATTTAAAAAACGATATCGAAGCTCTACAGAAAACAGGAGTGTTCATTTGTGTACCTTTCACTAAATTTAGAAAAGCTACCGGAAGCACGGGAAAACTAGAAAAGCGCAACAACTCAGAAATACATGCAAGAGCCGTTGCACTTGAAAACTGTAGATTACAGGGATTAAACGCTCCAATTCATACACAGATATTTAAGCAAAATGAAAATGAAAAAGCTTTAAACCGCCAAGCATTGTCATCGTTAATTCGAAGTCTGTATTTCCTTACTAAGGAAGAAATACCTCACGCAACAAAATATGAACCTCTAATTTGTAAGGTAGTACTGAAAAGAGACATTAATCTTGAAAAGTGGTTAAAATTTCAGAGCGAAAGGTCCACATATCTTAGTAAGTATACTGCGTCAAAATTGTTGACTTGTTTGGGAGAGTCTTTAGACTTTCAAGATGAAACACTTCTCCATGACAAATATTTTTCGTTAATGGCAGACGAATCTACAAATGTTTCCAACTAAAGTGAACTGTCTTTAGTAGTTCGATATGTGTCTCCATCGTTTGAAGTGAGGGAAAGGTGTTTATGTCTCGTTGAGTTGAAAAGCACTTCAGCTGAATCCATATTTACAGCAATTGATACTGAACTAAAGAAAAGAAAACTTTCTTACGATAGATTATTATCTTGTTCTTTCGACGGTGCTGCTAATTTTAGTGGTTCTATCTCAGGAGTCCGCTTTCGGTTGTCAGAGAGGAAGGGCCATAAGCTGCCATACATTCACTGTAGAGCACATATTCTGTCAATTGCTGCCACCAACTCTAGGAATAAACACCCCATTATAAAACGCGGATTACATGTTGTTAAAGACATTTACAAACTTTTTCATGGTTCTTCCAAACGAGAAAATGTTTTGCATGAAATTCAGTGTGGTTTAGAGCAACCTGTTTTAAAAATACCCGAAGCTGTTGACATCCGATGGTTAAGTACCTATCACACAGTTCATGCTATTTTCCTAACCTACAAGTCCATTATAATGGCATGTGAACATATACACAAGGACGGCACAGATTTAACAAGTTTAGCTGGAGGAATCTTGTTAGAAATGATGAATTCCAGTTTCATTGTAGGTTTAGTGATTTTAGATGATACGTTAAATGCAGTCTCAAACTTATGTAAAGTTTTGCAGAGACATTCACTTAAAATTTCGCAAATCCCTCTACTTGTTTCTGGAACTCTGGAACATCTAAGGCACATCGACTGTCTCTGTGACTGCGATGGACATAGTGCAGAAAATGAAACTCTCATTTAAATTAAAAAACTGCAAGAGAACGTAACAGAAATTAAAGGTGTGTTTGAGTTAGAAAATAGACAATGTTAAGCTGTGTTAAGGTGAGGAAGCAATGGAATAAATTATATTTTAAATTGAAAGTTTCATTTGATCAATTTGTTCAATCAACATGTGACAGAGAAAGTCTAATATAATGTTCAAGGTAAATACAATAATGATGTTACTTTTTTTACTATTGCTGCGTCATCGAACGATCTTGGTTATTGTACTAAAAGTTGTTAGATTTTAGACACGGGGAAGTGTTTTGTTTGGATGTTAAGAAGTTCATTAAATTTAAAGTCTGCCTTGAACACTTTTTCACATTATGCAAAAAACTTAGTGTCGTCATTTATGCGCATATTTCATTTTCTTACCAACCTTTCATTTACCATTCTTTTTAATGGATTATCCAAGCAAGAGTGTTCGAAAGACAGTTCGTTTTGCAATTAACAGAGAACTCATTGCACCTCTAGAGTTTCTCTATGTAAATACAGTGATTTGCAACTTTAGCATATGGGAGCGCATATTTTGATTTTTTTTTTTAATTTCTTCAATCTACGCCAACTTATTCAGAGGAAGCTTTTGTGATCAATTTTGCAAAACCAATTACTCTAGGTTTCATATCCCAGTTAATTATTCAGGCTGTTTATAGTGTTCAAAATTTTTGCAATCAGATTGCTAACTTTTACAGTATGAAAGACTTCTCTTTTCATTACGACGATTAATTATTATTACAGTGCAGCTTTGCTTTCACATTATGAAGGTACACGTTTTATTATGTCAGATCAATTATTATTACAGCTCATCGCTTACAATAAGAAACAGAGTCCTTCAAATTATATTTTTATTCAGTTAGATAATTTTGAAGCCTTAACCGATATCTCGCTTTCTTTAGTTTCTTGCGCTAGGCGGAATGACTCCACTATACTGAGTCTGTTTCGTCTCCAAGTTAGCACAGGAGCCTGCCTCCCGTCACAGCTCACGATTTCGTCCTTCCGCATCGCAACGAAAAGGAAAGTCCAGAGTAGCAGTCTTCCATTGTGTTCAGTCGTTCTCAGAAATAGTTTTGAAATCTAGTTAGCACGCAACTTGCAGTTCCCTAACTGTTTGGTCACGATCTTATGAAAAATACTTTAATTATCTGTGGAAACTTGTCGGACATTTGAAATATAGTGAAACGGTGATCTTCAAGAATTTTTTGTCAATTTTCAGTATGAGTTAGCTGTTAACTACAGGCGTATGCCCACTGTTGTCAACATCATGAACATTCATCCTTCTTCTCTACAGACGTGTTCAAATTATTAGACTAAACAATTATTTTTGATACTCTTAAGTTTTCTGGCGTAAAAATAGGAGAGAAAAGTGTAATAATTGAATTATTTTAATGGTTTGATTTATGCCACGAAATTTCCCTTTCAAGCAACTTACAGACCGCTGAATTTTTCACAGTTGTTAACACTTGTCATTTTCCCTCCAAATCGTGTTAATGTTCATTGTCTGTGTACATGCTTTGAAGTGTGTTTACAATAATGTTTTATGTTTGTGTGGTGTACTTCAGCTTGTTATTTATTGTATCAACTTCTTGTTACATTAACAAACATTATATAGCTTGTGAACTTGCATGTTTTGAGCTATAGGAATAAATCTTGGTGTTTCCAAAGAAAGTGGGGTTATGGGGAAGACAAAAGATGTTTCACCTCGGAAAGTTACGGCTGTGGTAGCATTTCTTGCTGAAAATCGTTGTACACAGCAAGAAAATGCAGACAGAATAAGAATATCACAGAAAATTGTCAGCAGAATCGAAGTTCCAGTCCAGAAAGGTGGCTAGTGCAAGCCAAACAGAAAGGAAAATGTGGATGTAAGACAAAAATCAGCTCTAGAACAATGAAAAGACTTACAAAGACGGGAACAATGAACTGTAAACTTACTTCTACAGACGTGAGCCATCAGTTGTGATGAAATGATAGATCTGACTGTTTCCAAATCTGTTCTCTAAGTTTGACATCATGTGTACGATCGCATCACGCAACATAACATCTGAATATAAAGCACCACAAGCACATCTGAATTTGCATTTCCTCGTCATACCCTGCAAATTTGTTACCCACTTGCGATAAGTTTGTTCTGACCTTTCCTGTAATGAAAGAATTGGTACCTATCTGCCACCACATTCACTTCTTGGTCATAATAGTTAGCTAGAGAACCTACAATCTGATAATAGGAAAGTTCGTTCAGAGTGGCATTAGGGAACAATTTATGAATGATGCGAAAGATTGCACTTCCTAGCATTGACAATAAGTTATGTAGTTACACAGTGCCTGATGTTTGGTGAGCAATGATGTGTGCTTCATATTGTTGCAACCATTCGAGCCATTCCTCTTCTTTTTTGTTAAACTGGCGAAAAGGCGGAATGGCACTTGGAGCTACAGTTGTTGCATGTTGGTCGGTTGGTCGTGGTGCGTTTGTTGCTTCGTTGGCTAGTAACTGCTGTATTGTGTTTAGAAGGGGTCTGAAAGTGATACATCTGAAAGTGAATACATCTGTGTTAGCTGCTTGGCATCTATCGCTTGCAGCTGCGGCGCCTGAGCAAGGGGTGGAAGAGGTGCGTTGCTCGTTTTGTAATAGGCAATTGCAATAAACAGACAATGCAAGCAACAAAAGTAAGCACAAGCAAAGAAGTTTCTGCAACGCTAGCCTGAAAACACTGAATCGAAAAAACACTATGAGAGACAGTGTTAAAACATGTACACAAGCCCCTGCATAGAAAAGACAAGGTAGAAGTAATGCACCAGCAAAAAACAAAAGCCCACAACAAAATAAAACAAAGATAATCTGTGGCAGCTTGTGGCTCTGAGTTCGATGCGTTAACATGTTGTCGCTTCATTATTGCTCCTATATCGCCGGCACCATATTGTTTGAACATGTTGTTGTGTCTAGGAATCCTGCATACTCGGTTTGCTTGACAAACTATCAAAAACTAGTATTAATGAGTTTTATTATAACAAGACGAGTACAAATACTTAACTTTGATAGAAGTATCGCAAGCAAAGGGCGACATACAAAATAATCGGTCTTCTTCAAATAGACAAACACAAGTCTGTACTATGCAGAGATTGCTAATGATAGAGCCTACGATGCAATAGCTAACGAAGTGGATAACGTTGAAGCTGCTATTGAAGTGGGTGCCACCAGTTGGGTGTGGCGCTAGGGACCGCTACTTTCGCGTTGTCGTCTTGGAGAGAGCTTGGTCAGCACGTGACTGGTTCACCTCTCCTCACAGCCGTCTCTTCTCTATCGTTCCCGACTGGTGTGCCGGCGCTGACTTTACGCTGTAATTGACTTAGTTGCTGTTGCATTTGAGAACATTCCTGTACTTGAAACAGACTGGTGCAACATGTGTGGAAACAGTTCACATAACTGCAACATAACAGAATAAAAGTTGAAAAAGAGAGGGAGGGAGAGAGGGTGATATATATATATATATATATATATATATATATATATATATATATATATATATATATATATATATATATATATGCGTATGATAAAACTCTTTCCTTGGAAATTTCTCTCCTTCATACCTCCTCTGTGTTCCCACAGATGACATCTACATCTACATCTACATGGATACTCTGCAAATCACATTTAAGTGCCTGGCAGAGGGTTCATCGAACCACCTTCACAAGTCTCTATTATTCCAATCTCGTATAGCGCGCGGAAAGAATGAACACCTATATCTTTCCGTACGAGCTCTGATTTCCCTTATTTTTTCGTGGTGATCGTTTCTCCCTATGTAGGTCGGTCTCAACAAAATATTTTCGCGTTCGGAGGAGAAAGTTGGTCACTGGAATTTCTTTGAACGTTTTCGATGTACTCCGTCAGTCCTATCTGGTAAGGATCCCACACCGCGCGGCAGTATTTTAAAAGAGGACGGACAAGCGTAGTGTAGGCAGTCTCCTTAGTAGGTCTGTTATATTTTCTAAGTGTCCTGCCAATAAAACACAGTCTTTGGTTAGCCTTCCCCACAACATTTTCTGTGTGTTCCTTCCAATTTAAGTTGTTCGTCATTGTAATACCTAGGTATTTAGTTGGATTTACGTAACCGAAGTTTAACGAGTTCCTTTTAGCACTCACGTGGATGACCTCCCACTTTTCGTTACTGAGGGTCAACTGCCACTTTTCGCACCATTCAGATATCTTTTTCTAAATCGTTTTGCAGTTTGTTTTGATCTTCTGATGACTTTATTAGTCGATAAACGACAGCGTCATCTGCAAACAACCAAAGACGGCTGCCCAGATTGTCTCCCAAATCGTTTATATAGATAAGGAACAGCAAAGGACCTATAACACTACCTTGGGGAACGCCTGAAATTACTTCTGTTTTACTCGATGACTTTCGGTCAATTACTACGAACTGTGACCTCTCTGACAGGAAATCGCATATCCAGTCACATAACTGAGACGATATTCCATCAGCACGCAATTTCACTACGAGCCGCTTGTGTGGTATTGTGTCAAAAGGCTTCCGGAAATCTAGGAATACGGAATCGATCTGAAATCTTTTGTCAATAGCACTCAGCACTCCATGTGAATAAAGAGCTAGTTGTGTTTCACAGGAACGATGTTTTCTAAACCCATGTTTACTGTTTGTCAATAGACCGTTTCCTTCGAGGTAATTCATAATGTTCGAACATAATATATGTTCCAGAATCCTGCTGCATATCGACGTTAATGATATGGGCCTGTAATTTGGTGGATTATTCCTACTACCTTTCTTGAATACTGGTATGGCCTGTGCAACTTTCCAGTCTTTGGGTACGGATCTTTCGTCGAGCGAACGGTTGTATATGATGGTTAAGTATGGAGCTAATGCATCAGCATACTCGGAAAGGAACCTAATTGGTATACAGTCTGGACTAGAAGACTTCTTTTATTAATTGATTTGAGCTGCTTCACTACTCCGAGAATATTTACTTCTACTTTACTCATGTTGGCAACTGTTCTCGATTCGAATTCTGAAATATTTACTTCGTCTTCTTTTGTGAAGGCATTTTGGAAGGCTGTGTTTAGTAACTCTGCTTTGGCAGCACTGTCTTCAATAGTATCTCCACTGCTATCGTGCAGAGAAGGCATTGATTGTTTCTTACCGCTAACATATTCACATACGACCAGAATCTCTTTGGATTTTCTGCCAGGTTTCTAGACAAAGTTTCGATATGGAAACTGTTGTCAGCATCTCGCATTGAACTCAGCGCTAAATTTCGAGCTTGTCTAAAGGATTGCCAATCTTGGGGATTTTGCGTCTGTTTAAATTTGGCATGTTTGTTTCGTTGTTTCAGCAACAGTGTTCTAACCCGTTTTGTGTACCAAGGAGGATCAGCTCCGTCGTTTGTTAATTTATTTGGTATAAATCTCTCGATTGCTGCCGATACTATTTCTCTGAATTTAAACCACATCTGGT
This sequence comes from Schistocerca americana, assembly GCF_021461395.2. Lineage (NCBI taxonomy): Eukaryota > Metazoa > Arthropoda > Insecta > Orthoptera > Acrididae > Schistocerca > Schistocerca americana. The sequence continues at coordinate 290,850,939 of NC_060122.1, forward strand.
CTACACTTATATTATCAATTTGGAATGAGTGGAGATTGTCTCTCAGGAAGGTGTGAATTTTTATCTGCTTTTTTGGACAGGTGTATTTTTCGCTTATTTTTCGAGGATTTGGGGATTACAATATTCAGTCTCGCTACGACAACCCTGTGTTCACTAATCCCTATATCGGTTTTGATGCTCGTTATTAACTCAGGATTATTTGTTGCTATGAGGTCAAGTGTGATTTCACAACCGTTTACTATTCTACATCTACATCTACATCTACATTGATACTCCGCAAGCCACCCAACGGTGTGTGGCGGAGGGCACTTTACGTGCCACTGTCATTACCTCCCTTTCCCGTTCCAGTCGCGTATGGTCCGCGGGAAGAACGACTGTCTGAAAGCCTCCGTGCGCGCTCTAATCTCTCTAATTTTACATTCGTGATCTCCTCGGGAAGTATAAGTAGGGGGAAGCAATATATTCGATACCTCATCCAGAAACGCACCCTCTCGAAACCTGGCGAGCAAGCTACACCGCGATGCAGAGCGCCTCTCTTGCAGAGTCTGCCACTTGAGTTTATTAAACATCTCCGTAACGCTATCACGGTTACCAAATAACCCAGTGACGAAACGCGCCGCTCTTCTTTGGATCTTCTCTATCTCCTCCGTAAACCCGACCTGGTACGGATCCCACACTGATGAGCAATACTCAATATTCCCGTAGGCTCGTGAACTAACTGCTCGAAATAATTTTCAGATAATGCGTTTAGCACGATTTCGGGTGATTTTTTATGCATACCTCCGGAATTAAACATGTATTTTTTCCAACATATCGAGGGTAAATTAAAGTCACCACAAACTATTATCGTGTGAGTCGGGTACGAGTTTGAAATCAAACTCAAGTTTTCTTTGAACATTTCAGCAACTGTGTCATCTGAAATGGGAGGTCGGTAAAAAAATCCCATTATTATTTTATTCCGGTTGCCAACAATGACCTCTCCCAATATTACCTCACAGGAAGTATCTACCTCAATTTCGCAACAACTTAAACTAGTTGTGACAGCAACAAACACGCCACCGCCAATCGTGTTTAACCTATCTTTTCTGAACACGGTTAGGTTCTTCTCAAAAATTTCGACTGAGCTTATATCTGGCTTTAGCCAGCTTTCAGTGCCTATAACGATTTGAGCATCAGTGCTTTCTATTAGCGCTTAGAGCTCTGGTACTTCCCAACACAGCTACGACAATTTACAACTGTTATACCAATGGTTCCTGTATCTACGTTCTTGCTGTGCTCAGCCTGCACTCTTTGTGACTGAAGCCCTTCTTGTGTTTTCCCGAGACCCTCTAAACTAAAAATCCGCCCAGTCCACGCCACACAGCCCCTGCTACCCGTGTAGCCGCCTCCTGCGTATAGTGGACACCTGACCTATTCAGCGGAACCCGAAACCCAACCACCCTTTGGCGCAAGTCGAGGAATCTGCAGCCTACACGGTCGCAGAACCGTCTCATCCTCTGATTCAGACCCTCCAGTCGGCTCTGTACCAGAGGTTCTGTCGACTACGCTGCAAATGTTCAGCTCTGCTTTCATCTTGCAAGAAAGACTGGCAGCCCTTACCACTTCTGTTAGCCGCTCGAAACCAGAGAGAATCTCTTCTGATCCAAAGTGACACACATCATTGGTACCGACGTGAGCATCCAGAAGGACCCTTTCTACATCTGGAATGACTCCACCCGGTATGCACACGGAGTGCACAGTAGTTTTCTTACCCTCCTTGTCAGCCAAGTCCCTAAGGGGCCACATAACGCACCTAACGTTGGAGCTCCCAACTACCAATAATACCACCCTCTGCAATTGCCCAGATCTTGCAGGCTGAGTGGTTTCCTCTAAAACAGGGCCTGCCAGAGTGGCCCAGCAGTTCTAGGCGCTTCAGTGTGGAACCGATGGGGCCCCTACGGTCGTAGGTTCGAATCCTGCCTCGGGCATGGATATGTGTGATGTCCCTAGGTTAGTTAGGTTATAGGGCTGATGACCTCAGCTGTTAAGTCCCGTAGTGCTCAGAGCCATTTCTAAAACAGGACAGGCGACAGCATCTGGCTCAGCGACAGTGTCAGCCACAGTCAGCACCTGGAACCTGTTTGTCAGACAAACCGGGGAGGCCTTACGTGCGGCCGCCTGGGAAGTCTTTCGCCGCCTGCTTCGCCCCAGGGCGACCTCCTACTCGACCATAGGTGAGGGGTCGGCCTCAGTGCGAGCAGTAACTGGATTTGCCACCGGTGAGGACCGATGGGAGGACTCTGACGTGCTGGACGTCCGTTGGATCCCCACGGCCGGCTCACAACAGTGGCGCCCATCCACTGCAGCCTGAAGCTGTGTAACCGAAGCCATCACAGCCTGAAGCTGAGAGCGAAGTGTCACCAACTCGGCTCGCATCCACACACAACAATCGGAGTCCCTGTCCATACTAAAGACCGTGGAAAACTAAACTATTCAGATAAACGGACTATCGGCACGTGCTGCGCAGCTCTACTGTAGACCCTGACGAAAATGCACGAACTGTGTCTAGTAATACGCAGATATTCAAAAACCTAACTACCGAACCACTCAAGTGAAACTACATAATTTTCCCCTGATTAGGGACTTTTAATATGTCACAAAATCGGTTTACTTCGTGATGCAAAAAAAAAACCGTGAGAACTGTAGCTATTAGATGTTAAATTTACACGCAGAAACACAAGAAACAAAACTATTAAAGCACACAGATGATACAATAAAATTCGCTCCTGGTTAGGAACTCGTAAATGACACAAAAGCGTTTACTTCTCTGTTGCTGCGTCTGTCGCGGTCGGCTACTGCTGCCTGACTGTCACTGCTGCCTGACTGCTGCCTGACGTGTCACTGATCTCATTTGTACTAAGATTGTAGAACACGTGAGGTGCCTCTCTGCTTCCAATGCCATGAGTGGAATGAATAAGTTCTAATAAATGTTCACCAACCTAGAGCCTTCCATAGTTGTTGTCCCCTGCACAGAAAACAGCAAGTAGCAAACGAGACTCTTCCATTCTTTTGCAGAGTTTGATCAAGAGACAGGATTATAACTGGAGGAGAAAATTAGAGCCCTTCAGGCTGATTTGGACAGAGCGAGGGAGGAACTGAAGAGGTTAAGGGGGGAGGAGGGTAAACAGCTGTGGGAAGTGATAGCTGGGAACAGGGGCCACAAAAGAGGACAGTGTCTGACAGTTTCCCAATTGGCACAACCAGTAGATTTGCCTTGCTACCACAGTTAAGAAAGGAAGAGGCTCCAGCAGAAGTAGATGTAGTTAAGTTGCAACAGAATATCACTAGGAAACCAACTGTTTTAAAAAAAAGTAGAAAGTAAGAGGTGTGGGCCAAATTTTGCAGGAAAAATTAGGTGACAAGTACCAGTCACAAACTTTTTCAAGCCAAGTGCATGTCTTAGCCAGGTGGTAGAGGATATAGGTTCCTTGTGCAAGGGTTTCACAAAGCAGGATCATGTGATGATAGTGGGTAGAGTGGGAAACAGTATTGATAGGGATCAGGGCTACAGTATTGAGTGTGACCTGGTGAAAATAGCCTCTGCAACGACCCATACGAATGTTGGGCTAGTGCCTACACCTCAATAGGAAAGGGAAGGGTAAACTGGCAGGGTTGTTAGCGAAATCCATAAGGGGGGATACTAGTACTCATGGATGTACCTCTTTTTTAGACTTACCACAGTGTCAAATGAGATGTTTAGGCAGGCAGGTGCTAAAGAGGTCAAAAACCCACAAAATTCTCACAACAGAAAAGTAAATAATAATTTAACCATATTTAACCAAAATATTCCAGGATTGAAGAATAAAGTTGATGAGCTCCTGATTTGTTTAGATGACATTGTATCTGATAATGTAATAAATATACTATGGCTGTCTGAGCATCACATTGTGTCTGATATGGAAAAGGTAAATATCAGTGGTTTTAAACTAGTTGCACATATGAGTAGAGAGAAGAAGATGAGAGGAGGAGTTGCCATGTTTGTCAATAGTTATCACTGCGTAAAAAGCTTAGATATAAAAAAGTTTTGTCTAGAGAAATATATAGAAGCATGTGCCTGTCGATTTAAACTGAAGGAGGGATCTTTTATAATTGTAACAGTATATAGGTCCCCTTCAGGAAACTTTCATTTATTCTTGGAAAACTTGGATGCCTTGTTGTGCTATCTGTCAGATAGGGGAAAGCAAGTTATTATTTGTGGGGACTTCAATGTTGATTCACTGAAAGAGTGTAATAGGAAGAATGACCTGGAAGTCTTGCTCGGTTCTTTCAATTTGACATCTGTCATTAATTTTCCTACTCGGGTAGTAAAGGACAGCAGCACATTGATAGACAACCCTTTTATAGTCCAAGATAAGTTTAAAAACATACATTCTTGCCCTGCTGAGATTGGCCTTTCTGATCATGGTGCTCAGCTAGTTACAGTATATGACATAGCTCCATTCAGCAAATCAAAACTACCCTCCAAAGATGTGGATTCAAATAATGATTCAACAATTAGAAATTTCAGAGAAAATCTTCAGCAGTTAGACTGGGATAGGGTATAGAAGGAACTCGATGCTAATTTAAAATATAACTTATTTAATGATACACTTGTAAGAGAATTTGAAAACTGTTTCCCCAAGAAATTAGTTGAATCTAATTATAAGAAACCATGCAAAAAACCTTGGCTTACAAAAGGAATAAAAATATCTTGTAACCAGATAAGGGAACTGTATCTAACAACAAGAAAGATTAATGTCCCAGAAAAAGCCAAATATTATAAAACTACTGTGCTACATTAAGAAAGGTTATTAAAAAGTCCAGAAGCATATGCATCATGTCTGAGATTAATACCTCTGATAACAAAATCAAAACAATTTGGAATATTATTACAAGGGTGACAGGGCAACAAAGAGTACAGGATGATGGCATTACCATCAAAACAAATGGAAACTTGACAAACAATAAGCCAGAAGTCGAAAACCTTTTTAAAAATCATTTTTAAATGTTGTAGAGAAAATAGATCTAAATGTCCATTAGAAGAAGCAGGGCAGTTAATGGAAGAGGCCTTACCCACACCATCTGATACAATTGAAATTTCACCCACCCCTCCTTTTGGGAGAGAAAGATAATAAACTCTCTGAAGAGTAAAAGCTCACATGGAATTGATGGCGTTTCCAGCAGGATAATAAAATCTTGTTCCCAAGAGATAAGTGGGATTCTTAGCCACAATGTAATAGCTCTCTGAAGCAGGGTATTTTCCCAGACAGAGTGAAGTATGCCATTGTTAAACCACTGCATAAAAAAGGGGATATGTCTGATGTCAACAACTACCGCCCAGTCTCTCTTCTGACTGCCTTGCCGGCCAGTGTGGCCGAGCGTTTCTAGGCGCTACAGTCTGGAACCGCGCGACGGCTCCGGTCGGAGGTTCGAATCCTGCCTCGGGCATGGATGTGTGTGATGTCCTTAGGTTAGTTAGGTTTAAGTAGTTCTACGTTGTAGGGGACTGATGTCCTCAGAAGTAAAGTCCCATAGTGCTCAGAGACATTTTTTTCTGACTGCCTTATCCAAAATTCTTGAAAAAGTTATGTATTGTAGAGTAGCTTCAAACCTTTGTAAAAATTAAGTTTTAACAATATGTCTGTCTGGTTTCCAGAAAGGTTTTTCATCAGAAAATGCTATATATACTTTCACTAATGAAATATTAAATGCTCTGAGTAACCGGAGTCATCTGTTGGGATTTTTTGTGATCTCTCAAAAGCTTTTGATTGTGTAGGTCATGGAATACTTCTAGATAAGCTCAAGTACTGTGGTATGAATGGGACAGCGCTCAAATGGTTTATATTATAAATAACTGGAAGAGTGCAGAAAGTTGAAATAAGCAGTTCTCATAATATGCAAAAAACTGATGATTTCTCAAACTGGGGAACAATCAAGAACGGAGTGCCACAAGGTTTGGTCTTGGGTCCTCTGCTGTTCGTAATACATATTAATGACTTGCCATCTATATTCACGAAGATGCAAAGCTGGTAGTTTTTGCCGATGATACAAGTATAGCTATCACACCCAACAGACAAGAATTAACTGGTGAAATTGTAAATTATGTTTTTCAGAAAATCATTAAGTGGTTCTCTGCACATAGGCTCTCAATAAACTTTGACAAAACACAGTACATACAGTTCCACACAGTAAATGGAATGACACCATTAATAAATATAGACTTCGATCAGAAAACGGTAGCTAAGATAGAATATTCAAAATTTCTAGGTGTATGCATTGATGAGGGGTTGAACTGGAAAAAACACACTGAGGATCTGCTGAAACGTTTGGGTTCAACTACTTATGCTATTAGGGTCATTGCAAATTTTGGCGATATACATCTCAGCAAATTAGCTTACCACGCCTATTTTCATTCTGTGCTTTCGTATGGCATCATATTCTGGAGTAACTCATCATTGAGTGAAAGAGTGTCCATTGCACAAAAGCGAGCAATCAGAATAATTGCTGGAGCTCATCCAAGATCATCCTGCAGACACTTATTTAAAGAGCTAGAGATCTTCACTGTAGCCTCACAATGTATATATTCACTTACGAAATTAGTTATTAACAATCCGAACGAATTCAAAAGTAATAGCAGTGTACAACACTAGGAGAAAGGATGATCTTCACTACTCAAGGTTAAATCTAACTTTGGCTCAGAAGGGGGTAAATTATGCTCCTACTAAAGTCTTTGGTCACTTACCTAATAGCATCAAAAGTCTGACAGATAGCCATATAGCATTTAAAAGGAAATTAAAATAATTTCATAATGGCAACTCCTTCTACTCATTAGATGAATTTCTGGATAGAGTGAGTGGGTAATTTCCCAACCCCCCAAACAAAAAAATATTAAGTGTCATGTAATATTTTGTCTAATGTAGTATCTTGTATAGGCACCTTTTATGAACCTGACACATTCCACATCACTACGAAGTGCCGTATTCATGATGTATGGAACAAGTACTCACCTAATCTAATCTAATGTAATCTAATGGTAAATCCGTTATCTTGAGACTGTAATAAACGCTTAGCAAGGAACAGATATTTTAGAAATAATTTAATTTCCAATTAGTTTGTTTATACGGGATGCCACTCGCTTTTTATTTGCAGAACACGAGAAACTGCACAATTTAATTCCACTTTAGAGTCACAAAAAATTTTGTCTTCAACAAAATAATGAACTACGTGCTTTGGTAATTACTGTCACACTGTTCCCAGCTGCATGTCCAATTAACCAGAAAATTCTAATAAAGCCTTAACTGACACCACCCAGAGCAGATAACATGTCTGTTCTCTGAGGCTGCAGAAACAGCTGTAATCTTACAGCCCAACCACTTCGCCCACCATCCAAGTTAGGGGCAATCCAAAGGTCACCGAAGTGCTTCGTCTGCCTTTTTATTTAGCATTTGTTTATTATTCTGCAGCTGATTAATACTTGTGAAATAATGGAAAGATAGCACGCTATTGAAGGGTGATTTAATTTGAAATGCAAGTAAATACGGTTTTAATACTAATAACATTTTGGCGCACAAATTCCGAACGCAGCAGCCAATCACAGAGAAGAAACATAATTTAGGCGGTCTTTCTGACGATACCTGTACCGAACAAACTGTCTATAATCGATACCTCGCGTTACATTACGTCGTCTTCCCACTGCTGCCTTCTCAACTGCTCTAAGGAGAGCTTCTTGTAGGCGAATATGATGGCTATAAAGCCAGAAATATTACACATCCCCCTCCCCTTGATATTTCAAAAAATTGGGATGTTTTCACAGACAACAATAAATTTTGGAAATGAACAAATTTTTACTCAAGTTTTTTAAATTTTTGAACTATTATCTCTCAAGAGCCTTACCATTCCACTCCATTACACTTGTAATATCTTATTGTTTTTCAAAAGTGGAATCTACTTTATATTTTTTCATTCACGGAGTATTAATTTACTTATTAATCGTAAACTTAATAATTTTATGATTAGAAAAAACTGAGTATTACCCTCAATAATTCGTGTATAACGTTATATCCCAAAATTATTAATCTTTATCTAACAGTTTCTAACTAATTACATTATTCTTTAAATAGTAAAGATTTTCGAAGCAGTATTATTTTGCATCTTTATGATGTTGGTTCTTTCTTGTCAAATTACACTCTACCATTTTTGATAGAATACTCTATAGGAGTCCACTGTCTCCCAGATAATTCTCAACCACAGAATTTTATACTGCTGTTAGGCTACTATCGGAGCATTACAGTCCATTAAATTCAACAAAATATTTCTCGTGAAGAATTTACGTTGTTATTCACTTTCGGCGTATTGCTGTTCTCCAAACAGACCAACTGCTATACCACTACTATCGGCAAATTGCCGTCCTTTCAACTCGATGAAACCTACCCCAGTGTTATGTCGGCACCACGCCGTTCTACGCTTATTTATATCTGAATGCGCCATAAAGACGTCCACTTCACATGGTTACAAATAAAACAAAGACAACACCTATAAATTTCACAAACTTATGGAGACAGAAGAACATTGCACTCTCAACTATTACCACATCACTCACAAGCAGCCCACAAAAGCAACACATATTAATTATTCTGATGCCCACGATGTGGTCTTCCATTGTGAAGTTCCACACTTTCCCCAACTGCTGTTGAGTTCAACAACAGTCAGTTCATTCTCCCATCTACAACCTCCGCACACAGGTCCACTACAACTCCGTGAAACAACACAAAATGCCTTAAAATAGTTTCGTAATAATTTTAAACAAATTTTAAGTAAACAGGTTTTTGAACACTATTACAATGTAAATGCATAATACATAATGTTTTGTTTTTGGGTGTTTACAAATAGTGCCACTGTTTACATCGTACTACGACAGTGGTTCATAGATGTTCTTGTTTTGGTCACAGCTGTAGCTACATACAGCTATACTCTTTTAATCTTACCTTCGGAGGCTTACAATTGCAATTCACAGATACAGTGAGAGAACTGTTTAGAATCTTGCTTTGAACATAATGCACAAACACTGATTTATCAAATCTTTGCTTCATTCCACAGTATGATGAATCATTCTTTCTGCATTTGAGTGTCATTGTTGCTACAAATAGTGGAACTCTATTCATGTAATGAATGTGTATTTTCCATTGAGTCTCATACATGAACATTGTGTGACTTTGTAATATGCCGGGGCTAATCACCTTAATCATAGCTAGACTTTTATTCCAAATTCCTTTCATATTTGAAAGCACATACCCCTCCATATCCGTATCCAGTGAGGCCTGTGGGTTGAGGATGACACGGCGGCCGGTCGGTACCGTTGGGTCAAGGCCTGTTCGGACGGAGAGAGAGATTTTGCCTTTCGTCCCTCACTCTTCATTAATGACTGGCCGAGTTTCCTGTCGCCAGAGACCATACTTCTCGTTTCTGTCTCTATGTAAATAATTGGACGACTTTTCGTAATATATAACTCTCAATTTACCTCTTTTCTCTCTTCGTAAATAATTAGCTGACTTATCAGTCGTTTATCAGTGTATCGTAATTCATTGCAGCGGAAGCCACTTCGTCATTGCAATTCATACTAAAGAGTAACGATATGTCTTTTTCTGACACAATCTGAACATCATCTCAAGACAACATTTTGGGATTCCCATTATTTTATAGACCAGAATTTCTACTAGTCATATTCATTAACCTGGTTTAGCGTCGTTCACTTCTTCTGTAGTCTTCAGCTTATTTTTATGCGCTATTTCATCTGTGTTATACAGGGTGTTACAAAAAAGTACGGCCAAACTTTCGGGAAACATTCCTCACACACAAAGAAAGAAAATATGTTATGTGGACATGTGTCCGGAAACGCTTACTTTCCATGTTAGAGCTCATTTTATTACTTCTCTTCAAGTCACATTAATCATGGAATGGAAACACACAGCAACAGAGCGGACCAGCGTGACTTCAAACACTTTGTTACAGGAAATGTTCAAAATGTCCTCCGTTAGCGAGGATACATGCATCCACCCTCCGTCGCATGGAATCCCTAATGCGCTGATGCAGCCCTGGAGAATGGCGTATTGTATCACAGCCGTCCACAATACGAGCACGAAGAGTCTCTACATTTGGTACCGGGGTTGCGTAGACAAGAGCTTTCAAATGCCCCCATAAATGAAAGTCAAGAGGGTTGAGGTCAGGAGAGCGTGGAGGCCATGGACTTGGTCCACCTCTACCAATCCATCGGTCACCGAATCTGTTGTTGAGAAGCGTACGAACACTTCGACTGAAATGTGCAAGAGCTCCATCGCGCATGAACCACATGTTGTGTCGCACTTGTAAAGGCACATGTTCTAGCAGCACAGGTAGAGTATCCCGTATGAAATCATGATAACGTGCTCCATTGAGCGTAGGTGGACGAAACTAAAATGAGCTCTAACGTGGAAATTAAGCGTTTCCGGACACATGTCCACATAACATCTTTTCTTTATTTGTGTGTGAGGAATGTTTCCTGAAAGTTTGGCCGTACCTTTTTGTAACACCCTTTATATAGTAGCCCTCGTCTTGTTTTCCTACTCTTAAAATGTTTTCAGATATGAGGTTTGTTTACCGTTGTTGAAATATTCAAAAACCTTGTTCCACTACAAGCTTTATGTTTTTTCCTTATGTGTAGTAATATTCCATTTTTAACTATACGCTGTGTACTCTTGCTGGTGTACCTGTCATCCTGTCCCCCTAACTCCAATACATGTCTGTTTTTCACCCATGCTATGCAGATGTTTATACCGCTGGGTTACTTTGTTTGTGTCATAGCTCGTTTCTTTGTTGTCACATTTAGTGTAAGAAAATTTGCTCGTCTTAACCTTGATAGTGAAGAATGTTTGGGAAGACAGATATAGTTCTGGATGAAATAAGGGGAAGAACTAACAGCAGGAAAAGAAGATGAAGTGTGCTGTCAGTTAACTCGAGCATGTGGTAACTGTCAGTTATCTAGGAATACAAAGAACATTATTGCCCCTTGAGGATAGTATTCACAATATTTTTTCATACAATTGATTGGCATTTCATCTAACAATTGTTCTTGTGGTATTTCCGTTGCAGTAAGAGGCACTTCATTCAAAACTTTCTCAAATTAAACCACGTAATCTACCCCTATATAATGCTTCTTAGAACTGATTTGATAATTTTGTCTCCCATAGACGAATACAGAATATATTTCACCATTATTTGCTGGCGGCCTCTGACAGAAGCTGGCTGTCAAGTCCATGTTTATTGACATCTTGAAGCCATTGTACTTTAATATGAGGCCTTCTAGTACTTAACTCCTATCCATTTTTGGTACAATGAATTTTTCACCAGCAAACCTTTTGTCCATAAATATCTCACCTTTCGCTGTTTTTTTGTGATGCAGGACCAGTCTTGAATCAAGAATGCTTTAACAAATTCTTTGTATGTTTTACATGTATTTCTGACCCTTTTTCCCAATGATTTTGCATCTCCTTCTAACCTACTTACCACGAATTCAGTTTTCTGTTGTTCAGTCATGTTTTCAGGAGTGATGCCCTCAAACTGTTCAGTGAAGGCTACTGGGTGCATGGTTTCGTTACTAGAGAGATGTTCAAATTTATGATAATTACCGTCATTTCCTACGTTACTTACGTGAACAACACCTTTCTTTCTTCCTCATTCATACCAAATTTCTATTTTTTGCTTAACTTAATTAACTGTTTTGTTTAGCATCTCAGGAAGCACTTTTTACTCTGTTTATCTTTGTTTACCCTTAATCGCAATTGTGTTGCCTTTACAATATGATTCTAGATGTGAAATATTAAGATTAAGTATTTCATAGCCGTTTTTGATACTTTGTAAATTATTCCACTGAATTCTTCGATAGCCTTGCTTTGCTCTTGCCTTATACCCTATATTACTAATTTTATTAATTATTGTTTGATCCTGCAAATTCTTTTTTAACGTTTTGATTTCATGGTTAACCTTTTGATTTCTATGTGACTTACAAACTTTTAGTCTTTTACTCCATTTAGTTGTTTCATTATTTATTTCCTTACTACATCCCTCATTTATAACTTCAAGATGTGTAGCCTTTTCTTCCAAAGCATCGAATTTACCGTTAATTTGAGCTATTCTTACAGTAATTTCTTTTAAGTCCTCATCTACTTTATTACTTAATTCCTTATCTATTTTCTTGATTCCTCTTTATGCTCTGTTTGTGCTACTTTTTGTGCTCGCAAAATTAATTTTAGTATAGACTTCAGATCCTGATCATCATCCTGAGTTGGTAAAGTGTCAGCTGATGCTGTACCATGACTTAATGTACGTAACTCATCTATTGGCTCATTATCAATCTCGAGATTGGAGTCATTTTCTCTGGCATTGTCATTCCAATCAGTCATTTCATATTGACTGAGCATTAACTATCATTGGTTTACATTATAAGTGTTTGCCACTAAATCTACATTTTCACTGTCTTCATCATTAACTCTACATTTCTTGTGAAACCATTAATGGCTACTTCAGAATGCTCAATGAGATTCTTGGTTAATTTAATATTCCTGATTCATCACCGAAGTTTGAATTTACATTTTCATTTGGGTTATTTGTTAGTACATGCGACGTATCAGTAAACCCATACCTGACTTCACTACCATTTATTTTGTACCTGGTTGTCATTAATACGGTGAGACCGAACCCCTCTACTTCTGAGAGAGTATCTTACTTCCTCTTCCCCAGACTTTTACTAATGCTGATGTTATAATCACAAATCTTAGACTGCTATATGAGATCCAACACTTACACTAGCCCTACTTTTCTTCCTCGACGTACTGCCCCTGAGCCTCCGAAGCTGTGGGCTGCACCGCTGGTGGCAGCTCCGCTAATTGTGGGGTGCTGAAGCTGGCACTTCAAGCGCGCTCTGTACCGCTAGCTGCGCCGTCCGCACCTATTGTCTGTGGCTGCCTCACGTTGCTCCATACGCTGCGCCGTCTCGTAACATTAAGAATCTAGAAGTGATGACTAATAGCGTAATGCCGTGGACCGCGCACTCAACCTTAACTTTTTGTTCTCATAGCAATTCGGCATTTCCTATTTCTCAGTTACAGATACTACGAGGGTGAGTCAAATGAAAACCTTAAATTTGTAATAACAAATCGAAATTTCGGGCCGTTATCCTGTAAGCTGGTAAGCATGCTACAAACAGCGTGCAGAACGGCCTGTAGGTGGCAGCATACTGCAAATGTGCACATACCGTCGCAATATCAGTATAAAGATGGTCGCCCCACTTGAGACTTGCACCAGGGAAGAACAGCGTTCTCTTATTCGGTTTTTGGGTGGTGAAATTCATCGACGAATGAAGGTTCAGTACGGTGGTGCATGTTTGTCACAGCAGTCTACGAATGGAGTAGGAAGTTCGCAAATGGTGTGACTTCAGTGGAAGATGCTCCTCATCCAGGTCAGGCACAACGAGTTGTGACTCCACAGAACACTGCAGCAGTTGAAGCGATAGTGAAGGAAAACCGCCGAGTGACACTGAATGACATTGCAGCATGTTTACCGATTACTCATGGGTCAGCACCCCACATTGTGCATGATGTGCTCCAGTTTCCGAAGTGTCTGTAAGATGGGTGCCACGGCAGCTGTCTCCTGAAATGACAGAACGACGCGTTGATGCTTGTGAAGAACTTCTTCGGCGCTTTGAACGAGAAGGTGAAAGCTTCCTTGCAAGAATCATTACTGGGGGCAAAACATGGGTTCACTTCCACCAACTGGAAACAAAGAGCGCGAACAAGGAATGGTGCCATTCCTCATCACCAAAGCCAAAGAAGTTTCGAACAGAACCATTAGCAGGGAAGGTTATGCTGACTCTCTTTTGGAACATTACATCCCCAGAGGGACCACTGTTACCAGTGCATCATACACAGATCTCCTAAAAATCATCTGCGGCCTGCAATCAAATCAAAGCGACGTCGATTGCTGTCAGCAGGTGTCCTTTTGCAACATGACAATGCAAAGCCCCACACTGCCCGTACAACAGTTGCAACAATAACAGGCGATGCTTTTTGAGTGTCTTCCTCATCCAGCATACTCACCAGACCTTGCTCCAAGTGATTTCCATATGTTTGGACCACTCAAAGACACAATGGGAGGAAAGAAGTTCCGTTCTGATGAAGAGGTACGCCACGCGGTGCATGAGTGGTTGCGCAGACTACCAAAAGAATTTTTTTCTAAAGGAATTTATGCACTTTGTAAGCGCTGGAGAATTTGCATTTAGCGTGGAGGAGATTATGTTGAAATATGATACAGCTTTGTACCACTTCTGAACAATAAATAATATTCTAAAAAATGTTTAAGGTTTTCATTTGACTCAGCCCCGTACTTTCATTGTAACTGAAAATTTGATTTTTCAGCATCAGATATTATAGTTCAACTGCAGTTAAAAAACAGTTACTTCAAAGCTACTTCTCACAGTTCTCATTCAGTTCTCTGGTCATTCACATTTCACATGTATCACAGTCCTTACACAGTTTCCTGGTCGGTTACAATTCACAGTTCTCGCCAATAAAATCTAACCTCATAATTCCAAAGCATATGGACTTCAACGATCATCCCTGCAAGGGATGCTATGTATGGCAAGATGAAAAAAGAGTGAGAGAGAGACAAAGAGACAAAGAGAGAGAGAGAGAGAGAGAGAGAGAGAGAGAGAGAGGGTGATATATACGTGCGTATGATAAACCCCTTCCCTCGAAAATTTCTCTCCTTCATACTGCCTCTGTGTTATCACAAATGACGTGTCACTGATCTCATTTGTACTAAGATTGCAGAACACGTGAGGTGCCTCTCTGCTTCCAACGCCATAAACGGAATGAATAAGTTCTAATAAATGTTCACCAACCTGCAGTCTTCTATAGTTGCCCCCCACATAGAAAACAGCGCGTAGGTCGTGAATCCGTTAGCTTGAGGCTGTATTAAACTCTTACTACGAACGAATATTTTAAAAATAATTTAATTTCCAATTAGTTTGTTTATACTAGATGCCACCTTCTTTCAAATTCTGAAGGTGACAGGGGTAAAATACATGAAGAGAAACCTGGCCGGTGTGGCCAAGTGGTTGTAGGCGCTTCGGTCCGGAACTCCGCTGCTGCTAAGGTCGCAGGTTCGAATCCTGTCTCAGGCATGGATGTGTGTGATGTCCATAGCTTAGTTAGGTTAAACTAGTTCTAAGTTCTAGGGGACTAATGACCTCAGATGTCAAGTCCCATAGTGCTCAGAGCCATTTGAGCCAGGGAGAGAAAGGCTATTTACAATTTGTAAAGAAGATGGCAGTTATAAGGAGTGAGTGAGATAGTGTTGTAGCCTATCCCAGATGTTATTCAGTCTGTATATTGAGAAGCAGTAAAGGAAACAAAAGAAAAATTTGGAGTAGGAATTAAAATGTATGGAGAAGAAACAAAAGCTTTGAGGTTTGCCAATGACATTGTAATTCTGTTGGAGACAGCAAAGGACCTGGAAGAACAGTTGAACGGAATGGACAACGTCTTGAAAGGAGGATATAAGATGAACATCAACAAAAGCAAAACGAAGGTAATGGAATGTAGTCAAATTAAATCAGGTGGTGCTGAGGGAATTAGATTAGGAAATGAGACACTTAAAGGAGCAAATGAGTTTTACTATTTGGGAAGCAAAAAGACTGGTGATGGTCGAAGTAGAGAGGAGATAAAATGTAGACTGGCAATGGCAAGGAAAGCGTTTCTGAAGAAGAGAAATTTGTTATCATCGAGTATAGATTTAAGTGTCACGAAGTCTTTTTTAAAAGTATTTGTATGAAGTGTAGCCATGTATGGAAGTGAAAGGTAGCCGATAAATAGCTTAGATAAGAAGAGAATAGAAGGTTTAGATATGTGGTGCTACAGAAGAATGCTGAAGATTAGATGGGTAGATCACGTAACTAATGAGGAGTACAGAACAGAATTAGCGAGAAGAGGAATTTGTGGCACAACTTGACTAGAAGAAGGGATCGGTTGTTAGGGCATGTTCTGAGCATCAAGGAATCACCAATTTAGTATTGGAGGGCAGCGTGGAGGGTAAAAATCGTAGAGGGAGACCAAGAAAAGAATACACTAAGCAGATTCAGAAGGCTGTAGGTTGTGGTAGTTACTTGGAGATGAAGAAGCTTGCACAGGATAGAGTAGCAGGGAGAGCTGCATCAACCAGTGTCTGGACTGAAGACCACAACAACAACAACATACTGGATGTCACTCGCTTTTTATTAGCAGCACAGGAGAAACGGCACAATTTCATTCCACTTTAGAGTCACAAAAAATTTCCTGTCTTCAACAAAATAATGAACTGCCTTCTTCGGTAATTAGTATCACAGTGTTCTCAATTACATGTCCAAATAACCAGAAAATGCTAATAATGGCTTAACTGACAGCAACCGCGGCAGACAAAATGTCTGTTCTTCGAGGCTGCCAAACCAGCTATAATCTGAAAGCCGAACCATTTCACCCCTCATCCATGTTAGCCGCAATTCCGGTGAGACTCGGCAAGACTCACCGGAGGAGAAACACCCCTCTGAAGATGTCCAGCGCAGCTCTGGATGAAACGTTAGGAGCTGAAGAGTTTCATGGACCACGACCTTACATCCCGGAAGGTTTACCAGAAAATATGTCATCCGGTCGTGAAAGCCTTCATACTATCATCACAGCTCTGTTGCAGATGCATCATATTTCTGGTTAAATATTTCTGATGGTGAAATGCTTTTAATGAAGATTGATTTCATACTAATTTAATTTAGTTAATGTGACTGATATTGCTTCTGAGGAGTTTACAAATCACCTGTAGCTCTCATTAATATATTAGAATTGTTTAATATTTAAGAAAATAGGGAAACTATGTTTGCATGCTGAAAATTAATGCCTCCGAATGGTTCCCTGAAAGGGTGTGCCTGTTTTCCATCCCCACCTTTCCTCAAATCGAGCTTGTGCTCCATCTCTAATAATACCATTTTGAATGGGTCATTGAACTCCTAATCTTCCTTAGAGATGTGAAAGTGTGGTGTTTCAACAGCGTCACTGACATGTGTGATGAGCGGCATGGTTTCCGGCTGGTTGTCGCCCATCCTGCCACGCCTCCAGGAGCCGGATTCATGGCTGCCACTGACAGCAGACGAGGCCTCCTGGATCGTCTTCTGCACGACTATCTCGTCCGTGATACCCATCATAGGTGTGCCAATAATCGTCGACATCGTCGGTCGCAAGATGCTGCTCATCACATCTGGGCTTCCGGTGTTTGCTTCCTGGCTTATGGTCTGTACTTAATTTAATGCCTTTCTTCGGCTGATGTGCACAATGGCAGGGGTACATGTTTTAACAAGAATATTCTTTGTGGAGTTTAATTGCACATAAAATTGTGTTGTAGAGGGATCTACTTAATAACAATTAATTACTGTTCAGTTAATTCTGAATCATTCTTTTTTCCTTTCATTTTGCATCATTCCATGTTATGAGGCGAAGAAACTTCTGCCGATATTTTTTTGGAAGTTAAATTTTGAGTAATATATGTAGCAGTACTGTAAGCTAAAGACTTTCAAATGTAATAATGCATGTATAATTCGTTTTCCGTAGATCGAAGAAAGCCTCGTATGTATTTTGTTGCCTGATCAATATTGTTGATGTGCTAGAACTCAGAACGAGAAATCTTCCTTTTATCTCTGACGCTCCATCTGATGCTTTTTGAAAACCGACTCAGATTTTAAAGTCGTATCACATGAAAATTTCATGAGGGAAGTCATCTGCATTGAAATATTAAAATAGCAGGAACAGCACGTACACTTTAATTTGACAAAGAAAATTAGCACCTGAGGTAGTGTAACCTGGAGTCCACAATATGTACTTAATCAAACAGAAGCATTTAAGTGCCAACAATAAGAAAAAATATGTATAAGCTGTACTGAAATGGCGTGACGGTCCTGTGTTGCTTTGATATTAATTTTATGGTTTAATAACTGAATGTTTAAATCTTGAAAGTATTATTGACATTAATATTTTTCTCCCTTTCATAATGTTGCTCTGATCATTCCACTTTAATGCCAAGGTGTTCGATTTATAATTTTCATGAAAACTGGCAATATGAATGATTGGAAGGAACAAAAGGAACATAGTGAATCAGACTTCTGCGCGACATTTGCCAGTCTATAGCACTCAACGGCTGTGCATGGTGGGCGAAGCTAGTTCCTGTTAGAGTTTACAGCTGAAGCGAACACAGAGGTAACCTCATCACCCTGTAGCACTATTGCAGCAAAGAATTTGGTGCACCAATTACCTATTTGCCACAAGTTCAGAAGAGCGAAATTCATCAAGTGGCAATTTGCACACGATGGAAAAACTTGAGAGGTGATGGAAAGAGAAGAGTTAAGTAGACTCCCTTCAAGATCAAACTGCACGCTGAAGATATAAGTCAGTTCATGAGATGTGGTCGATGAGTCATTTTAAAGTACAGAGATTACCAGAGACAGCACTTTTGCCCAGAGACCTGTCCTCATATTGCAGTGTCAATGTGCCACAAGAATTTACATAGTAATTCTATAAAAGTGCACAGTGATACCACGCAAGACCACCTGGCTTTCATTTAGCCCTAGCTCATACAATTAAATTGCTGCCTGATTTTCGGTGCCTGCTTCATGAACTCCATTCAGAAGGTAATTTAGTATGCTAAGCCTATATGGTGTGTCATTCAATGCTGCGTAACGTTTACCTCAGTTCCTTTATTCTGAGGCCCAAAAATCATTTGCCATTCATTTGATGGGCTTGTGTGAAAAACGAAATGCTGTTAAAGAAACATGCACTTTCAAAAGCTGTCTCACATAGCAGAAGAATGGACAACTTGTTTTAAAAAGGAATCCAATTAGTGTGGCAAGATGACAAAGATCTGTCTTTTCCAATACCGTAAAAATAAACAGTACTAACATAAATCCAATATTGAAGTACAACAGAATTCTTTATTTGCTTGCAGGTTGTGAATGGGAAAATAAAATATTGAATTCAATCCTCTATATTTATCTTCCTGTTCAAGTAAGTCAAGCTATCAAATACTTCTTTAACCTAAAACAATTTGAAAATATCATTTGTTTCATGGTTTAAAATCTTTATTGTGGCACAGAAGAAAAGTCGTAAAAAACATCGAATTTCTTTCGAAATGGTCACTGAGAGAGGGAAGAAGGTGTTTTACACAGTTGAAATAAAATGACGACGTTCTCCGAGCATTACTACAGCCTTTTTGTAGCTCTACTATTATAACACGAGTTCAGTGTGGAATATGCGATCTGAACGAAGTTCCAGGTGGAAGAAAAATGGCAAGAGAAATCCACAGCACAATATTAGGGATCATCAAGGACGGGGGTGCCAACAAGTGAATAGCACTAAGGTCAATATGTGGCAGGAAGAGACAAGTCTGGTATCTTTTGTAGTCTCATTAGTTAGATTACAGTCTAGTTTCCGTTACCTGAAACTTTGGCGACTGTTACGGAGCCACTGAATAACCATTAAATTCAGTTACTAATCCAAAGAATAGAAAAAAATGCACCTGACAACTATATTCATTTATGAAACGGAAAGCATGTGGGACACAAGTTGCTGAACAGACGGTGGTCAATATTCAGAGATATGACAGGAACGATCATTTGGGGCAAAAAATTTCATATGGACAACTGCCCCATTCCGAATGGCTTCTGAGACAGAACACACCTACTAAAGACTGTTATTTATTTTCTGCACTATTCAGTACGTTGTCAGGTTTACTCATGCACACATGTACAGCAATTAGTAAACACCACAACATGCATTACACAAAGTATAAATTGTAAAATGCGATTTTAACACATTCACCTGTAAGAATTATCATGCTTGTCAGTACGCTGCACCATTTCAACAACATGTTGCAGTTCCTGTGCAGGTTGTTCAACAAAACGTTCAGAAGGATAATGGAAACGTGGCAGAATACCTGTTTCACGCAATGTGCTGAAAACACTCTACGAGGGGCGTTTGAAAATTCCGTGCAAAGTCCGAGAGATGGCACCACCGGTGCGTATCGAGATCATGTTTAGTTAGTAACATCTTTGGAAAGAATGCACACCACGTTTCAACCATATTGGTCTATTTCTTTCTGTTTGGCCCTCGTGTGAATCAAGGAAGTCGAGTCATTGTCAAAAATGGACGAAAAAGTATTTCGTGTGGTGATTAAACATTACTTTTGGAAGGCACAACGCCTCAGGAGACTAAAGAGAAGCTTGGTAAACATTACGGTGTCTCCGCGCTTTCGATTAGAACAGTTTATAAGTGGTTTCATAATTTTTGGAGTGGCCGTATGGGCACAAGTAATGCTGAACGGTCTGGAAGCCCTGTGGAGGTTACGACTCCAGAAATCATTGATAAAATCCATGATATGGTGATCGATGACAGAAGAGGTAAGGTGCGTTAGATTGCTAGTGCTGTGGACATCTCAAATGAACGGATACGTAATATTTTGCATAAACATTTGGACATGAGGAAGCTATCCGCTAGATGGGTTCCGGATTGCTCAAGCTTGACGAAAAAAGGAATCGTGTGAAGTGTTACAAGGATGGTTTGCAGCTGTTCAGGAAGAAGCCGCAGGACTTTAAGCGTCGTTTCGTCACTGTGGATGAAACATGGATAGATTACTCTACTCCTGAGACCAAACATTAATGTAAACAATGGCTTAGCAAGGGAGAATCTGCACCAAAAAAGACTAAGACCCTTCCTTCAGCTGGAAAGTTTATGGCGATTGTCTTTTGGGATTCGCAAGGGATAACCCTAATCGACTATCCGGAAAAGGATGAAACTGTTACAGGTGAATATTGTTCATCGTTATTGGACCGTTTGATTGAAAACCGAGCTGCAAGAAAAATGCCGGCAATTGGAATGCAAAAAAGTCATTTTCCATCACGACAATGCACCAGTACACACCTCAGCAGTTGTGGTCGCAAAATTAATGGAAATAGGATTCCAACTCGTTTCACATCCCCCCTATTCTCCAGACTTGGCTCCCTCAGACTACTATTTGTTCCTCAATTTGAAGAAATGGCTGGTGGGAGAAAGATTTTATTCAAACGAGGAAGTGATTGCAGCAACTAATAGCTATTTTGCAGACTTGGACAATTCCTATTATTCGGAAGGGATCAACAAATTAGAGCAGCGTTGGACGAAGTGTATAAGTCTAGAAGGAGACTATGTCGAAAAATAAAAAAGTTTTAGCCCCAACACGTAAGTAGTTTTTATTTTTGCACAGACTTTTCAAACGCCCCTCGTACAACTAGAACTTTGATGTATCGGAAAGCACCAATGATGTTTTCCTACAGTAGTAGGAGCAGTGCCATAACAGAACCCATAAATATACATCAAATCTACATATTCTTCTTTGGATTAGATGTGGGTCTTTTTAGCCAGCGCGTGTACCAATACAGTTAACTGATGCTTTTATTCGATACACTCTCAGTCCCTCACACTACATCATTCCTAACACTTCATGGACAACTGCTTGTTGAATGGGCTAGTTTACTGGCAGAAAGACATCCTGAGCAAAGAGTTTGAAGGCGATAACGTAGGTTTGGCTAGAATAAAACGTAAAAGAGGTTTGGTGCGTAAAATACATACGCGCACGCTGCTAGCCCAAAAGCAAATGTACACTACGTGTCATCTATCTCAGAAGCCATTCGGATTAGGGCATATGTCCATGCACAGTATTTTGCTTCAAGAGATCTTTCCTGTCGTATCCCTGAATAATGCCAAGTCCTCCTGGGACATCCTGTATAAAAAGTTCTGGAAATGAAATTGTAAATTTTTAACAGAAAGACATCACCAGAGAGCTGTCACTTGGCCCACATGCAGCCTGGCAGCAATCGTTTTTCCAATTTGGCTAAAGGCAGCCAGAAGTGACAGAAATGTGCTGTTGGCCGACAGGTGCTGTTTGCCGACTCAGCAGGCATGCTGATAGCATCGCGCCTGGTGGCTGGTCTGGGTACAGGTTCCTGTTTGTCCCTGGTAGCGATGTACGTAGCGGAGATTGCCGAGACCAAGATACGGGGTATGCTGGGCACCGTCTTCCAGTTCGCACTGAGTGCGGGTGGGCTCGCCTCCTACTGCATGGGCCCCTACATGTCCTACTCGGCCGTGGCCATCGTGTCGGCTGCAGTACCTGTCATCTTCATGCTGGGCTTTCTCTGGGTGCCCGAGTCACCATACTTCCTGGCGCTGCGTTCCAGGAACGAGGAAGCTGAGAGTGTGTTGAGGCGGTTGCGAGGTGCCGTGTCTGAGGAAGCCATCCAGGAGGAGCTCGACATTGTGCAGAAGTACGTCAAGGAGCAGCGAGGTGAGTGGGTGCAGATTACTTCACATCTTACGTCAGACAGCTGTACTTATAACCGATGTCTCGCTTCTTGGTACATAATTATGTGATGCCATTGGTTGAATATGCGACGAGGATTATTCAGAAAGTAAGTTTTACACCCCATCAAAATGTGTTGTTTTCGAGTCTCTGAATCAAAGACTGGTTTGTTATAGTTCTTCAGGCTGGGCCATCCTGTGCAAGCCTGCTTAATTATTGCAACCTACATTTACTTAAACCTATTTATTGTAGTCCACACTTGATCTCCCTATACAAACAGACACACATATCTCGATTCCCGAACTGAGGATTCCTTGTTGTCTCTGGATGTGTTCCATCAACTGATCCGTACTCTTATTCAAGATATGAGATACATTTCTTTTCTCCCGTATTCGATTCACTACCACGTCATTAGCCATCTGATCTATTCATATAACTGCAGACTACCTTTTAGGTGGTGCAACCACAGCTACGAGTATTCATCTCGGGTATTAACAACAGCTTCAGCTGTATTTGCTCCTTTATCACTGTACCACTACCTGTTTCGTGGCGCTAAAGTCACATCTTCAGGTGACATATGATTAAAACATTAGAGCGGAGAAGCTCGGAATCTTTTTCCCAACAATCATTGTCCGTCAAAACAAAACATCGGTAAAAGACGGTATGTCATGGATTAAAAACTGCCAGATTCCATATAGTGGGTGGGTTCTAACCAAATGGTACCATGGTGCTCACTTTTCCAATCTATATGGAACCGCATACAGGGGACGCGTCCGCGTGCTCTATCATACTGACGACAAGAAAATAAAAAGCTTGCCTGCAGACGCCTCGCGCATGCCCTGATGATGCGCGGGCTTGATCGAATTCGGAGAAGCGATCACTATGGTACGATTTTTTTTGGACCCGTCCACTATATTGGGATCTGGCAGTTATTAATCCATGACATACCGTCTTTTATGGTGTCTTGTTTTGACAGACAACGAACGTTGGGAAAAAAGATTCCGAGCTTTTCCGCTCTAATGTTTTAATTATACGTTACCTGAAGATGTGACTTTAGCGCCACGAAACCGGTACTGGTACAGTAATAAAGAACCAAATACAGCTGAAGCGGTTATTAATACCCAAGATATTCATCTAACCTTCAGCATTTTTCTGGAACATCACATTTCACAACCTTCGTTCGCATTCTGCTTCCATACAAAGCTACTCACCAGACATATATTTTCAGAAACCACTTCCTAACATGTACATTTGTATTAGATATTAACAAATGTCTCTTTTTCAGGAACGCTTTTGTTGCTGTCGCAAGTCTGTATTTTATATCCTCTTTACTTTTTCAATTATTGGTTATTTTGCTTCTAAAATAACAGAACTCGTCCATTACTTTCCGTGCCTCTGTTCCTAGCGCAGTTCCTTCAATAGTGCATGATTTAATTCGATTACACTCCATCATCCTCGTTTCAGTTTTGTTGATGTCTACCTCTTAACCTATGTTCAAGGCATTTTCTAGTCAATTCAAGGAATAATCAAATTATTTGCCATCTCTTGCACAATTATAATGTCATTGGCAAAGTCTACTCTTGTTTTACTTCTTCTTCCCCCCGAATATCACCTTAGTATTCTTTATGGCTTGCTCAATATAGGAACTGAATAACATGGTTGATAAACTGAAAATATGTCCCATTCCTTGCATGATTTATTTCGATTACACTCCATCATCCTCGTTTCAGTTTTGTTAATGTCTATCTCTTAATCCATGTTCAAGGCATTTTCGATTCAATTCAAGGGATAATAAAATTATTAGCCATCTCTTGCACAATTATAATGTCAATGGCAAAATCTAATCTTGTTTTTCTTCTTCTTCCGCCCAAATATCACATTAGTATTCTTTACGCCGGCCGCGGTGGTCTAGTGGTTCTAGGCGTGCAGTCCGGAACCGCGGGACTGCTACGGTCGCAGGTTCGAATCCTGCCTCCGGAATGGATGTGTGTGATGTCCTTAGGTTAGTTAGGTTTAAGTAGTTCTAAGTTCTAGGGGCCTGATGACCACAGAAGTTGAGTCCCATAGTGCTCAGAGCCATTCTTTACGGCTTGCTCAATATAGGAACTGAATAACATGGTTGATAAACTGAAAATATGTCCCATTGCTTAATGTCATTGGCAAAGTCTAATCTTGTTTTACTTCTTCTTCTTCCCCCCCCCCCCCCCCCCTCTCAAATTTCATCTGGTATTCTTTACGGCTTGCTCAATACAGAAACGGAGTAACATGGTTGATA
Organism: Schistocerca americana; assembly: GCF_021461395.2. Taxonomy (NCBI): domain Eukaryota; kingdom Metazoa; phylum Arthropoda; class Insecta; order Orthoptera; family Acrididae; genus Schistocerca; species Schistocerca americana. The sequence goes on from NC_060122.1 coordinate 290,875,666, forward strand.
AACTGAAAACCTGTCCTATTTCTTTGCCACTAGTGTCTCTCTTTCACGCTCATCATGTCGTAACCGCAGTCTGATTTCTGTATTTTATACTTCATATCTTCAGAATTGGAAAGACTATTCCAGTCAACACCGTCAACAGAAGTTTTGCTACTTTATTCTCTTATTCTATGCTTTGCCATCTCTTGCAGAATTATTATGCCTTCGAGAAACTGAATTCTTCTTACTCAAATTTAATTCCTGAATTAATGAATAACATGGAGGATTAGCTTCAAACCTGTCTCATTCCCATCATGTCCTAACTGCAGTCTGGTTTCTTTATTTTACACTTTATAACTTAAGAATTTGGAAGAATGCATTACCAACACTGTCAAAAGGAATTTTTGCTCTTATACAAACACTGTAAATATGAGTTAGCCCCTCTTGAATCTATCTCCTCAGATAAGTCATATGGGAAATATTACTTTACATGTACCTACATTTCTCTCAAATCCAAATGGATTTTCCCCTGTACCAGCCTCTATCACTTGTTAAATTCTTTTGTAGATAACTATTCGTATTGGTATTTGGGAACCATGACGATTAAGAACACACCTTTCAGCACCTGTGTTTAGTATTGGCATTATTACAATCTTCTTGAAGTCCAAGGGTGTTTCGCGCGTCATATGTTTCCTACATACCGTGTGGAACAGTTTTGTCATGTCTTCTTACCCTGAGGATCTTAATAATTATGAAGGGCTATTGTCTTTGTATCCAGCTGCGGTAAACTTATTTATGTTAACTGTGTTTGCTAATTGTAAGTAATAAATTTTAGTTGGAATTTTTAATCAATAATCAATAAAGGGATTTAGTATTCCAGCTGTGTGAATTTCATTGAAATTTATTGTAACTGCTTTTATTTCCATAAAATTGATGTATTTTGTATCAGGGGTGAATTGATGATTGTTATCCATTAAAAAATTAATTACTTTGCTAAAGAGACTGCCCACAATACACTTGTCTATTCTGTTCTGGAGTGCTGATTTAAGGTTGCGATATCCTTACGTTATAGCACTGACGGAGGATATCGAAAGAGTTCAAAGAAGGGAACTTCTTTTCTACTAGCGCAAAATAGGGGAAAGACTGTTACGTGTATGACACGTGAGTTGGGGTGTCAATTATTGAAACAAAGGCGTTTTCTGTAGCAGATATCTTTTCACGAAATTTCAATCACCAACTTTCTTCTCCAAACGTGCAAATATTTTGTCCATTCCCACCTACATGTGTAGAAATCACCATCGCAATAAGAGAAATCAGGGATAAGGTCATTATAAGATTCATGCTGCGACAGAAAAGGTGGATGAGGAATACTCTGGAGTTTCTCGATGTAACTAATGGAATCAGACAAGGTTGTATAATGTCACCTCATCTATATAACATGTATGCGGAGTATGTCACCGGGAGTGCATTGGATAACCGTGATGGTGGAATTTCTGTTTGCGTCAGGAAAATCAACAGTCTTTGCTTTTCAAGTAGTGAGGCAGTAATTAATGATCTGTTATCCAGAGTGAAGAGTATCAATTTAAATTTCGGTGTTTATAGTAAACTATTTCGATTCGCTGCTTTCGAATTATTTGCAACAATTGTCTAGCAGTTGGTTGATATTTTGGAGACGGCAATGATGGGTCTCCAAAAAATGTTTATACATGAACAAAAAATACGTTTCATAGCTATAAACCAAACTGACAACAGTTAGATGATGATCCGAGGCTTTGTCAATGTGTCCTACGATCCCTTTTAAAGAGATAGAATAATCCATTCTTTTTTCCAGTCACAAGAGATGGTCAGTTGTTACATCTCACGAAAGCTTTAACTGTAGAGTTTTTTTAGTCTTGTCACTTTCACAAATACGATCCCATTGAAATTATAAAGCAATGACAATTCTTTTTGCAGCTCAGGTAGGTCGTTTCCACTGCTCATGTGACATATTACACGAACTTTCTTGTAGATAGATATCTTTATTATTGACTATCCCCCGCCGGCCACGGTGGTCTAGCGGTTCTAGGCGCGCAGTCCGGAACCGCGCGACAGCTACAGTCGCAGGTTCGAATCCTGCCTCGGGCATGGATGTGTGTGATGTCCTTAGGCTAGTTAGGTTTAAGTAGTTCTAAGTTCTAGGGGACTGATGACCACAGATGTTAAGTCCCATAGTGCTCAGAGCCATTTGAACCATTTGACTATCCCCCTTATCTACATAGGTGGGGTGATGGGCTGTCAGTGGTACAAGGATCATGCTCTTCATCTAAATTGGTATTATAATACACACAGTTGATGCAACGTACACTGCCTGAGAATAAAGTTAAATATCCAGATGACATGGTCTGATGTCAATGTAACTTTGTACGCAAGTGCACCATCAGTAGGAATGTAAATGATCAGAGTGCAGTCCTCTGTTAAAGGTAGAATGGTACCGAGACTGGATTACAGTCGTTCGTGTTTAGTATTGTTACCAGGTCCAGTAGGGCATGAACAGCGTCATGTGTTATCACTGTGAAGATCATGGAGGTGCCACGTCCTCGTGTGGGACAGAATTATCATCACCTGATAGCGTTGGAAAGGGATCTCGTTGTGGCTCTCCATTTCACAGGCGGTTCGAATCGTACACTACCCAGATTTATGGAGAATTCGGATGTGACAGTGGCCTGAAATTGGACTGCATGAGAATGTGAGGGCAGCCATACTACACGTCAAGGCTGTGGTCGCCCACGTCTGACCACCACAAGGTAGGATGGCTGTGCTGTGCACCAAGCACATGTAACCCTTTCACATCTGCACCTGTCATCTGAGAACAAGTAACAGACTGCCTACAACATCGGGTATGACTTCAGGACACGGGTGCTAGCGATTGAGGGGACTCTGAAGGCACAACACGTGGCAGTATCGTGGTTCCATTTTTCAAAATGACAATACTTGTATATATGAACTGTCTGCGTGATGTTGAGGCACTCCCATGGTCAGCGAGATCACCAAACGAGTTCCTGATAGGTAGGTGTAGGACCAGATGGAGCATCAACTCTGTGCCAGTGCCAATTTCCAGGATCTCAAGGGCTTGTTATATCAGTTGCGGGCATGCATCCAGGCCAAATGGGATGAAATTTCATACTGAAAAGCTAAATCATTCTGCCAAGTTTTTTTTTGTATATCTGACTCGGTTTTATAATCACTGAAATAATTTCATATAGAAGTGAAACATGGACGATAAATAGTTTGGACAAGAAGAGAATAGAAGCTTTCGAAATGTGGTGCTACAGAAGAATGCTGAAGATTAGATGGGTAGATCACATAACTAATGAGGAAGTATTGAATAGGATTGGGGAGAAGAGAAGTTTGTGGCACAACTTGACCAGAAGAAGGGATCGGTTGGTAGGACATGTTCTGAGGCATCAAGGGATCACCAATTTAGTATTGGAGGGCAGCGTGGAGGGTAAAAATCGTAGAGGGAGACCAAGAGATGAATACACTAAGCAGATTCAGAAGGATGTAGGTTGCAGTAGGTACTGGGAGATGAAAAAGCTTGCACAGGATAGAGTAGCATGGAGAGCTGCATCAAACCAGTCTCAGGACTGAAGACCACAACAACAACAACAGACTTTGAACCTGTGAAGTTTCATTTCATTTTCTCTTCCCCTTCTGAGTGCAACTCTATTTTTGGCAGGCAATGTAACTAAAACAAGTGAGGCATTTACGTAGGATTTTAACATTAATGAGATATATTGTTCTAGATGGTATTAAGACATATAGTGGCCATGGTGCAGAAAGGTAAAGATCTTAAAAAGGAACTCCACATATTCACTTGAAATTGATAGACTTCCTGTGGGTAGAGATAGGAGAGGGAACATTAGACATTTTGTAGTGCTTAGTGTATCAGTATAAAGCCAAGTGGACCAGTGGATTACAACTCTTGACATAAGGATAGATGGAGGTTGACGGCAGGAGACAGAAATGGTTCAAATGTCTCTGAGCACTATGGAACTTAACATCTGAGGTCATCAGTCCCCTAGAACTTAGAACTACTTAAACCTAACTAGCCTAAGGACATCACACACATCCATGCCCGAGGCAGGATTCGAACCTGCGACTGTAGCAGGTGCGCGGTTCAGGACTGAAGCGCCTAGAACCGCTCGGCCACCGTGGCCGGCGACAGAAATGGAGCAGGGGACTAAGGTGTTTGATCGGCTATGATCGTAGAGGAAAGTAGAAGGAAAGGATAGAGAGGGAAGTGTGTACCCTGAGCCTGGTGGGGTGTGGAGGGAAGAGAGGTGTTACCATGAAGAAGTATTGGTATGGTTTCCATTGTCTAAGAGAGGGATGCAGTTGAATTTTGAAAGACGATATACAGAGTGTGTGTAGATGTAGGACTGGTAATATGTGCCAGAACAGGAGTAAAAAGAAACCAGGATGGGAAGTTAGAGGGGAAACAATGCACTTGTTGGAGTCGAGATTGTAGGTAGTACACAGAGGTATTCGATGTGAGTGAGGGGATGGGAATTTGATGAGATGCTAAAGGATTCATGAGGGGGAAGATAAACAGATGCTATCTGCAACACAGGATAATTTTGGTTCAAGGATTTGGAAGGAGTGATGAAACTTTGGCGGAGCAGATATCCAGACAATTTTAGGAAGGAACAAGATTGGTGATACAAAGGGCGTTCAAAAAGCTATACATTGAACCTACTCAATGTAGCCTCCATCAGCTGTGACGCATCTGGCCCAACGTTCTTTCCATGATGTAAATGCACTTTGGTAAAATTCTGGGGACTGACTTTTACACCATCGTTTGACACAGGAAATAAGGTCTTTCTCACTAACAAATGTTTCACCGCACAGGTGGGCCTTCAGATGACCAAAGAAGCAAAAACGAGATGGAGCCAAGTCCGGACTGTAGGGAGGATAAGGAACAATTTTCCAATTCACTCTCCTGATTTTCTTCTGCGTCACAAGGGCTGTATGGAGTTTGGCACTGTCATAGTGTAGTCTGATGAGCTGACCCTGATGTTGTGGTCTGTTGCTCTTGGTGGTACGTCGCAGCTTGTCTAATGACAAACAGTAACGGTTATGGTTAACTGTGGAGCCAGGTTCGAAAAAGTCAGTGAAAATGACACCACACTGCCATCACCTTTCGGCCTGCTGTTCGTGATAGTCTTGGTTTCTTCTTCCGAGGGGAACCCGGATGACGCCACGCCATGGATTGGTCTTCATGAGATCCTCGCTCACCTTCTTCCTCATCGTTTTCATTCCTCTTGTCAATAATCTAGGCACCCAACGTGCACAGATTTTTCTGTACCCTAGTGACAGTACCAGTGATACCACACTAACCAACGACAAAAGAGTCATTTCAGCAAGCTGTCGTGTCGTCACACATCTGTCATTTTGGATGATTTGATCAATGGTCTTCTTATTCACATTACTCACTGCCGTCGATGGTCTACCGCATCTTGGATTGTCCAGTAGAGAGAAATCACTCTCTTTTAACCTCTGCAATCACCGCTGGATACTGCTGTGATCCACTGTGTCCTCCCCATAAACAGGGAGCAACTTCCTGTGAATCGCCGGCCGCGGTGGCCCAGCGGTTCTAGGCGCTTCAGTCCGGAACCGTGCAACTGCTACGGTTGCAGGTTCGAATCCTGCCTCGGGCATGGATGTATGTGATGTTCTTAGGTTAGTTAGGTTTAAGTAGTTCTAAGTTCTAGGGGACTGATGACCTCAGATGTTAAGTCCCATAGTGCTCAGAGCCATTTGAACCATTTTTTCCTGTGAATCGATGTGACAGTTCATCGCCGGTCTTGAAGGGGAACTCCATCACCGACCGTTGTAGCACCCTGACATGCTCCGTTATGGTCCACATGTAAGTAAAAGAAAATAATTTTACATACCAACTTAAAGCTAAATGCTCCAAGCATGTTCACAAAAAATTTCGTTCTCCTCCTGAAAAAAAAAAAAAAAAAAAAAAAAAAAAAAATTAGAGACGACTATGCAAACCCTTTTGAACGTCCATTGCATTTAGGTTTAATAGGCACGGAGATCGTGAAAGGGAAGGGATACAGTCAACATGACCAGTCAGCAATTATAGATTGTTATGGTCTTTCTGTTGAATGATTAAGAGATGGGATTTTCATGTTAGTTTATGGTGTAGTGTTAGTCTGAAGTTTTTAGTGTGTTAATTAATAAAATAGGCAGTCATAAATGTTTATGTAGAAGTCATCTACATCTACGTCTATATCTACATAGATACTCCGCAAGCCATCGTACGGTGCGTGGCGGAGGGTACCCTGTACCACTATTTGTCATTTCTTTTCTTGTTCCACTCGCAAACAGAGCGAGGGAAAAACGACTGTCTGTACATCTCTGTATGAGTCCTAATTTCTCGTATCGTCGTGTCCTCATGCGTTATGTATGCTGGCGGCAGTAAAATCGTTCGGCAGTTGGCTTCGATTGCCGGGTCTCTAAATTTTCTCAATAGCCTTTCTCCAAAACAGAAGATGCGAGTGGCGTGTGCTCTAATTATTACCCGGATTTTGAAAGGACAAATCTTGAGGAACCACTGGTTTCATCAGGATGTAACTTGATTAAGAGGGAGTTGGAGGAATTGTTAGGACTTCTGTAATGTGATGTTGAGGACTAGGAAAGTGGTGTAATCAGACATAATTCATTTCCTTTTCGTTATTTCATTCCTTCGTTCATCAGGCTGAGGCTGAGGTGGCAGCGAAAATGTTAATAAACTATGGAGAGCTTCTGAAAAATTTTTAAATGTAAAGGATATACGTGATATTGGTTCCACTCCATTGTGATTGATGCAGCAATTGGTTATGAATATTTTTGAACGAAAACGGTCTCTGTTCCAGAATTGTTTTTATTAATAATACTTACGCTTTTTAGCCTTATAAGGCATCATTACATAATCTGATGATGCCTTACAATTGTTATTAATAAAAATAGTTCTGCAACTGAGACCCTTTCCATTCAAAACTATATATGATCTTTAAGATTATTAAAAATTATCTACAAAAAGATAAAGCACCTCATTTTACTGGACTGGATTGCGGGAAGTGAGTTGAGGGTGAGGGGAATTATCAGAGAGCGTGTGCTTTAGAAAGGATGTGGGTTGGAAGAATTGGGGAGGGGAAGCCTGGTCCAAGTGTTGTCAAGGGAGTTCGGAAAGTGGTGGAGAAGACGAAGAAATGGAGAAGAATAGGAGAGTTCTGTCAAAGCCAGAAGGATGGGAAGATCTCAGGGCAAATTTTAGGGTATGGTAGGGGTAAACAATTAAATGTTTTTGGGTACAAGACGTGGAGAGAGTGAAGATGTAAAGTTGGGGAAATTCGTTGGTATAATAGAGTTAGAGGGTTAACAACAGGAATGAAATGACACCGTTTCTGGCATAAAGTTTGGAGTAAATACGGTAAACCTGAAGGCATTCATTGTGGGAGAGGAGAGAGGGGAATAAGCTCATTTGGAATCACCTCCTTGGTGAGGTGGAGCGCATGGCATCTGAGGGTTTGAAAGGAATGATGAAATTTATACGCAGCAGAAATTCTTGTAACATTGGCTTAAGAAAGGACGGGTTGGATTAAGGAGTACGTTGGAGGAATGCAGCCCTCATGTGCAACTACACTACTGGCCGTTAAAATTGCTACACCATGAATATGACGTGCTACAGACGTGAAATTTAACCGACAAGAAGAAGATGCTGTGATATGCAAATTATTAGCTTTTCAGAGCATTCACACAAGGTTGCCAGGTGAAACGTTGCTGTGATGCCTTGTGCAAGGAGGAGAAATGCGTACCATCACGTTTCCGACTTTGATAAAGGTCGGATTGTAGCCTATCGCGATTGTGGTTTATCGTATCGCGACATTGCTGCTCACGTTGGTCGAGATCAGGAGGGTAATACGGAACGCCGTGCTGGATCCCAACGGCCTCGTATCACTAGCAGTCGAGATGGCAGGCATCTTATCCGCATGACTGTAACGCATCATGCAGCCACGTCTCGATCCCTGAGTCTACACATGGGGACGTTTGCAAGACAACAAGCATCTGCACGAACAGTTCGACGATGTTTGCAGCAGCATGGACTATCAGCTCGGAAAACATGGCTGCAGTTACCCTTGACGCTGCACCACAAAGAGGAGCCCCTGCGATGGTGTACTCAACGGCGAACCTGGGTGCACGAATGGCAAAACGTCATTTTTTAGGATGAATCCTGGTTCTGTTTACAGCATCATGATGGTCGCATCCTTGTTTGGCGACATCGCAGTGAACGCACACTGGAAGCGTGTATTCGTCATCGCCATACTGCCGTATCACCTGGCGTGATGGTATGGGGTGCCATTGGTTACACGTCTCGGTCACCTCTTGTTGGCATTGACGGCACTTTGAACAGTGGACGTTACATTTCAGATGTATTACGACCCGTGGCTCTACCCTTCATTCGATCCCTGCGAAACCCTGCATTTCAGCAGGATAATGAACGAGCGCATGTTGCAGGTCCTGTGCGGGCCTTTGTGGATACAGAAAATGTTCGACTGCTGCACTGACCAGCACATTCTCCAGATATCTCACCAATTGAAAACGTGTGGTCAATGGTGGCTAAGCAACTGGCTCGTCACAATACACCAGTCACTACTCTTGACGAACTGTGGTATCGTGTTGAAGCTGCATGGGCAGCTGTATCTGTACACGCCATCCAAGCTCTGTTTGGCTCAATGCCCAGGTGTATCAAGGCCTTTATTACGGCCAGAGGTGGTTATTCTGGGTAGTGATGTCTCAGGATCTATGCTCCCAATTGCGTGAAAATGTAATCACATCTCAGTTCTAATATAATATATTTCTCAATGAATACCCGTTTATCATCTGCATTTCTTCTTGGTGTAACAATTTTAATGGCCAGTAGTGTACTTGGTTATTTCAATAGTATCAATCACTGTAGGATTTAAGTTGAATCTGTACTAGGTGTAATTCAGTTTAGGAGAGGAGAGAGGGGAAATTAAGAATCTCACATGGGATTACCGTAGGGGGTGGGGGTGGTAATCGAGCAAGGAAGGTGAGAGGAGTGCATGGCGTTTGAAGATCTGGAGAGACTGGTACGGTTTATGTAATTCGGAAATCCTTGTGACATTGATATAAGGGGGATTAGTCTGATCAAGGTATTCTGTGTGGAGTGTGGTGGTAGTGGTAAATACAGGAAACCCAGAGGTGTTCATCGTGGGAGAGGACAGAGAGGAATAAGCCATTCAGGCGTTTCAGTAGTTTCAGTCCATCGTAGGATATATATGAAACGCTTAAGAGGTGTAGTTCATTTTGGGAGAGGAGAGAGCGGAAATTAGAATGTTCATACAGAATTACGCTGGTAGATATTAGATGGGTAAGGAAGGCCAAAGCAGTACACAGCATTTCAAGATTCAGAGAGAATGATAAAGTTTATGTATAGCAGAAATCCTTGTGATGTTGGCGTAGGAGAGGATTGGTTGGACTAAGACTTTGTACGTGTAAAGGATAGTGGTAGTATGCAGTCTCCATGTTCAGTCATTTAGTGGTTTTATTAATCTCAGCTTATTGTAGGATGTATGTTGAGTGGTCAGTAGGTGTAGCTCATATGTTAGTTTACATTCGAGGGTTAGTTCGAGGTATTTCAATGTTTTTGTTAATCAGATAGGATGATTATAGATGGTGAGGTAGAAGTCTTGGGGCACTGATTCCCACAGATTTCTCATCGAAAGCGACAGTTTGCAGTGCGATGACCAACCAACCGCTGACATCCTCAGACGTTTTCACCCTTCTGTAAGGATACTGTGGAGCTGCCTCCCCATTGAACATGATTGCAACCATTTAGAGTGCAGTGTAATGGAAATTTTTGGTCTTGTTTACAGAGGGGAACCATTAGAGACTGCTCAAAATCATTTGAAGAAATCTGAACTTGACCTGAAGCAGCAAAGATTACTTACGCTTTTCAGTCCTTCTGTTTTCTGCCCTCCTGTGGCATGACCACGGGGGAATAGTGCAACATTAATAAGTGCATGAATAAAACTGCAAAGGGTCTCTCTAAAACTTCCCCCCCCCCCCCCCCCCCCCCGATTACAAATATACCCGACAGAAATTTCGATACCGATTCACCCTTGTGACTACTCTAGCACCTGATGGTTAGGCAACCCCTTCGGCACCTCTTAGGCGGAATTTGCCTTCATGCGCTAGAGCAGTCACAAGGCAGAATTGGTGTCGAATTCTGTGACAGGTAGATTTGCAACATAGTCAACAAAAGTGCATGGTTGACACACTGAAGGTGTTGGCAGACTAAGGGATGGAGTCTTTGTTATTTTATTCACGCACATGTTAATGTTGGACTTCACCATGATCCCACCACAGGTGAGCGTGAAACAGGAGAGACAAGAAAGCTTAAGTACACTTTGCTGCTTCATATCATGTTTAAGTTTCGTCGAATGCTTTCGTCTAGTAGTTACACCCTGTGCAAGAGAGCAAAAATTTCCATCGCACTGCACTCGAAAGGAGTGCGAACACATTCAATGGAGATGTAGCTCCAAAATGTCCTTACAGAACGATTACAACATCCAAGGGACTCTGCAGTATCAAAGGTAATCAAGAATGTCTTCCCATTGCTTATCACACTGCGAACTGTCGTTTTAGACTGTGAAATGTGAGGGAATCAGCGCCAGGGGCTTTGGTGGTCTCATTGACGCCCTTTATGCCACTCCCTGAGGCCTTTCCGTGCCCTAAATGTTTTTCTCGGCCACCTATAAGAAAATCGTGTGATTTCAAAGCTGGGTGTCATGGTTGTGAACTCCATTGCAGAGGCGTCAAAGTAAGGGTTGAAATGTGGATAAGATGAACTGTAACGACCTTTCGATGGTGTTTGATACATACACGGTGGCTTTGGGGAGAATTTTGGTGAAATTTGGTGCCAAAGTGACATCATTAACCTACCTTACAGCTAACATGAACTTCTGAGATGTGATCTTTTTCTGGTGTGTATTGACACGTTGCTGTTTGAACCATCGTGGAGCTCGTGGGGTGCCTCGCTCGTGCAACATTACAGAGGGAGGTTGTAGGCACTTTTGAGCAAAATTTCAAACTTATGTATCACAATGGAAGACAATTACAGGCTTTCGAGAAAGTGATCCTTTAACTTTGTTGAATAATGAAATTTTGTGACAGCAGTGCAGCTGCAGAGGAGTGGGAGCTGACAGTGCATTGTTGGGTCAGAGGCCAGGCGGTCGCAACTGGAGCTGCTGCGCCAGCTGGTGCTTCGGCGTGGCAGCCGGCGTGCGCTGCTGGTGTGCGTGGTGCTGATCGTGACGCAGGTGTTCGCGGGGCTGTCTGTGCTCTTGGCCTACGCCACAGACATCTTCCGGCAGTCGGGCGTGGCGCTTGATGCAGACGTGTGTGCCATCATCGTGGCAGCAGTGCAGACGATGACCAGCGTTGCCACGTCGCTGCTGGTAGACCGCGCCGGCCGCCGGCCGCTGATGCTGCTCTCACTCGCCGGCTGCAGCGCCACCATGGCCGTGCTCGGCACCTGTTTCTACCTGAAGGACGTGGCGCGCACAGACCTGACCGCTGTGCAGTGGCTGCCCCTCGCCGCCACAGTCGCATTTCTCGTGAGTCCCTTCACAATACACACAGACTGCGCTCGAAGGGCATACTCGGCAACTGCCCTCCATGGCACTAATACAAAAAATGGCTGCAAAAATCAAAACTATTTCGTCACACCACTGACAAACTAATTGAGTCAGCTCAGAACCTGCGCATGCTCTTGCAGTGCACCATAATATCTCGCATCATGGCAGCAACGATTCGGTTTATGTTTGTCCAGGACATCGACAATGTTGCAGACAATCACGTCCAAGTTCATGTCATGATCCTTCACTTTCAGAGAGATTTGAGAAAGTTCCACAAAATATCAGCTTACGATGTACACAGGCCAATGTATATGGAAATGTCGTGTGGCTAGGGCCTCCCGTCGGGTAGACCGTTCGCCTCGTGCAGGTCTTTCGATTTGACGCCACTTCGGCGACCTGCGCGTCGATGGGGATGAAATGATGATGATTAGGACAACACAACACCCAGTCCCTGAGCGCAGAAAATCTCCGACCCAGCCGGGAATCGAACCCGGGCCCTTAGAATTGACAGTCTGTCACGCTGACCACTCAGCTACCGGGGTGGACACAGGCCAATGTAAAGGAAGTATTAGATAGCCATTTGTTTAATAATAGCTTAATGCAACGTGTTTGCTGCAAGAGGAAGGCTACAAGGGCCGTGGTTATGCTACTGTAAACAGCAATAAGACTGTTACATTTCCTCTTGCTGTTGATTGTCCTGCTTACTCCCTTGTAAGATGTCGCTGTTTCTTTATGTGCATTTTCATGCAGCAGGGCGTGGGTGATAATGTATAGACTATTCATATCGTTTTTCACGCTCTGTTCCCTAGTGAGGCATGGCTGTATCCGCCAAAACCCCTACTACTACGAATAAGCACGGTTTACACGGGAAATGTGATTGAGGGTATGTACCTTCGCGACTTAAAAAGACTTATAAAATCTGTCAGCTTCTTAAGAGGCAGATCAGCAGTCTCCCGACTTGATTTTAGTTGGTTTGTAAGCAGTTCGAGCGGTGGATATACACCAACAGCTCCATCACTTCCTAGGACCCCTGAATAGTGTAGAAGGAAGTACTTTTACCATCTTAAAGTTTGTCGCCATAGTGACTGGGATAGAAAACTTGTGCTCATACGTCAGATATGGACATGTATGTCCTGCATTAGATTACTAAGAGTGTTGCAGTCCACACGACTAATACTTCAGAAACCATATGGCTTTCACAATACAGGGTTTTTAGGTGCAGAACCATGTAGCCCAAGGCAATCATTTCTCTCTTGCTGGTACCTTCTTGGTTCTGCCTCGCGACACGAGAATAAGACCCCAGATTGATAGCACGATTGATTTATGTAAAATGTTTCAAACTCTCTGCGTCTGGAGTTCCATCATCCATAAACCGCACATTTCTTCTTAACCATCTGTTATATCTCCACAGCACTCCCATGTCTAGTATACACCAATAAGGTGTGGTAATCTCCTTGACATGCACTCTTCTGGAGAGATCTTGTGCACTTGGTGGGTGCTGTAAGTAAGATTGGTGCATAAGTTTCCTCTGTTTCTTCACGAGACGTGGAAGGTAGCTGGTATAGTATGCTCCTACGTCTTGTCAGTTACATGGCGACAGTGTTGCAGTGCGGGTTGGTTAAGGACAATGCAGGGAGATCTTTCAATCTCCAGTTTTATGCTATGAACACGAGAGTACTCTGTGACTCCCCTCCACATAGGGGAAGATGGCTGGTTATGTTCTAGAAATATGTAGATCACCTAACTGCGCTGGTATAGGACACTCTCTGATATACTTTGGTGTTTGTGAACCGATGGGCATACTGCACATTCATTTATCGAGAGTCATAGGGTAGTATATGGTACTCGTAAAGCAGTTTAGGGGTGGTTTAGTGGAGATATGGGAATTGGGATGCATTCTGCTGTGTCATTGGCTGGCAATGAAATTATGGAAAAACTGGTAAAATTGATCGCACTATCAACTGCGGTGCTTATTACTGTACCTCATCCCCCATCAACAGTGTCTTTACCATGCCATCTGTCCACTTGTACACTGTTGGTTACCACCTAATGACTGACTGACACCACTTGTTCGAGATGGAGCGAGTCTTGGCAGAACACTGGACATCTACCACTTGTCACTGTGGAATATGGGATTAAATGTAGAGGTCATCATTTTTGGACAGATTTTTGGAGATGTTTCTCAATGCTACAGACTCATCGTATTTCCATATGCTGTGATGCCCGCCACATTATTTTTCTTTTTTTTGCCAACAAGATAACAATACCACTTTATTACTACTACCCATGCATGTTGTGAACAGCATCTTCCAGGGGTTGTCAACTTTGGAACAATGATCGTATGCATGGCTACAGTGTAAGGAAACAATGCTCTTCGAAATGGAACACCAAGAAATCTGCTATCCGATCACTGTGGAAGATGAGATTAAATGTAGAGATCATGATCTTCAGACAGCTGTTTGCAAATGCTGCACAACCCCTCAAACTCTTCCAGCTACCACATGTTGCAATCTCTTCCACATGTTAGTCAATAACCTGTGTTTTATTTCTACCATCCTGTGTGTTGTGGGAGCAGCATAGTTTACACCATATGATATCCGATTTAGCACCTGACACAGCTCTCGAAGTCAAGGTAGAAAAACAAAGTGTATGATGGTGTACAAAGCTGTAGTCGTACACTGCTTGGATGTGTTACAGCCGAAAAACAACGTATCAAACTGCTTATGACAGAACAACACAGGTAGCCTCTCTTGTGACTGATAGTCTGTGGGATGCGGCCTTCCTTCAGTTGTTGTTGTTGTTGTGGTCTTCAGTCCTGAGACTGGTTTGATGCAGCTCTCCATGCTACTCTATCCTGTGCAAGCTTCTTCATCTCCCAGTTCTTATTGCAACCCACATCCTTCTGAATCTGCTTAGTGTATTCATCTCTTGGTCTCCCTCTACGATTTTTACCCTCCACGCTGCCCTCCAATGCTAAATTTGTGATCCCTTGATGCCTCAGAACATGTCCTACTAACCGGTCCCTTCTTTTTGTCAAGTGGTGCCACATACTCGTCTTCTCCCTAATTCTATTCAATACTTCATCATTAGTTATGTGGTCTACCCATCTAATCTTCAGCATTCTTCTGTAGCACTTGTCCAAACTATTTATCGTCCATGTTTCACTTCCATACATGGCTACACTCCATACAAATACTTTCAGAAACGACTTCCTGACACTTAAATCTATACTCGACGTTAACAATTTTCTCTTCTTCAGAAACGCTTTTCTTGCCATTGACAGTCTACATTTGATATCTTTCTCTACTTCGACCATCATCAGTTATTTTGCTCCCCAAATAGCAAAACTCCTTTACTACTTTAAGTGCCTCATTTCCTAATCTAATTCCCTCAGCATCACCCGACTTAATTCGACTACATTCCATTATCCTCGTTTTGCTTTTGTTGATGTTCATCTTATATCCTTCTTTCAAGACAATGTCCATTCCGTTCAATTGATCTTCCAAGTCCTTTGCTGTCTCTGATAAATTACAATGTCATCGGCGAACCTCAAAGTTTTTATTTCTTCTCCATGGATTTTAATACCTACTCCGATTTTTTCTTTTGTTTCCTCTACTGCTTGCTAAATATACAGATTGAATAACATCAGGGAGAGGCTACAACGCTGTCTCACTCCCTTCCCAACCACTGCTTCCCTTTCATGTTCCTCGACTCTTATAACTGCCATCTGGTTTCCGTACAAATTGTAAATAGCCTTTTGCTCCCTGTATTTTACCCCTACCACCTTTAGAATTTGAAAGAGAGTATTCCAGTCAACATTGTCAAAAGCTTTCTCTGAGTCTAAAAATGCTAGAAACGTAGGTTTGCCTTCCTTAATCTTTCTTCTAAGATAAGTCGTAAGGTCAGTATTGCCTCACGTGTTCCAACATTTCTACGGAATCCAAATTGATATTCCCCGAGGTTGGCTTCTATCAGTTTTTCCATTCGTCTGTAAATAATTCGCGTTAGTATTTTGCAGCTGTGACTTATTAAACTGATAGTTCGGTAATTTTCACATCTGTCAACACCTGCTTTCTTTGGCGCCAGTACAGGCGAAAAAAGTTTACAAAGGTTTGTGCAAGTGACTTTGACCACTGGCCACTTGCTCCAGTGGACCAATACGTGTATATGAAATATGGGCAATTTCAGCATGCAGACGGTATTTGTCTTTCAATATATCAGAAGAGAGAGATGCAGTAAAATGTTATGGGAGGTTCTATTACAAGGAGTGGTATGACTGGTTAAAGTTTGGGTACAGATAGTTTGTAGTTCCTTTTTTTACCTACTCTAGATGTTACAAAATAATGATTATTAGTGCTCTTGAACGTAAAAAATGACTCTGTAGATCCTGATAAGTATCGGCATTTCATACATCTTAAATGAATATATTGCTCTTGTGCACGAAAAATTGTATTTTGAGCATGCAGAATACTCTCAAACTCCACCCATTTTCCTCATAAAACTAGTAGAAATCTACTGTATCTATTCTCACAGAATCATGACTGTTTTATAATTATTCTCATGATTATATTTTTAAAAATATGTATTGTTGCACGTCCTGTGTTACTTCATACTTTATAATCTATAATTATAAAGTAGCCATCAGTTAATTATAGCTCATTGTAGAACGTAGAAATGATAGTGCTTTTCACGACATGTTATTAGATTGCGCGAAATGGGCTGTTCTGTGATGACCATATTGCTTACAAAACTACAACACAAGAATATGCTGCTATTGCGAATTGTAATTTGCTAGGTGACAGAAATCTTACTTACACGTCGGTAGAGCCGAGTTGTGGAGCAAAAATGTCAGATGTCAGCACACAGGTGGTATTTGTTTTTGATGTATCGGTGGAGCATTATAGGATTTTCTACTTTGTGATGTTAGGTGGTTCCATCACAAGGCATGCTCTCATGATTTATTTTTCACAGTTCGTAAACGCCAGGACGGTATGCCATTGCCTTGGTAAAACAGGACATGCCATAGTGTATGAAACAACAACATACTTTTGAATTATAGCTTGCAGTTGCTGAACGTAAAATAATTGTTTTTCCAACATGTGAGCAGATAACATGAAGGACTGTATTCTGAAATGATATTTCGTGTGTCTGAAATGCATGGCAGTTTATTTACAGACACTGATTTAAACGCCAGTGAAGTTCCCAAAGTATGTAATTTGGTCCATCGAACTGAAAGAAATCGCTTAGCATAGACGTAGGCGTCAGGACTAGCTAAGAATGGTATGTAAAGCGTGTCGGGGGGATGTGGAAAATAGTGTTATCATATTGCAGAACTGGAACGATTTGTCTGATGTCCAAAAGGGCATGAATTAGCTGTCGAGCCAATTGCTAAGATTGTAGATTTTTCGCATGCTGCCGTGTTTAAGTACAACATGAATGGTAAAATTGTGGTATCCAGAACCGCCGCTGAGGCAACTGCACCATGGTCCATAGATGAAAGGGGTGAACGATGGTTACAGAGATGTAAACGGGTAAATAGAAGTGCACCTATTAAGCAACTGACCCCCCCCCCCCCCCGCACCCGACGAACGAAGGGGCTACCAACAATGTATCTTCAATGACTGTTCAGTTAATGCTGCTCTATTGACCACTGCAGCAGGCACCTGATTCATGTACCCATCCTGACTGCTGTTCACTGGCTACGAAGGCTAGAACTGGTACGGCAATACTGAAACTGCACGTTCATTGAGTGGTGACAGAGGTGGCCATTTTCGGACGACTCACGTTTAAGGCTCCATGGGACAGATGGCCGTTTGCGTGTAAAGCACTGCAGCAATCATCGGAAGCATCCAGGCTGGAGGAGGGAGCATTGTGGTCTGGGGAATATTTTCGTGGCTTTCTTTGGGTGATCTTGTCATCCTGGAAGGCACAATTGATCAACACAAGTATGCATCTATCCTCAGGGACCATCTGCACCCCTACATGCAGTTTGTATTTCCTCAGCATGATTGCATTTACCAGCAGGACAATACAACTTGTAACATAGCTCGCAGTATACGTTCGTCGTTTGAAAAGCACCAGACTGAGCTTACTGTACTTCCCTGTCACCAAACTCTCTGTATTTAAATCCAGTCGGGGATCTAAAGGACCACCTTGATTGGGTTTTTCGTGCCATGGATCCTCAACCGAGAAATCTACCGCAGCAGGTCACAGCACTGGAACCGCAATGGCTGCACATACCTGTCAGAATCTTGCTCACTCCCTTACTGCATGTCTGTGCTGCAAAAGGTTCTTATTTAGTTTTTTGACACGGTATCACATGTGACTGCACCATGTATACATGCGGTGCCAAGACGAATGGGAAATCGTTCTAGCAACGACAGGGGCTGCAAATACGGAAATCCACTGACATTAGCGGCTTTGGCAAATGGCAGATAGTCAGACACCTGGGAATGACTGTCTCGTGTTACGGCCGTAAGTGTATATGGAAAATAATTGAAGGGCGATGAAACCATGAGTATGCAAGGAGGTGTTGAAAGACCACGTGTTATCACAGAACATGAAGGTTGGAGAGTTGTCCACTCTATAAAGGTGCATGTGTAGCCATCTATGGCAAAACTAGCGACAGAATACAAAGCTGGTGCAGGCTCTAGTTTAATGGAGCACACCGCTCAGCGCACATTATTGAATTGGGGCTCTGCTGGAGACAACCCCTTAGTTTTACCAAGTTCACCCGCGATTCGCAGCGGGCACAAGTTCATCGAGGCTCGACCATGTATGAATTGAAATATGTCGCCTGGTTGGGCGAATCTCGGTTCTTGTTACACCAGGTCAATGTTAGTGGTCAGATACGCCGTTATCCAGGAGACCATTTGCTCTAAACACACACTGTACCACAGATAAAGGCCAGTGGTGGCTTTATTATGCTACACGTGACATTCAACTGGGTTTCTATTGGAAATTTAGTAGTAATCGAAGGCACTGTGAGAACTGCGGGTTGGATGAACATTATTGTGGACCATCTGCACCCCTTCATACCTGGTTTCTTTCCTGAAGGCGATGGCATCATCTACCAGGATAATGGTTCGTATCACAAGGCCAGAATTGTGCTACTGTGATTTGAGGTGTGCGATAGTGAAATCATATTGCTGTCTTCATGTTTTCCCACTTTAACTGTATTAATGTGTCACCTGTTTGCTGGTTATTTCTATCGCTAACCAATAGTATTTTCTCATTCTGTGTATTTTTTTGTAGTTTTCAGTGTCAATCTAAAATGTTAGTATATGCATAAAATATTTTTTGCAAATAACTAGTCATTTACGTTTATGGTCACAAACGTTTTGTTAACAGATTATATATATATATATATATATATATATATATATATATATATATATATATATATATATTTGACGATGCTGGTGCTGATTTTTCATTTAACATTTGACGATGCCATTATGGCTGCAGTACATTAGGACTTTGTTTTTATAAAACAGCTCTGATGATGGTCATTATAGACCGAAACCGGTAATCTGATAACAAAACGTTTGTGACCTTAGACGTAAATTAAAGGAAACTTACAATTCTAAATTGTTGAATCAAAAAGATTGCATTCACGTTTGCATTAAGGGGGGTAGGACGTCAAACGGGCTGACTTGGAGCAGGAGAGACACTACAAGGCATTTTAATTTCCACCGTCTTTACTTTTAAAAATAAATTCATAAAACTTTGTCAGCATGACCAGGCAGGGTTCAGGATTCACACTGATAGCAGTGGAAGTTCACAAACGTAACAAAATAATTTTTTTTTTTACATTTGAAGTTTCATCATTTTTTCACTTAATATTGGCTGCATTTGTTGCTACAAGTACACTTTTCTTTATGAGAGGTTTTTTGATGAATTTTGCCCAGCATACAAACCATAGTTACAGGTTTCTTAAACTCTAGAATTTATTTAATTCATGAAAAAATGACTGAGCTGTTACATTTTAAACTTCATGTTTAGAAAAACTAAAATTTTATTGTTTATTATCTCAATTTTTACCTCATTTTTTAACAGATTTGGAAAATTTAGAGTTTCGTACACCTGTACGTTTTGTATGCTGTGCAAAATTCATCCAAGAATCTCTCTTACTTATGAAGAAAAGTGTACCTATAGCAACAAATGCAGGCAATAGTAAGTGAAAAAAATGATGAAATTTCGCATGTAAAAAAATTTATTGTTATGTTTTTGAACTTCCACTGGTATGTTGTGAATCATAAATCCTTCTTGGTCATTCTGTGAAATTTTTATGAATTTATTTGTAAAGTATTGACACTGGAAATTAAAATGTCCTGTGGTGCCTCTCCTACACCAAGTCGGCCCATTTGACGTACTATCTCCCTTAATAACAGGAAAAATGTGCATTGCTCACACTATTGAAATATTTATGCCATTTAAGTATGAAAATAATCTATCTTAAAACATTGATTGGGTATCTCACCTACATTTCTTATTCTTCCTATTAAACGCAGTTCTGCAATACATTTTCAAGCCGAAGGATTCAGTTATTTAAAGAAATGATAACAGTAGAATATTGCTCCCCCCTTTCTCCTTCCTCGCATTAATTTCTACGGTCCAACATGGCTCTGACTGATGAGAGTCTTTGCCTGCACAGGTGTTCAACATCCTAGGGGTGGGCCCACTGCCGTGGGCCATCGTGGGCGAGGTCTTCGAGTCAGATGTGAAGGGTATGGCCATAGCAATCGTGTCGGTGTTGCAATCCGTCCTTTTCGCAGTGCTCAGCAAGCTCTTCCAGGTGATCAGCGATGCCACGGGCATGTACACCGCCTTCTTCCTCTTCATGGCCAGCGCATTCGCCGGCCTCGTCTTCACATTCTTCTTTCTGCCTGAGACCAGGGGCCGCACCTTCATAGAAATCACACGGCACTTCGAGGGCGAAGAAGGAGAAGAGACAAAGTAGCCATTTTTCTGACTCTGGCTCAAATAAAGAACTCAAATTTGCCCGAGTGCAACTAAAATTCAGTTGGAAATTAAAATTGCATGTAATTTATTGTGTTAACATTAAACCAAAGACAGAAAAAATATTTGTTAAGCTCTCTACATCGATGCAAGGTGTATGTGTTTCGTTTGTGTAGTCAGTCATCTGACTAGTTTTGTGGGGGCGGACACAGTATCCTCTCCAGCGTCAATCTCTTTATCTCAGATTAGCACCTTCATTAAACGTCCTGAATTATTTGTTACATATGTTCTAATATCTAACACTAGTAGCGTGAATGCCTTAACACCTGTACTATCATCCTGTCCCTTCTTTAATTCAGTGTTTTCCAAATATTCCTTCTATCGCTGATTCTGTGGAAACTCTTGAGTACCTCCTCATTTCTGATCATATTTGTTCATCTAATTTTCAACATCCCCTGTAACCCTATGTCTCAAACGTAATGGTCTTCTTATTTTTCCGTATTTCCACCGCCAATGATTCATTTTCATAGAATGCTGTGCCCAGTATGTACATTCATAAAAATATCTTTCTCCATGTCTACGTCTGATATTAGCAGCGTTATTTTGACAAGTACTACTCCCTTTGCCACTGCTAGTCTTCTTCTTGTATCTTCTTCCTCCCTCACTTCATCTATTACGTTGTACCTGATTTTGGTGTTAAGTTTATCATAAATTTCGTTCCTTCTATTCCTGATGACTTTCTTCCTTCTTTGGTTTACTCTATCCATATTGTGTGTTTATTGAACTTTTCGGTCTAGTCAGTGAGGCTTGTAATTCATCCTGACTTTCTCTAAGTACTACAATGTCATAGGGTAACTTTATCAATGATATCCTTTCACCAAACTGCAAATACAAGGTGTACAGGCCTCCTTCCATGCTCTTATCTGAAAGTAACATAAGCTTAACAAAATTTTAATCATTATACTATTTTATGTTATGAAATGTTATCATGTAAATTATATCAGCACACAGATCTATCTTATATGCTGTACTATTACTAGCGTTCTAAAATAAGTTTAAAAATTATTTATATACATGTTTAAAACTTTTTCTTAATTTGAAGCTTGTATATGTTGAAGGTTTATGAATATTTGTGATTCCAGTTGTTCACTTCTCATATGGAAGTTATCATATGTGATATTACATTGTGTTAAGAAATCTGTATTCAGGGTAGAAATTCAAGTTACTCAGTACTCAATACATAGGAAATGAGACTGATAGAATTATTAAGGAATCACTTAATGTAATGTGCCCTTGTACGAGGGTTTTTTGTCTTTGAATAGTACCCTTATGCTGTGACAAGTTTCATCAAAGCTGACCAAGTCAGTTCTAGCTCTCCAACGCGAAAGCTCTGCACGAAATGTGACAGAAAACGAATGAGATAGATGTCGAAAATTTGTGTTCTTTTTTATTAGTGGAGGTCACCTTGATAGTAGGAACCTTTTGAGACCACACGCGTCTATATTAGAGATGCAGAAACTAGTTGATTTTGGGGAACTACTTCTTTCGTGATAGGTAGTTTTAGGCACCTGTTCATTTTTGCCGTTTACCGTTCATTTTTTTATGTAATTGTGGGATGTTGTATATATTTTGAAACAGGCGAAGTGGAAAAGTCCTGTACCCAGTAACAACAGCGCACGCAGCACGTGAGTTGGGTGGGAGGGGGAGGGTGTAAGTCATTGATTTCGCTGTGAGCGACGAAATAGTTTTGAGATTTCACAATCAATGTTTCTGCGTATCCTTGCTTACATATTCTACCTTCTAACTCGTACTGGATTTATATTGTACATCTGTCTGCGTGGCAGTGCATGGCGGTAGTTAGATGTTATTAAGGGTGGGGAACCACACACAATTCCCTCACTGTCCTTGGCCATCGCTAGGTACTCTCATGCAGAATTTTTTAAAATAAAATTCATCTACGTCAAGAAAAAATCTCTTTCTTTTGTGACACGCATTCTACCCCAACTATCAAGTAAATATAAGCAACTAAAAAAGTTGTAATTTTAAAAATTGAAATATTTTGACGAATATCGTTTTTATGTCAAGAACAAGAGGGATCAAACACTTTCAAAATTCGAATTAAAAATGTTGATGGCATGAGTGAACAAAACTGAGGTGAGAATGGACACTAGGGAGCACGATTACACTTTAATCCCTTCCAATGATTGTCAGCTGTGCCTCAGAAGCACATAAATGCCACTGGGTTTTCAGGAGACAACTGTGTGAAACTTCAAGATCTGCAGAAAATAGATACGTGCCAATAGACAGAGCATCCCTCCAAGTTTCTAACTCACACGACAGATGCCCAATATGGGCACCGTTTGAGTCGTGGAAAAAGTCAATACGTGCGTGCAATATATTGAATCTGCTGACACGAGTTGCCCGAGAAGACACGACAGTAGCTTGCTTTGGAAATCTGTTCATTGGTTGTCCTCTCCGTATGCAATGCGATAATGCGAAACGGATGATTTGCCAACATGTTCTGACATACCTGCTCCTGGTGCAGGTATGCTGCGGGGGATATTACGAATCGAAACTTGAAGAGCTTCTCCATCCATTGATGTGTGTCCTTTTTCTGTATGGTTTGCGGTTATCGTGCAGTCGTTTTCCGAAACCCTGGAGATTCTCGTTAATAACCTTGTATTTACAAACTGAAACATTTCCATTGATAAACATTATTTGTGAAAGCCAAAGTGGAGGTAATGGTCACTTTGTTTTCAAAAACACGGTCTTGTATGCCGAAAAGCGAGTTAAGCAATCTGGGATATCTTGTTTTACTGTTAGTATATAACTATAACACAGTTATAAATTACCGTTCTTGGATGCTGAGCGGCATACACTTAGAACTCCAAGTTGTGATTCTGAAAACTATTTGGATTTATTAAGAGAGGGGAACGCAATGAAAGAAAGGAACTACAACTCAGTACGAATGAGGAACAGTGGAACTGGAGCGAGGAATAGTGACCCGCGAAACAGAACGAGATCAGGCGGGAAAGAGATACGGCGAAATGGATTAGGAACGAGTTACTTCCCGAATAAGAACGAGACTGACAGCAGCTCCATTGTTTTTTGTTTTCTCAGGAGCGCAACGTTACATCTGGGATGAACTGCTCGTCCACAACTGCTGACTCGATCGACTTTGATAAAATTTGTCACCGCACAAGGACACAGTACAAAGAAGAACGACACTAGTGAATCTAAACGGCGTGACAAATAATGTCTCGATCGTTTCTTTCCCGTATGTCAATTGACTAAAAGCCACAAGAATAAATAAATAAACAAAAAACTACTTCGGACTTCGGGACAACTCCAAGGATGGCCCACAGACTAAACTCTGAGGCTCCTCATCTTGCAAAAAGCAAGGCACATTTGGTTGCAAAGCTCGAAATGCGCGGCCACTTACTGATTTACTGTGGCATCGCAGCGAAGTTTATGATCACATAATGAGATACTGTTCGTATACGACATGAATGTGTCTCCGATCTCATGTCTGGAAGGCGTTGACAGTGTATAATGTTCTCGTGAGTAAGCTGCCTGATTGTTGTGTAATCTTGGCGTGCATCCTTTCAAACATGGTAATGACTCCATCCTTTTATATATATACCGGGTATATCAGAAAGACCAGGCCCCATGGTACCTCAATATGCTAGACAGACCCCAAAGATGACAGCGAGCTACAGTGTGGAAATTTTGTGCCAAAAAGATATAACAATCTGGCAGTGTAGCACCGAGAACTTTACACATGAGTGTGTATGTGGTGTTTGCTTACAGCACCTCCGTGCTGTGTAAGTCGTCTCTGACAGCAGGGCTCCAGATGTTTAGTGCATACTTTTTCTGTTACTCGCCTCTGCTTCACACGTTTGTGAAACAGAAGACAGTATTCTGTCCTAGTTTAGGCTACAACGATTTTATCTGTAACTGTAAAGTGATATATGTGTGTAACTTAAGAATTTTGAATGAATGCATCTCATGTAACTCAGTGTAACACTCAGTTCCCCATGAATCCATCAGGGAAATGATCAAAAATTCCTTTCGTAAAACATTTAATGAGTATTATGGGTGGTCCTTAAAAGAAACAAAGATCAATCAATACTTAGTTCACAGAAGAAACCATAGTACATACACTGTAGCAACTAAGTGAGATCTATGAAAGTCAACAAAAATATTTTCTATTGTTATAAACAGACATGTAAACCTCAGAAGTATATACCATACTATAATAATAAACATAAGATGCGCTTCTAATTTCTAGGTTTCACTTAGTTAAAAATTAAGACAAACTACATGTGCTTACTAGATTATTTTTATGTTCACATTAATATACAAACATAATGAAATATTTTTGCAATGTTCATAAACTCGACTTAAGAGAAATTGAACATCAGAGGAAGTTTCACGACGCTAAAATTTAAGAAAATTACTACATAAAGAAGGATACCACAGAGAAACCTGCGTAACAATCTTAATATTTATGACTGCAGAACTGTACAAATTCTACACTGTGGGGTGGTAGCTCAATGGGTAAGAGTCAGATTACATTTCTGGTATGGATTTCAATCTTTAGTCCGTCCTAGGATTTTTTTCTGACAGTTATCCCTTGATTCGCTTTTGGCAATGACTTGTTGATGCAAAGAAAACCGAGCTGCACTGTGGCTCAGAGGACGCTTTAAACTGTAGCTGTAACTACTTGGGTAAGCCAGTACAAAGGCTGAAAGAGGACAAAGTGTATGGTGTTCTTCTGGTGTTTGTACAATACAATTTAGTAAACACAGAAGCAGTTCCCAATGTTGTAGGCATGTTGTCAGGAAGCGAGGACGAGTGGTTTAAGTGCCCACAATATCAGCAAAGATCTACAGCCCGTTGCCAACTGGAATTCCATTCTGCACAGACACAATCGGAATTTCAGAACCACATAAATAATGATTAAAGACGCCCACCCGGCTAGCCGCGTAGTATAACGCACTGCTTCCCGAGCGGGAAGGATGCCGGTCCCTGGCACAAATCCGCCTGGCGGATAGTGTCGAGGTCCGGTGTACCGGCCAGTCTGTGGATGGTTTTTAAGGCGGTTTTTCATCTACCTCGGTGAACGCGGGCTGGTTCACTGTATTCTGCCTCAGTTACACTGTGTCAGTGATTGCTGCGCAAACATCATTTCCACGTATGTGTACACCATAATTATTGTACCATGCAAACATTTGGGGTTACACTCGTCTGGTATGAGACGTTCCCAGGAGGGTTCATTGGATGCTCAATCGCACAATAACCCTGGGTTCGGTGTGGGGCGGCGGTGGGGTGAGTGGACTGCTGTGGCCTGTTGCGGGGTTGTGGACCACTGAGGGCTACAGCGGGACGAAGCCTCTCCATCGTTTCTAGGTTCCTGTCTT
The DNA here is from genome assembly GCF_021461395.2 of Schistocerca americana. NCBI lineage: Eukaryota > Metazoa > Arthropoda > Insecta > Orthoptera > Acrididae > Schistocerca > Schistocerca americana. The sequence continues at coordinate 290,901,716 of NC_060122.1, forward strand.
AATACATAAATACAAACATACATACATGATTAAATAATATTTTTCTGTTGGTTAGTAAATTTATCGGGCGATGTTTAAAGTATTGTATGTATACACTATCTGATGCTCCATGCCATCTGTCATCTACGAGCGAGAACTGTCCCAACAACACAATATCAAGCATCAGTTGCCACTGCTAAGGGATTGCTGGGGATGTATGGAACAAGGAAGGGAACAGGGTAAATTACTGTAGCAGCGTTCAGAAAAATGCTCGTAAGCTGGTATCTACCGATATTGAACGCCACTGTATTCAACTTCTTTTATGGAGCTTAAGGATGTGGAAACAGAAACCAGTACCTGTATGTTAGAAGTATTGGCCCTGGCTGTTAAGACACTTGTCCCACTGTGACACAAGGTGCTGCGGGGCTGCGATGTTAACCAGTTCCGCACGTACAGCTGGACGTCGTTGTCTGAGGAGCATCATTTGCCCCTCACAGCCTTTTTAAGGGGACCAAAAATGGCGTAGTCACAGGGAGAGAGGTCCAGACTGTATAGAGGGTGGCCAAGAACCTCCCATTTGAATTTCTGCAGGAGAGCCGCGACTGTGTTGGGCGTATGAGCTTTTGCACTGTCGTGGAGCAAATGATCCCACAGGTGAGATTGCCTGGTCGTTTTGATTTGATCGCTTGGCAAAGGGTGGTCAAGATTTGTGAGCAACGCTGGGCATTCACTGCTGTCCCATGCTGCAGGAAGTGAATCAGAAGGGGGCCATCTTGGTCAAAGAAGAATGTCAACATAACCTTTCCTGCACTCATGTGGATGGCCTTGGCTCTTTTTGGTGGTGGTGACCCTGGATGCTTCCACTGTGGAGACTTTGTCGGTTTGATTCTGATTCGAAGTGATGACACCATGACTCATCTCCAGCCACCACTCATGCCACGAACGCATTCCCTTCCAGAGCGTAGTGCTTCAGATGAGCAAGACATTGGGCTATTCGGCATACTTCCTGGTGTGGTTGAAGACTGTGGAACACGCATTGGGCACACTTTGCGCATGTGCAGTCGTTCCTTCATGATGGTGTGAACACTTCTGCCACTCAATCCGACCACGGCGGCTATGACTTTCACTGCCACTCCGCGATCCTTGGTAATGAGTGCATCCACCAGCTGGACAACCTCATCGGGAATGCAGTGTGGTACTCCAGACTCTGCATCATCGGCTAACGACACCTTTTCTTTCCTGAAGCGCTAGTGACACACCTTGACCCTTGCAAGTGACATGCAGTGTTCACTGTACACTTGTGACATTCGTCGATGAATATCTGTTCCTCCTACTCCTTCCGCTGTCAGAAAACGAACAACACCTCTCTGCTCTTCTGTAGACGTCGCCATGTAACTGTTTGCGCTGCGACTGACAGCGTTGGACGATTTATGGATGCTGCTGCTAGCTCTGTATAGTCACGTGACATGCACATGTGCCCTCTAGTGACAGCCGGCCGTTGTGGCCTAGCGGTTCTAGACGCTTCAGTCCTGAACCGCGCTGCTGCCACGGTCTCAGATTAGAATCCTGCCTCGAGCATGGACGTGCGTGATGTCTTTAGATTAGTTAGGTTTAAGTAGTTCTAAGTCTAGGGGACTGATGACCTCGGATGCTAAGTCCCATAGTGCACAGAGGAATTTGAACCACTTGACGGACCAGGAACCGCTGAAGGACGATAGTCAACTCCATTTGAACCTCTAGCGACAGGCTGTGAACTTCCACGCTCTGGTCGGAACCACACCTCGTTACACACGCCACCATCCTGTCACCGGTTTGCGCATTCCAGACTGTAGGTCGTTTCTTTTTGAACGCCCCTTATAAATGAATTTTATTTGCTTGAAAAATCCAAAATGCTCCACTTATAGCTGAAAAACAGACACTTCTGTAAATTTCAGTGTTGCCTGTATGCAACAGGCTTAACAAAAGTGACTTCGTAGTGGCATCTGAATAGGGTTTGCCTAAGGTAAGCAGACTGGGTCAAGGTGGCAATCTTCATAGGGTGCAGTAGTAATGGTGGTGGCACTGCACGACCCAGAGTTCCTATTTACACCAAACAGCAGCTCGGTGGCAGAATAACGCTTGAAGGGAGCGTTGGAAAAACCAAAATATTTGGTCATCATCCGCCTCCCCCTCCCTCTCATATCTGCACCTTCTTCCCCCTTCCAACCCTCCATGTTCCCCGTCCACCTCCTCTCCATCCATTTCTCCCTCTTCAAAACACAATTGGTGGAGACAGATTACTTCACCTAGTATTTGAGTCAAACAATTGCCGTTCTGCTGAGCAGGGACATTTTTATTTAAACAGTATGGTGTTATTATTTAAACCATTTGACATTTTTATTAGCCATGAAGCGCTTGAACCACACACAGCAGGAGCCATCATCCACGTGAGGTGCAAGTGGTCAGGTGGTTTTCTGCTGCCATCCCTCTCCATGCTGCAGGGACTGTGAGGCTTCAACTGTAACTCACGCTGTAGCTGCGAGGATTTCGCTCTAGGTTTTACCAACATCCATCCATGCAGACCTCGCCCTCACAGGAATGACAAATGTTCGCAGATATATGATGGTTGAAACCATCCCAGACTCTCCCTGCTGCCCCCCCCCCCCTGTGTCCACCAAAGGCTGCCCAGGACCACACTCGAGACACCTGCTGAGAGACAGGTAGTAGGTGGCACTCCCTGCTGTCCTTCCAAGGCCACTCAGACATCAGACATTATGCAGATGGTCGTCTAGATACAACATCCACCTCTCAGGGTTGTATGGACACTGTATTGACACTTTCTTCTGAGTGGACGACGGTAGTCAGCATTCCTTGCCGTCCACTCAGGTCGTTCCAGATGTGCTGCCACCTGCTGATCAGTCGGTTACAACTTGCTCTCCTGGGGATGTCCAGGTGCAGCTGCTCCAGCGACTTCTTGCGAAGGTGGCGGAGGCTGTGGCAGATATATCATTCAGATGTTATGTGTGAGACTCCAACCCCCCTCCCCATCGCCATCAGGTAATAATTTATTTGTACACAGGATGGTCCATTGATCGTGACCAGGCCAAATATCTCACGGAATAAGCGTCAAACGAAAAAACCACAAAGAAGTAAACTTGTCTAGCGTGAAGGGGGAAACCAGATGGCGCTATGGTTGACCCGCTAGATGGCGCTGCCATAGGTCAAACGGATATCAACTGCGCTTTTTTAAATAGGAACCCCATTTTTTTATTACATATTCGTGTAGTACGTAAAGAAATATGAATGTTTTAGTTGGACCACTTTTTTCGCTTTGTGATAGATAGCGGTGTAATAGTCACAAACATATGGCTCACAATTTTAGACGAACAGTTGGTAACAAGTAGGTTTTTTAAATTAAAATACAGAACGTAGGTACGTCGAACATTTTATTTCGGTTGTTCCAATGTGATACATGTACCTTTGTGAACTTATCATTTCTGAGAACGCATGCCGGCCGGTGTGGCCGAGCGGTTCTAGGCGCTTCAGTCTGGAACCGCGCGACCGCAACGGTCGCAGGTTCGAATCCTGCCTCAGGCATGGATGTGTGTGATGTCCTTAGGTTAATAAGGTTTAAGTGGTTCTAAGTTCTAGGGGACTGATGACCTCAAATGTTAAGTCCCATAGTGCTCAGAGCCATTTGAACCATTTTGAGAACGCATGCTGTTACAGCGTGATTACCTGTAAATACCACATTAATGCAATAAATGCTCAAAATGATGTCCGTCAACCTCAATGCATTTGGCAATACGTACAACGACATTATTCTCAACAGCGAGTAGTTCGTCTTCCGTAATGTTCGCACATGTATTGAAAATGCGCTGATGCACATTGTCGGGCGTTGTCGGTGGATCACGATAGCAAATATCCTTCAACTTTCCCCACAGAAAGAAATCCTGGGACTTCAGATCCGGTGAACGTGCGGGTCACGACCAATCCACCTCTCATGAAATATGCTATTCAATACCGCTTCAACCGCACTCGAGCTATGTGCCGGACATCCATCATGTTGGAAGTACATCGCCATTCTGTCATGCAGTGAAACATCTTGTAGTAACACTTACTTGGGCATCATCATTTGTTGCAGGTCGTGGTTGACGTTTCGCATGTGGCTGAACACTTCCTGTTTCCTTAAATAACGTAACTATCCGGCGAACGGTCCGGACACTTGGATAATGTCGTCCGGGATACCGGGCAGCATACACAGCACACACCCATTGGGCATTTTGATCACAATAACCATACATCAACACGATATCGACCTTTTCCGCATTGGTAAACGGTCCATTTTAACACGGGTTAATGTATCACGAAGCAAATACCGTTCGCACTGGCGGAATGTTACGTGATACCACGTACTTATCCGTGTGTGACTATTACAGCGGCATCTATCACAAAGCGAAAAAAGTGGTCCAACTAAATCATTCGTATTTCTTTACGTACTACACGAATAAGTAATAAAAAATGAGGGTTCCTATTTTTAAAAAACGCAGTTGATATACGTTTGACCTATGGCAGCGCCATCTGGCGGGCTAACCATAGCGCCATCTGGTTTCCCCCTTCAAGCTAGATGAGTTTCGTTCTTTGTAGTTTTTTCGTTTGATGCTTATTTCGTGAGACATTTGGCCCGGACCACCCTGTATATTTAATGAGTAGTGTCTTTGAATTTTTAAAAAGTTACACACACTGAAACGCAAAAACTATTATTATTGACAGTAACAAACAATGTTTTCAGTCACATATGGACGACCGAAGAGTATACAGGAAGCATTCACTGATATCATCATGTCAATCATTGTAGTAGCAAAACAAAAGCTGTTAGTAAGTATTGATCTGGTGTGTGTGTGTGAGTCTTTATGTGTGTGTGTGTGTGTGTGTGCTTAACTTAAAACTCCAGAATGAGATTTTCACACTGCAGTGGATTATTCGATGACATGAAATTTCGTGGCAGCTTAATACTCTGTGACGAATCGAGACTCGAACCTTTGCCTTTCGCAGGCAAGGGCTCTACCAACTGAGTTATCTAAGCACGACGCAGGGCCCCTCCTCACAGCTTTACTTACGTCACTACCTCGTCTCCTACCTTTTTTTTCATTTTTTATTTTTTTTTTAATCTCATTTTGTTCGATTTTGTTCGTTGCATCTGCTCGGGGCGGACGTCGTAAGACATCCGTTTAAGTTCGTTGTTGATCGATTAACTCAAGTTTTTTTTTATTACAGAGGGAGCTAGCCCTCTGACCGAACACGCTGAGCTACCGTGCCGGCATACCTTTCAAACGTCACAGAAACTCTCCTGTGAATCTTGCAGAACAACCCTGCAGAACTAGCACTCCTGAAAGAAAAGTTCTTGCGTAGACATGGCTTAGCCCCAGCCTGGGGGATGTTTCCAGAATGAGATTTTCACTCTGCAGCGGAGTGTGCGCTGATATGAAACTTCTTAGCAGATTAAAAGTGTGTTCCGGACCGAGACTCGAACTCATGACCTTTGCCTCTCGTAGGCATTGCCTTTTGCATTCAAGTACTCTTCCGATTTTTTTTTCTTTTTTTTTTTTTGGAATCGTTGTGTTTGGTCGTTGCGGACGTCGCAAGACATCCTGTTCTAGTTCGGTGGTTGATCCTTCCACTCAGTTTTTTTTATTATAGAGCCAACCGGCTCTCTTACCGAACACGCTGAGATACCGTGCCGGCATGTGAGCTACCCAAGCACGGCTCACGCCTCCTCCCCACAGCTTTACTTCTGCCACTACCTCGTCTCCTAACTTCCAAACTTCACAGAAGCTCTCCTGCGAACCTTACAGAACTAGTAAATCGTGCTTGAGTAGCTCAGATGGAGCAGTTTGCTTTAGTCGGTGGCGCGGCACGGACCTGTTGTCCCGGCCACGGGCGCGCGTGGACGAGGAAGTGTTTACACCACCGGTACTCGCGCGTGTTGTCTGACTAGATAGCCATGGCACACAATTTTGGAAAGACTACGCTCCAGTTTACGTCTGACAACGAATATGCCAGACCCAAAGCTTTAGAAACAGAGCGTTTTTTGAGGGAAGAAGTTCGTTTACCTGCTACAGACCTAACTAGACTCCACCTATCCATTGTAAGCAGTACCATGTACGTCAAGATGACCGATGAAGCTGCGTGTGAAAGAAATCTCGTCGCTGCTCAAAGAGGATTTAAATTTCGACACTCTGATGGCCATATAAGCAATGTAACAGTCGCTCCTTCACGCTTGGGTGTTAGGGTCACTCGGATCTTTGAATTGCCGTTTGAGGTACCAGAATCGATGGTTAATGTATCGCTGCGACCATATGGAACGGTACTCAGTCATACGCCTGAACGCTGGGCAAGTTTTAAGACCTATCCCATGCTAAACGGCGTCCGACAGGTGCGGATCTACCTTAACAAGCATATCGTTTCTTATTCATACATTGGCGGATGTCGAGCTATTGTGATTTACGATGGCCAGCCACGCACCTGTTCTGGCTGTGGTGGAGAAGGACATATTCGCTCGGAGTGCATACAACGCCGCGTCATGCAACTGCCACATGGAGAAGAGTCACAGTGAGAAGTTTCCACGCAACTGCTGATGACGTACGTGTCGGTGGCCCGCCGGGAGGTGTTGCCAAGTTCAGAGCGTGACAAGGACGTGTTGATGCAAGAGCAAACAAACCGAGTTATGGGAGCATGGAGGTGACACGGAGAAAGCCCCTAGACCCACGTCACGTGAGACGAGGGAGGAACCTTCCGCACCTCACATGTAGCACGCGGCGTGGAGGTAGAGGTCGAGACAGTGGCGCCAGTAACAGACCAACGAACGATCGACGAACACAGTGAGGCGACGCCTACGGCAGCAGAGGGCAGGCCACGAAAACAGCGATCGCCGAAGCGTCGCAAAACGTGTCACCATAGTTCGGGTGACACGTCCCCCTCTATCCTAGGGGACACGGAAGTTATTCTAGGCGAAGAACTGTGCCTTTAGAGGACGCTGACAGGATTCCTTCAGATGGTGACCGGATGTCCTGCGTTTCAGACGACCCCTCTTCATTGGCACCGACTGATGCAGCACTACCGACGGAGGAGTCAGGGACAACAATGTCCCGGCAGCCACATCGAAATACATCAGCGGATGTTTCTGGGATTGATAACCACTGCGACTGGACGGAACCAGTCGAAAAGATACAGGAATTGGCATCCCCAATTGATGACAACTCACTTCCAGGATGCACACAACGGAACGAAAACAACGGAGGGCAACTTTTGGCGGGCACCCTTCTGAGCACGAATAGTGAACTAAAGCCCTTGGAGTTCACAATGACATTACACGAGCATGACAACAACAACGGACCAAGCATATAAGGTTGGAACAGAGAACATTAACACCGCATTTTCGCTTTCAAAAATGCAACTTTTCCGGGACATGATTTACGCCACAGACGTGGATATTCTGCTGGTGCAAGAATCCTGCAATGCTGCTTTTCACGGCATGCGTGGTTACTTGTACAGGGTGTTACAAAAAGGTACGGCCAACCTTTCAGATAACATTCCTCACACACAAATGAAGAAAAGATGTTATGTGGACATGTGTCCAGAAACGCTTAATTTCCATGTTAGAGCTCATTTTAGTTTCGTCAGTATGTACTGTACTTCCTCGATTCCCCGCCAGTTGGCCCAAGGTAATGTTGACTTCCCTGCTTGTGTTGACATGCGACACACTGCTCTACAGTACTAGCATCATGCACATCAGTACGTAGCATCAACAGGTTAGTGTTCATCACGAACGTGGTTTTGCAGTCAGTGCAATGTTTACAAATGCGGAGTTGGCAGATGCCCATTTGGTGTATGGATTAGCACGGGGCAATAGCCGTGGCGCGGTACGTTTGTATCGAGACAGATTTCAAGAACGGAGGTGTCCCGACAGGAAGACGATCGAAGCAATTGATCGGCGTCTTAGGGAGCGCGGAACATTCCAGCCTATGACTCGCGACTGGGGAAGACCTAGAACGACGAGGACACCCACAATGGACGAGGCAATTCTTTGTGCAGTTGACGATAACCCTAACGTCAGCGTCAGAGAAGTTGCTGCTGTACAAGGTAACGTTGACCACGTCACTGTATGGAGAGTGCTACGGGAGAACCAGTTGTTTCCATACCATGTACAGCGTGTGCAGGCACTATCAGCAGCTGATTGGCCTCCACGGGTACACTTCTGCGAATGGTCCATCCAACAATGTGCCAATCCTCATTTCAGTGCAAATGTTCTCTTTACGGATGAGGCTTCATTCCAACGTGATCAAATTGTAAATTTTCACAATCAACACATGTGGGCTGACGAGAATCCGCACGCTGTTGTGCAATCACGTCATCAACACAGATTTTCTGTGAACATTTGGGCAGGCATTGTCTTGCTTGGGCCCCATGTTCTTCCACCTACGCTCAATGGAGCACGTTATCATGATTTCATACGGGATACTCTACCTGTGCTGCTAGAACATGTGCCTTTACAAGTACGACACAACATGTGGTTCATGCACGATGGAGCTCCTGCACATTTGAGTCGAAGTGTTCGTAAGCTTCTCAACAACAGATTCGGTGACCGATGGATTGGTAGAGGCGGACCAATTCCATGGCCTCCACGCTCTCCTGACCTCAACCCTCTTTGACTTTCATTTATGGGGGCATTTGAAAGCTCTTGTCTACGCAACCCCGGTACCAAATGTAGAGACTCTTCGTGCTCGTATTGTAGACGGCTGTGACACAATACTTCATTGTCCAGGGCTGCATCAGCGCATCAGGGATGCCATGCGACGGAGGGTGGATGCATGTATCCTCGCTAACGGAGGACATTTTGAACATTTCCATTAACAAAGTGTTTGAAGGCACGCTGGTACGTTCTGTTGCTGTGTGTTTCCATTCCATGATTAATGTTATTTGAAGAGAAGTAATCAAATGAGCTCTAACATGGGAAGTAAGCGTTTCCGGACACATGTCCACACAATATATTTTCTTTCTTTGTGTGTGAGGAATGTTTCCTGAAGTTTTGGCGGTACCTTTTTGTAACACCCTGTATAGCGTCACCTCCAGATGTAGGACGTGGCACAGCGATATTAGTCCGGGAAGGGGTTCCGATGTGTGATCTCGATTACCTCCCTTTGGCTCGGGGTTTGGCTATGACCGTAAACGGCATTCGTATCGTCGACATCTATGCACCCTCCGGATCTGACAATCGACTGGCGCGAGCACGATTCTACTCGGAGGAGATTTCCTCTCCCCCCCCCCCCCCCCACCCTATTCCATGGGAGATATGACCACATCTTGGTAGGAGCGGATTTTAACTGTGTTCTCACACCGAAGGATCAAACTCCTAATTTCAGCTCCTGCCACGCATTGAACACGTTCTGCCGGGACATGGCACTAACGGACACGTGGGAAAATATCCATGGGCAGCGAGAGGGCTACACGTTTTTTACTAGCCACTCGGCTAGCAGGCTGGATCGGATTGATGTTTCTGACGGATTAAGGGATTACGTGTTGGCTGTTGAACGTTGGCCCACAGCTTTTACTTTACGGATCACCTTGCATATTTATGCACGTTAACCCTCCCACGGCAGCGGGTCTGGCGGAGTCGTAGTTCATGGAAACTTAATTCATCCATATTGTTGGATCTCGAATGTCGCCAGCGGATCGAAGAAACATGGCAGACATGCACTCGCCGTCTGCTGCTGCACCGTACGGTTCTTTCATGGTGGCTGCAATGTGTAAAACCGGCGATACGAAGAGCTCTCATAACGTATGGCAAGGAAAAAGCGAAATGGCTCCGAGATACAGTTGATTATTACTACTTGGTGCTCCGTGACCTGTCCTCCAGGCCCCCGACGTCCGAGCGTCAAGCGGAAGTCCATCGCATTCAGGCGCGCATTTTATCGATCACGAGACGTCGACTGGAGGGACTTTCGATCCATGCTGGGTGCTTGGACAACGTCGATGGAGAACGCACTAGCATTCATCCGGGATACGAACGTAATCGCATATCCTTGATCACAGTGCCCCATGATGACGATGGTCGGCCCTTGACGTCACAATAGGACATTTCTGCAGGGTTTCTGGAGCATTACCGCCTCCTTTTCACTGGGACGCCCACGGACAATCGGATAGGAGAAGAAATTTTACGACAGATGCAAACGGAGGTGGATGGTCCGGATGCAGAGGCGCTATTGGAACCCCTAACGGAAGATGACATACGGAGGGCACTCAACGAATGGTGCGGTGCACAAATCCCCTGTGCCAGATGGGTTGACACTCGAATTTTATAGCGCATTTGCGGATTTAATGATGTTCCAGTTGGTGTTGATGTATCATAAGTTATTGAGTCATGACACGGAAGTTCCCTTGTAGTTCATGGCGGGACTGCTTATACCAATACCAAAACCTACAGCGAGTGTCAGCGCCCATCACTTTAGACCGCTCACAATGCTCAATACTGACTATAAGATCTTTGCGCGAATGTTGGCGGCAAGGTTCAAGACCGTAATATCCAAGACAATACCACCAGACCAGGCTTGTCAAGGGGTTCTGAGTGACATCCATTCTATCCTAGGCGAATAATACCGTGAGATAATTTCTCTGACGGAAGATTGTCGCATGCGAGCGGAGTTTGTATCGGTGGATTTTGATCGTGCCTTTGACAGGATCAGCCATGATTTCCTTGACTCGACGCATGGCGATACCTCAGGATTTTATTACCGTCCTCATGCTCTACCTTCGTGGCGCTTCTTCGACAGTGAGAGTCAATGACAGGGAGGTAGGAACGATTCCTGTTTGCAGCTCAGTTGCCGGCCGTTGTGGCCGAGCGGTTCTAGGCGCTTCAGTCCGGAGCCGCGCTGCTGCTACGGTCGCAGTTTCGAATCCTGCTGTGGGCATGGATGTGTGTGACGTCCTTAGGTTAGTTAGGTTTAAGTAGTTCTAAGCCATTTGAACCATTTGCAGCTCAGTTAGGCAAGGATGTTCCTTGTCGATGATGCTGTTTGCAATAGCGCTCGATCCACTGGTGCAGACTCTTAGACGGACTCTTACAGGCGTCCGACTCCGTGCGAGCTCTTTCACGTGTAGTGCATATGCCGACGACTTGATGATACTCGTCCGGTCGCAGAACGAAGTAAGTAAGGTGGTTACCTTTCCTACTACGTACGGAGTAGCTGCGGGAAGCAGGGTCAACATGAATAAAACCAAGATTATGCACATCGGACGAGGGGTGGACGCTCTACACAGTACGCTATGACTGTGGACATTTTGCGATGCTTAGGTGTATTGTTCACCCGATCGATACGGCAATCAGCGGCGGCGTGCTATCGACGGCTCCTCCAGCACGTCTGACTGCACATACGCAACAGTTCACTCCGAACCCAGGACCTGCTCCAAAGGGTGGAATACACTAATGTTCATCTGGCCTAGCGACTACCGCACCTGGCACAGGTACTGCCAATGCCACATGGTATTGCTGACACATCAATGGCGACCTTTGGACACTGTGTCAGCCAAGGGATGTTGTTTAAGATCAAATACGAGACTTAAACTCTCCCACACCATTCTGGAGGACCTAATCTCATGAATGTGTGGAAGAAGGCTCTAGCTCTATACCTGCGAGCGACGCTATTAACATGGAATTAACGACAACACGCCATCACGTCGGCGATCCCGGACGTGCTTCTTCCCCCGTCCTTAGAACCGCCGGTGGCGGTAGGCACAATATAGCCCTCTTTTTCTCACGTCGCGCGATTCTTTGTTGATTTTAGTTATGTTAATTTACAGATACCTTCTAAAAGAATCCCCACTACCCGTGAGATATATCGATGCTTGAGGCGTCATCATGGCGTATGTTGTCGAACTTAAATACCCAATGCGAGACTGGCGACAGATTTGGCGAGCTGTCCATACGCCTCTCCTTACCACGGCAGCGAGATAGTCATGGTATATACTAATCAACCGCATGACAGTCACCCCTCCGACGATTGTACGACATTCACTTGGTAGATTCCCCTCCCTGCCTTATATGTGGCATACAGGACACCGACGAACATTCTCTGCAGTGCGGTGAGGTAAAGGATGTCTGGCGGCTGACGCAACGCATCATGGCACTCCTCCGACGCACCGACGAATCCACCATCACGACGGACGCTTTATTTTTCCCTGACGCTGTCTTTTTCCCCTCACAGAAATCATCGGCAGTCCGCTGGATTGGAGGACAGGCATCGTACTATGTGCTCTCGAGGACCTTGATATCGGGCATGGACTATTGGCATTATCTACTAGAACAACAAGAAATCATCCGACGCCACTCTAAATATAAAACGCACTTTGCGAACTTTCTAGGCAGCATGTTTCATGACCCCTCGAAGCTGTGGGGAGTCCCAGGTTTACGTAGTTTCGAGGGATAGGATATTACTCCCAGTGAAGCGACGAGGATGTCCTTCGCCCCTTACTTTTTCATATATGATTTTTCTTCTGGGACATTAAAATTAAATAATTAAAAAATAATGATAAATTACATACATGTACAATGTTTCCTTCTCGCTGCCTCTCCCTTATCCTGTCAGGGGACGGGTACGCCGTGGCCAGGCCTCCAAGTACGACCCCTGCCCAATGATCACAATGACTTCGATATAAGGTAATTTTAAGGACTTTCTCATTTTTTGTAATATTTATTTATATTTTTCCATGTTTCCATGTTATGTTTCATATCCAAACAAACCTCATTTTGTACGTTTTACCATGTTTATCTGACATGAATGACGGAAAAAAAATGGTAGAGCACTTGCCTGCGACAGCCAAAGGTCCCAAGTTCGACTGTCGGTCTCGCACACAATTTTAACTTATTATTGTTGAACATGCAAGACATTATGTGAAAACTAAGTTATTGCACCACCGGAAAAAGTATAGCATAATACTTGATTTATATTTGACAATGTTGCCATGGAAACCTTGGAACATATATTAAAATATTTGTTTTATAGAGTAGATGCTTTGTGTTGCAGTCAAACATACTTAGGCTTGGCTCTGAGCACTATGCGACTTAACTTCTGAGGTCATCAGTCGCCTAGAACTTAGAGCTAATTAAACCTAACTAACCTAAGGACATCACACACATCCATGCCCTAGGCAGGATTCGAACCTGCGACCGTAGCGGTCGCTCGGTTCCAGACTGTAGCGTCTAGAACGGCACGGCCACTCCGGATGGCAAAAAAAAAAAAAAAAAATGGTAAGGGGTAACACAAAACTTATTGTTTCTTTCAATCGATACAACGTGAATTTAAAACACATGTGAAACAGACGTAGGAACAGCCATGGCATTTAATGATTTAAAACTTTTGCGAAGACTCCTAGAATCACAAATTAGATGTCAGGTGGATGGTGGACGACACAGAAGAAATTTCCAAAACTTTTTCTGAAAACTTTAATGTAGGTACACAGTAACCCACATAAAAATACAGACACATTGCCCACACTCGCAAGCAAATGTGTGCAACTATTAAATATGAATTAACGGAAGAACTTAGCACGGATTTTGGATCACTAGCGTATATATAGTAAAACAAAGACATAATTACACGGCTATAATTACACAACGAACACATTCATATAAATGTCATGCATTCAGTCTGACAGGATGCACAGAGAGAGCGTCCAGTGATATGTTGACGTGAAAATTGTAATGATCAGTGAAAAGCTATACTACGAAAATTGCAATGACCAATGAAAGTGTCAGTAGCTACATTACAAAAACTGAAACGATCAGTGAAAGTCTCAAGGATATAAATCAAAGATCCCCAAACATTTTAGCCTAGGGGTCACACTGGCTCTTTCACTAAGTCCCAAGGGCAAAGATCTAGCTATAGTCTGTCTTAACTTCCCTTGAGGCCTGTTACACCAATACTGCTCGCAACTTCTCTATACAGTTCAGAAAATTTAGTGACGATTACAATTGCTGCCATTCTTCACGAGCTGAGGCTGAGTGGCACTGCAGTAGTCATTGCGCAGCGAACTGCTTATTGTTTGATCTTGAGCTGTGGTATTAATTTCATACACACTGCTGTAAATGAATACCACTCGTAAAGATCGTTGTAACTCGCTTTCACGAAACCTTGTTACTTCCGTGCCTCGTTAAATCACAGCGAGTACTCAAAACGAAGCGCGACTGCATGTGGTGATTAACTCTTCGCTCCCTGTGGTCACAGCTGAAATGACTCAAGGACAGTTGGACAGACACTAGTTTATCATACCGACATATTATAGTGGCAAATTACACGCAAATTTTCGTTTCAGGGCTAGACACAGAGGTAGGGATGGGCACCACTCCGCAGTTTCTGTTGGCACTAATGGGCAAGTGTCCATGTCATTTCATTGCCGCGGTGATAGCCGATGTGCGTGGTGCGCTTTACGCATTGTTACTACTACTTCCGACAATGCTAAATGTATAGTAGTCACATCTTCCGGAGAACAGAGAAGTTGGGTGGAGTATTACAGCGCCTTCTTGCAGGTAGCAGTAACATGTGCAATCTGAAAAGCAAAATATAGTGGAACTTATGCGTTTTATGACTATACTTTCTTAGTGAGACTATACTTTCTTAGTGAAGACACAATGTGTTTAACAGTGAGTACTGAATCCAATTAAAATTGCTTTAAAGATAAATCCAGCGCAATTCTCTACTCCGAACCCCTGATCTTAATACTATTAACTGGCATCATTTTGGTGTGTAGCTACAGTCCTCTTGTATTGATTTGTGACAATATGGAAAAAAAAACCGGAAGAGTGTGAGTGCAGAAATTTTAAAGAGCAATGGGGACATCAATATCCCGTGATTGAGTCAAGTACTAAGGCAACGTGTATACTTTCCAATGAAACAATATGAATTCTCTAGTAACGTTTTTTATGAGACTAAACATTGTAAGAGTATTCCAAATTAACCAGAAGCCAATGGTTAGAAATATATAGGTCTTTGAGACGCGGTTCGAAATCTCAGCAACTGTTATATAAGAAAGTAAATGCTGAACAAGAAGCAGCAACTAGTGCTAGTTACTGTGTAGCAAAACACTGAAAACGATCTACTGATGGCGAATTAACCTATTAAGTACGAAATTTTTTCTTAGATCTACATTTATTTCTATGTTGTCTGATTGACGTAGGAAAAGGAATATAAAATTTAAAAATGCAATAATCTTGAAATAAATGATTTATTTTAATCGACCCCCAAATGGGATCATGGCACATGCCACTCTCTTGTTACATTTTCTTTTATTTTTTGTGCTAGACAACAAAACAAGCAATGTGGAGTCCCATATTGCACACAGAACACCGTCTCCTCACATTCTTCTTGCAAATTGCACATTTACGTACGTGAGTCAATATGTTAGCTGCAAGGCATTCACTAGTTGCAACTGCGCTAGAAAAGTTGTAAAAACTATCTCAGAGTCTGTTTAGTACGCAACAACATGTTGACAAATTACGAAGTTATTGAACCACGTAAGGTGATCCCACAGCAGTTATGTTTGCTAAGACTGAGGCAGTTGAAGAGAGATCCGTCTCCCAGAGAAATGTTTACGTTTGTACTGAAACTCTTGAACAATGCAGCAGTTTTTCAAAAACCAATAACGCAAATGGTGGTGAAGAAGGAGAAGGAAGAAGAAAAGAATATACCTTTCACAAATTTCATTAATCGCCACAGCGATACTGAGATCGATGGAGCATATGGAGTCAGCAAGGAGGAACCTCATGTGCTGAGTACACAATCTTTAACTTTAACCAAACGTGCAATACAGCTTGGTAATACGGGATTTTTAAAGAATAACTGGTTTACTGATTCTGCAGCAATGTTCTTAAAAATTTCAAAATGTTACAAATATTTGCTGAAAGAATTAAAAATGTATGCAGACATATTCAACGTGACTAATGTACATTGGGGAAACAATTCCCCAGTAGGACAAATAAAAAACTCATGCGACTTTTATAAAACAGAGTCACAGCAAGTTAAAGCATGCAATAATAATTATTTATCAAATAATTCATGTCAGAATTCTATGAAAACCCAATGAAAATGTTTTTAAAATTCACACTGCTTCGCCAAACACGAAAACCGGAACGCCCGCTAGTGGGCGACAAGGAACAGACTGACTACCACTGTTCTAAGGACTTCGAATACAAATTTTTCACCACCCACCGTCGATCACTTCCACAGGTTCACAAATCCTATAAGAGTAAGTCAGCTTTTCCTTATTACTCCATTGTTTCAAATTGCTTAGTCTGAAATCTGTAAGGTCAATTTCCGAGTCTCATCTCCGACTGAGAAGAAGTTGAATGAAAGTACACAGAATTGTTAACACAAGCAGACACGGGGTCTCATCAGTTAAGGTGACATAGCAGAAACTGTTGCTGCATCCACAATGAGCAGATGCCGATCGAGTGCATTAGCACCTGGGAAACGGGACAGCGCCAGAAAGAATAAAACAAATCGCTTTTCTATTCCCGCCATTACTGTTTTCTTACTACATTCTGACATTCCATGGTCTACGTACATGCTTGCTTTTTATCGACTAGTTTTACCCCAGAGCAAAAACGAAAAACACACATTTTAACGAAGACTGAAAATATTTTGGTGGCAACTGTGTCGAACAAACAGACACGGAGACACTTGTTTACAGAGTTAAATTAGTCCTGTATGTCACAGTCTCCTTCAACTCCCTTCAGTTTAAGAGGGCAGCTGAAATGCGTTTCTCTTGCTAAGCGTTTTAAGGCTGTTACAGTTTCAAAAACTTATTGTTTTGTAGAAGCATTACAATGCCCTCCACGAATCCCGCAGGGCCTACAGAACTCATTTAGAGTGCTGTAAAGCTTGTCCTACGACGCAGATGCACCATTTCTGCACAGTGTCTCAATTATGCATTTGCTCAACAAGCGAGATGGGAATACCACTCGGCCGGCCGGAGTGGCCGAGCGGTTCTAGGCGCTACGAATCCTGCCTCGGGCATGGATGTGTGTGATGTCCTTAGGTTAGTTAGGTTTAAGTAGTTCTAAGTTCTAGGGGACTGATGACCTCAGAAGATAAGTCCCATAGTGCTCAGAGACAACCGAATACCATTCGTCACTACAAACTTGCAGTATCTTGCTGGCTTCTAAGGCGAGTTTACCACTTTTAATCTACTTCTGTCAGCATGGCTACTCCGAATTCTACGTCGATAAGCGCACGCGAGAGTTACAACGTCTGATTAACACAAACTGAGACTGATATTTACCTGTAGCTTCCGTGACAGTTACCTATCTCTACCATAAATATTTAAAAAGTGCAGGTTTTTATGTGCTCGTCTAACGTCTATAGAAGGCAGCATTCTCGTATCGGTATGTTGGTAGTAATTCTGTATTTTGTAGACGTTTGCTTTCGCATATCAAACAACAGAGGTAACGCGAGAGAAGCAGTACGGCGCAATAAAATTCTGTTTGGTTAAATCAGGGCGAGCATACGCGCTCTTGCGGGCGCAAGCTCCGAGTGCTCACACTGCTTGCCTGCGGACGCTGTAAGCCAGTAGTTTCCCCTATACCTGACTGCTAACATCGCCCGTTTTGTTACCGATACACTCGCGGAAATAACGACCCATTTACTTCGTGTCTTTAGTGTCTTGTTTTGTAATGTTTTTTTATCGGGATGGCGGAGGTACACTGTAAAATAACATTTTCAACGCCTCCAGAGAAATTCCTGATCACTTTGGATATTGAAATGGAAGGCCAAAACAGTAGATGAAGAAAGAAGATAGCTGATACAGATTTATGCCATTTCTGGAAAATGTTACCATTGTTGTAAAGCATTATGTGGATTGTCCCTCGATTTTACCTGTTTCTTGTAATCTGTTTACAAGAAGAGAACCCTATCATCCATAATGATGGTGCAGGGAGAGTGAGCTATCACATAGCTCTTAAAATAGCCAAAACAGTATGTCCCTTGAGCGAGGAGAATTTTTAACGAGTGTTTTGTTGCTGCCACAATAATCTTGTGTCCAGTGACTCTTTCTGTGTTCGAAACAGTTCCCCTTTCACAGAGAACCATTTACAGAGGCGTCGTAAAATGGCAAACGACGCGTAAACAGCTGAAGATAAGCCTAAAGATTTGGTTTTTTTCTCTTTGGCTTTGGATGAAAAAGGGATGTAACAGATGCTGCTTAACTTGTTGTATTTGTGAGAGGTGTTGACACTGAGTTCAACATGATGAAGGAACTCCTTGATTTAGTGCCAATGAGCAATTCAACAACGGTCGACGACATATTTCCTTGCGTAGGAAACATTATTGTCAAATATAACCTTTGTTGGGAAAAACGTTCGTTGATTGCAACAGAGAGAGCTCATGCAATGATTGGTCGAAAGTATGATGTCGTTGCTTTGGTAAGGAACTAGGTGGAAGAAGCTTCTATCCAGCAGGACATTCCAGCGATGAAAATGAAAATGCCGTGTTGCTAGGGCGTCCCGTCGGGTAGACCGTTCGCCTGGTGCAAGTCTTTCGAGTTGACGCCACTTCGATGAGGATGAAATGATGATGATAAGGACAACACAACACCCAGTCCCTGAGCGGAGAAAAGGGACTGGGTCGGGCCGTTAGGTATGACATTCCGTCGCGCTGACCACTCAGCTACCAGGGGCGGACATAGCAGCGATATAATGCGCCCTACATAGCGCTGATCTGCTGGCAAACTGTCCCAAAATAGGTATTGCCACAGACGTTGTTGTAAAAACAGTTAACAAACTGAGATCGCACGATTTAGGACATCGGCGGTTTAAATCTTTCCTGACACAGCTGGAGTGTGATTATGGCGATGCGCGTATTTTTGGTAGAGTGTCGAGGTGTTTTCTGCTACAGTAAGGACGTAGCGTTACTCATGGAAACGAAAGGATCGCCAGTAAAAGATTTTGATGACCTCCAGCGGATATTGGAGCTTGCATTGCTAACAGACCTAACCAAGCACCAGAATGTCTAGAACTTTGCGGGATGGACATGAACTAATTACCCATGTATTTGACAATGGGCTTTTTTTAAAAAAAAAATGCTATTGTAGAGAAAGCAACGTTCACAAATGTCATTTGCACACTTTTTGAATGTTGCACTGATTATAAATGAAGTAGATCTTGGAAAGGAGACACTGAGAGAACGTTTCGATGACGGTGCTACAATCTTTGTCACGAAACTTTGATAAAATATTTACTGACTTAAATCGATTTGAACCTGATTTTAATGCTTTTGCAATTCGTTCTGCAATGGGCGTTGAAAGTGCGCCTCCTGAAATTAAACTGGAACTCACTGACTTTTCGTGTAGTCGTGTGCTCACGGAAAGCCTACTCACTGCAGGAAATATTGAAATGTTTTACAAAAACATTCCGCAGTTGTTTATAAAAGCTGTAAAGGTCTATATTACGCTCCGGACCATAGACATGGGAAAATGTTTTTACAACAACGAAATTAACAAAATCGACTGTTAGGCGTAGTCTTACGACTGGACGACTAGTAATCTCAGTCCATATATCGATATGCTAGCGAAAAAAAGATAACAGCAGAGTGATGAAAACAAATGTTTTTTATCTTTTTTATAAGTAGTTGGCCAGCTCCAAACTTCACACATTACACGCATTAAGTTAATACATGTTTATTAAAACAAGCATGTGTTCTTTGCTTGTTACTTTATGTCTGTATTGTATCTGTGACCAGGAAATTAAGTCGACATGAATGGTACGTTATTCTCTTTTCCTGATTACTGAACCTCACCCCCCCCCCCCCCCCAACCCCTCAACACCACCACCTCTCCCCGTTTTCTTTGGAACGGAACGACAGAATCTGGAACGTTTCGTACTGCTTGTAACTGCTGTCAATCTATGTTATGTTTCACTTTGCAGCGCTACAATACTCACTACGGCATTACGCGGTGAAAAGATTATTCTTTGTTTCTTTCTTTGTCACTGTGTTGTGCGTCTATCGAGCTGCAAACAATCAACCACTTTTCGGTCGTCGTTTGGTGTCCTCTGAACGTGTTAGTTTTTCGAATGATGCTGAATTGATACCTTCAAGCTCAGAAGAAAGCGGAACGTGAAGTACCAGCTGGTCGCCTGGAGAAAGAACTATCCGCATGTTATGATGTGTCGTAAGTAATCATTGCATTGTCGTACTATAATAATTACACTTCAAAGAATACTAACGTGACTACAAACAAGAGTGTCAACAGCAGTTGATCTTATATTACAGGCAGTCTTCAGCCATGTTCGCGAGTACTCTGTGTGCATCCACTGGCGCGTATAGCTGTTCTGGACAGCACGGCGGGACAGCTCGCAGGTTACCAGATTTCTTTGGACTAACGCGGGCAGCTCAGACGACCAGTCCTTGTTTAAGCCATGCAGCCACCGAAACTTATGAAAAGCTGCAGCAAGCGTACGGTGAAGATGCATTACATCGTGTAACAGTGGTGTTACGGCTTCGGCTGATTAAAGTCAACATCAACAAAGCTGGTGTGATTCTCGGTGAGGATCGGCGAATGTTGTTGTTGTTGTTGTCTTCAGTCCTGAGACTGGTTTGATGCAGCTCTTCATGCTACTCTATCCTGTGCAAGCTTCTTCATCTCCCAGTACTTACTGCAACCTACATCCTTCTGAATCTGCTTAGTGTATTCATCTCGTGGTCTCCCTCTACGATTTTTACCCTCCACGCTGCCCTCCAATGCTAAATTTGTAATCCATTGATGCCTCAGAACATGTCCTACCAACCGGTCCCTTCTTCGTGTCAAGTTGTGCCACAAACTCTTCTTCTCCCCAACTATATTCAATACCTTCTCATTAGTTATGTGATGTACCCATCTAATCTTCAGCATTCTTCTGTAGCACCACATTTCGAAAGCTTCTATTCTCTTCTTGTCCAAACTATTTATCGTCCATGTTTCACTTCCATACTTGGCTACACTCCATACAAAAACTTTCAGAAACGACTTCCTGACACTTAAATCTATACTCGATGTTAACAAATTTCTCTTCTTCAGAAATGCTTTCCTTGCCATTGCCAGTCTACATTTGATATCCTCTCTACTTCGACCATCATCAGTAATTTTGCTCCCCAAATAGCAAAACTCCTTTACTACTTTAAGTGTCTCATTTCCTAATCTAATTCCCTCAGCATCACCCGACTTAATTCGACTACATTTCATTATCCCCGTTTTTGCTTTTGTTGATGTTCATCTTATATCCTC
The DNA here is from genome assembly GCF_021461395.2 of Schistocerca americana. Lineage (NCBI taxonomy): Eukaryota > Metazoa > Arthropoda > Insecta > Orthoptera > Acrididae > Schistocerca > Schistocerca americana. Next base: position 290,922,980 of record NC_060122.1, read on the forward strand.
TTTTCAAGACACTGTCCATTCCGCTCAACTGCTCTTCCAAGTCCTTTGCTGTCTCTGACAGAATTACAATGTCATCGGCGGACCTCAACGTTTTTATTTCTTCTCCATGGACTTTAATACCCACTCCGAATATTTCTTTCGTTTCCTTTACTGCTTGCTCAGTATACCGATTGAATAACATCGGGGACAGGCTACAACCCTGTCTCACTCCCTTCCCAACCACTGCATCCATTTCATGTCCCTCGACTCTTATAACTGCCATCTGTTTTCTGTACAAATTGTAAATAGCCTTTCGCTCCCTGCATTTTACCCCTGCCACCTTTAGAATTTGAAATAGAGTATTCCAGTCAACATTGTAAAACGCTTGCTCTAAGTCTACAAATGCTATAAATGTAGGTTTGCCTTTCCTTAATCTATTTTCTAAGATAAGTCTTAGGGTCAGTATTGCCTCACGTGTTCCAACATTTCTGAGGAATCCAAACTGATCTTCGCCGAGGTCGGCTTCTACTAGTTTTTCCATTCGTCTGTAAAGAATTCGCGTTAGTATTTTGCAGCTGTGACTTATTAACCCTTTCAGACCCGAAATTTTTTTGGAGGAAGAAAAATTTTTCTTTATGTGGTAGTAGCCTTATGTGATTTTTTAATGATTTTAGGAGCAAGATTTATACAAAAATATGTACCCGTTTCCAAAACGTACTTTGTTCACTTGGCTTCACTTTAAGGACTAAAATAACTAATTGTGAAATATTGCTTATTGTAATAAATAGTGAAATGATCATTCAATAATTTCCATGTAAAATAACAACAGCAATATTCAATTCTACACTGGAATATAGCGAATCATGTATTCTGGTGGTCACGAGTTGCTGCTCACTGCTACATTGACTTCCTGATATTTTTATAGTGATGCCCAACGGTTGGCAGCAGTTGCGCGTGATGAAAAGGTTGAACATTTACAAGTGTGCAGCTCAGGTTCGCTTATGGAAGAAATACTTTTGTTGCAGCTAACAGACTGTAAAAGTTAATGTACACAATTGTAGCCAGAGGGTCTGAAAAGGTTAAACTGATAGTTCGGTAATTTTCACATCTGTCAACACCTGCTTTCTTTGGGATTGGAATTATTATATTCTTCTTGAAGTCTGAGGGTATTTCGCCTGTCTCATACATCTTGCTTACCAGATGGTAGAGTTTTGTCAGGACTGGCTCTCCCAAGGCCGTCAGTAGTTCCAATGGAATGTTGTCTACTCCCGCGGCCTTGTTTCAACTTAGGTCTTTTAGTGTTCTGTCAAACTCTTCACGCAGTATCGCATCTCCCATTTCATCTTCATCTACATCCTCTTCCATTTCCATAATATTGTCCTCAAGTACATCGCCCTTGTATATACCCCTCTATATACTCCTTCCACCTTTCTGCGTTCCCTTCTTTGGTGAGAACTGGGTTTACATCTGAGCTCTTGATATTCATACAAGTGGTTCTCTTTTCTCCAAAGGTCTCTTTAATTTTTCTGTAGGCAGTATCTATCTTACCCCTAGTGAGATAAGCCTCTACATCCTTACATTTGTCCTCTAGCCATCCCTGCTTAGCCATTTTGCACTTCCTGTCGATCTCATTTTTAAGACGTTTGTATTCCCTTTTGCCTGCTTCATTTACTGCGTTTTTATATTTTCTTCTTTCATCAATTAAATTCAATATTTCTTCTGTTACCCAAGGATTTCTCCTAGCCCTCGTCTTTTTACCTACTTGATTCTCGGCTGCCTTCACTACTTCATCCCTCAGAGCTACCCATTCTTCTTCTACTGTATTTCTTTCCCCCATTCCTGTCAATTGTTCCCTTATGCTCTCCCTGAAACTCTGTACAACCTCTGGTTTAGTCAGTTTATCCAGGTCCCATCTCCTTAAATTCCCACCTTTTTGCAGTTTCTTCAGTTTTAATAAACAGTTCATAGCCAATAGATTGTGGTCAGAGTCCACATCTGCCCCTGGAAATATCTTACAATTTAAAACCTGGTTCCTAAATTTCTGTCTTACCATGATATAATCTATCTGATTCCTTCTAGTATCTCCAGGATTCTTCCATGTATACAACCTTCTTTTATGATTCTTGAACCAAGTGTTAGCTATGATTAAGGTATGCTCTGTGAAAAATTATGCCAGATGGCTTCCTCTTTCATTTCTCTGCCCCAGTCCATATTCACCCACTACGTTTCCTTCTCTCCCTTTTCCTACTCTCGAATTCCAGTCACCCATAACTATTAAATTTTCGTCTCCCTTCACTACCTGAATAATTTCTTTTATCTCATCATACATTTCATCAATTTCTTCATCATCTGCAGAGCTAATTGGCATATAAACTTGTACTATTGTAGTAGGCATGGGATTCGTGTCTATCTTGGTCACAATAATGCGTTAACTATGCTGTTGGTAGTAGCTTACCAGCACTCCTATTTTTTTATTCATTATTAAACCTACTCCTGCATTACCCCTATTTGATTTTGTATTTATAACCCTGTATTCGCCTGACCAAAAGTCTTGTTCATCCTGCCACCGAACTTCACTAATTCCCACTATATCTAACTTCAACCTATCCATTTCCCTTTTTAAATTTTCTAACCTACCTGCTCGATTAAGGGATCTGACATTCCACGCTCCGATCCGTAGAACGCCAGTTTTCTTTCTCCTGATAACGACGTCCTTTTGAGTAGTCCCCGCCCGGAGATCCGAATGGGGGACTATTTTACCTCCGGAATATTTTACCCAAGAGGACGCCATCATCATTTAACCATACAGTAAAGCTGCATGCCCTCGGGAAAAATTACGGCTGTAGTTTCCCCTTGCTTTCAGCCGTTCGCAGTACCAGCACAGCAAAGCCGTTTTGGTTAGTGTTGCATGGCCAGATCAGTCAATCATCCAGACTGTTGCCCCTGCAACTACTGCAAAGGCTGCTGCCCCTCTTCAGGAACCACACGTTTGTCTGGCCTCTCAACAGATACCCCTCCGTTGTGGTTGCACCTACGGTACGGCCATCTGTATCGCTGAGGCACGCAAGCCTCCTCACCAACGGCAAGGTAGATGGTTCATAGGGGTAGGGATCGGCGAATAACATTACCTAACCTCAATAAGTGTTTAGAATTTCATTTGGTGGTGTCCCTACGATTATGCATGACCATTTCAAGATAGCCTTTGTTTGTGCCCATTGGGTGCCAAGTCTCCTGACTGCCAAATAAAAGACCGAGCGAATGGATACAAGTCATGAGGTCTCTTTGGTGAAGGAAGGGATGCGTTCCTTGAGTCTATTGTCACCGGTGATGAGTCATGGCTACATCACTCTGATCGTGAAGGAGAACAAGTCAGCACAATGTGGCAATCGCCAGGTTCTCCAACACCAAAAGAGTCGAAAGATGTTCCATCCGCACGAAAAATGATGGTGATTACTTTTTTGATTGTCATGGAATGATTTACCAGCATGCAGTTCCCTCTCCCACTACTGTTACAGCATACTTCACGTCATTATTAGGTAAGCTGAGGGAGCATACATATTGCAAGGAAACGATTAGAACTTTCTCGGACTGGGTGGCAATTTCATCATCACAAGCGCAGCCTCACGTCACAAATCAAGTCATGCAGTTTCTGACTCAGCTCAAGATTATCTGTGCAGCACATCCACCATACAGCCCCTTCTTGCACTCTGTGATTTTTTTAAATTTCCATCACTAAAGTCAAAGCTTTGGGGCATTTTATTTCAGAATCTCTTGCACTGATCAATAAAAGTGAGGCGATTCTCAAGGACTTGACAAAGAATGACCTGCACAATGTGTTCGGGGACAGGTGGAGACGCTATAAATAGTGCATTCGAGAAGGAGGGAAGTACTTTGAAAAAGATCACGTAAACATTGAAATTGAGTAATAAACATCTGTGAGAAAAATCAGTCTCCGTCTTTGGTGATCAGCGCTCGTATTGCAACATTACGTTACCCTAAGAGGGTGAAGAACTTCCACAAGCCTCAATAACAGAAGCAGTATGACAAAGCAGTCGTACAAGATCTCTGATGTACAAGGCAACAACATCTAACAATGCGTCCCATGGTGGGATGGACGTGCTGATCTCGCCTCTGGCGCTCTGTTTATGGCTTTCTCAAATAGCTTTAATGTGAAATGAAAATTAATGAAAACACCCTTTCAGTTGGGCATTAGATCCTGGAGTGCTCATGAAAATACAAACAACCTTTTTTTTCAAATTTAGTACATTAATTCCTTTAAATCTGATGGAATTAAATTTTGCTTCTGAAATATGAGTCTCAACTTTATCCATGATAATGACAGAAGCTGAAGTAATGAATTTAAATATGTGCTACAACCAGGACTAGAACCTGGTTTGCTTGCTTACTATCCCAATGTGCTAGCCATTACACCTGTACAGACTACCCTACTCCAATGCCCTCCCTAACACAAACTTCAATTCACACCTTCTGCCTATTTTCCCCTTCTTAAACTGTTAGTTTGGCTGAGGCTCTCTGGTATTGGAACAGAACCGCAGCTTTGTATGTAATGGGTAAATCCTGCTTGTGACGGGTGGTCTACAGATCTGATGGAAAGTAGGAGACCCAGCTTCAAGTCCAGACCATGGCACAAATTTCTTCAGCTTCTGGCATTATTGTAGATAAGAGTGAGACTCAAACATCTCAAGAAAAATTTAATTCAAACAGACATGTAGATCAGCTATGCCTGAGGTACAAGCAGAAGTTCTGCATTATGTAGGAAGCTGGGGTGCTATTCCAGTACCGGAGAGTCTCGGCAATACTGGTAATTTAAGAAGAGGAAAATTGGCTGAAGGTGTGAATTGAAGTTTATGTTAGAGAGGGCAACAGACAAGGGTAGTCCGTCCAGCTGTGTTACTCACACTTCTACAGTAGTGTAATGGCTAGGGTATCTGCCTTCTAAGCAGGAGACCAGGCTTCAAGTCCTGGGCATGACACAAATTTTAATTCATTTCTTCAGCTCCTGTCATTATTGTTGATTAATTCCTTTGTTCTGACATTCACAAAAATAGCCAACCACTTCTAGCAAACATTACCCACAATATTCACTTTACAATTGAAATTTTCTCTGTTATTACAGAGTTCATCATACATTTCATCTTTATTTAGCTCAAATTCAGACATATTCAAAATACCCAGTAATTCACTGAACTTAATTCCTTTTTTAAAGGAAAATTATTAAAAGGCCAATGTAGGTCAATTCTGACGTATTTATTTAAGTAATAGTGCGAAGTGTTATAGAATTAAATGAAATTATTTGTGTCACTTTCCTAATGTGGCTATGTAAAATATTCAAAGAGTTGTGTGATGTACTTCTAAACTATTTATCATCCATTCTTTGGTATATTTTATCAAGGAGAGCCCATCCTGTACTTAAAATTTCTGTGATACTTAAATCAGAATTTTCTATTACCTTAGAAGCCTGGAGCAGAATATTACCAATACGACAGAAAAAGATGAGATAAACCTCGAGAGTCAAATCTTTTTCAGGCTCATCATTATTGAAAAATTTCTGTAGAACATTAGGACAAACTACAACACTTCTCAAATAATTTTTAATGCTTCCCAATTAAATAACACACTATCTGCTACAGGTGTGAGGAGAAGCCACTTTGTTGGTACCTGTCAGTATTTCATACCACTCTAAATCAACAAATGTAAACAATGACTGTAATATATCTCGTCTTTTGGCTGAACGCATGAGGTGACCATATGGTTTTAATATTATAAACTCAGAATCCACATCCAAGAAAATTCATTTTGTGCACATAATACCTACATTAATTATGGTAACCGTAATTCAGTAATGATACTATTAAGTGATGACAATGTGAGCATATTGAAAGCTTGAATCACAGCAGGATGATTTGGTAAGCAAGTACAATTCCTACGTAACATGCCTGTCATGCAGGGTAGCGTACACTCCAGGGGCTGGAAAAACACGTTTTTCTCCTGTATATTTGCTCCTATTGGAGCTAGGGGGTTAGAAACCCCACAGGGTTGATATTCATGAGGCCTAGTGTTTTGTGCCAAATTTGGTTGAAATTGATCGAGGGGTTCGAAAGTAGTTCCAGACATGAATGTGTACACTCTGCATTAAATACACAGGATGTAACCATTATAAACACAGATGTTTTTATATATGTAATACCTCAATATTTACACACATCAGTGTGTTGGTTGTTTTTCTTTGCATCGAAATCTTCCCACAAACTTTATGACCTGATATTTTCTGCATGGTCGTAACTATCATTAAATGGATTACACCTGTCTGTGTAGACTAACGATTTTGTGTATATGCATCCACATTGCAATACCTGATGTGCTGCTAGTGGGATAATAAGTATTAATGGCTTTCTCTTGCCACATGTAGTTGTTGGCACTAACCAGCCTAAAAACTTGCTACACCTAACAGCTATAGTTGTTAGTCCGCAAATTAAGTAAATATTGATATAATGTTATTCAGTTCACTGTCCTCAGTCATCAGCAGAAATATCTGCACTTATACCCAACACCCTGCATATAACAGATTAGTGGGTCGTCCAACCATGAAGAGACAGGAGACGAATGTCTTGCATTTTCCTTCTCTACTCCAGCTCACAATGAAAAAAAAAAACTCTACATTGATCAGACGACTCAACGCTGTTGTCTGTGTGACAGAAGAGAATATTGTTCATTTCACGAGAAACTGGGGGAATGCAGCAGAGACTTCCCACCCTTCCCACACAAAACGAAATTCAACAAATACAAGCCTGATATCAGCCTGCAGCTGTGTTTCGTCAATTAATCGGCTTTCTTGTGCCAAGTACGATGTTGAGGCAACACATCCAATTGCAAAAAAACAAAATATTTTTCGAAGCGAAAGCAACTGACATTCTCACGCTGGCCAAGTGGCATCGTGGTGTCTCGCCCGTCGAGTTTCATGCAGGAATGGCAAAAACTGTCTTATTCACTTATTATCTGGGTAGGACAGTGGTAGTACAGCGTCCTCTGTCTTCAGTGAGAAGTCTCTGGCTCTGCCCACAATAGCACGAAGCAGGCCGCTGCTCCACTTCCGCGAAAACTACTCATCTCACATGGGAGGATCACCTCTCCTAATGAAAGTCACTGATTGCCTTCTATCGAGAAAGAGGAGCATGAGAGCTCACTATGAGCACAGCTCCCCAGAGTGAAAAACGTAAAATTTTCCTCCCAATCTCATACGTCCAATACTCTCAACAAATACCAGATATACCAGATATAGACTGGGACACTCAGATGTTTAGGACGGGTGGTAGGGACAGAGCATCGAGTGACATTATACTGAGTGCACTATCCGAAAATTACCTCGAGCAATTAAACAGAGAACCGACTCGTGGAGATAACATATTGGACCTACTGATAACAAACAGACCCGAACTTTTCGAATCTGTATGTACAGAACAGGGAATCAGTGATCATAAGGCCGTTGCAGCATCCCTGAATATGGAAGTTAATAGGAATATAAAAAAAGGGAGGAAGGTTTATCTGTTTAGCAAGAGTAATAGAAGGCAGATTTCAGACTACCTAACAGATCAAAACGAAAATTTCTGTTCCGACACTGACAATGTTGAGTGTTTATGGAAAAAGTTCAAGGCAATCGTAAAATGCGTTTTAGACAGGTACGTGCCGAGTAAAACTGTGAGGGACGGGAAAAACCCACCGTGGTACAACAACAAAGTTAGGAAACTACTGCGAAAGCAAAGAGAGCTCCACTCCAAGTTTAAACGCAGCCAAAACCTCTCAGACAAACAGAAGCTAAACGATGTCAAAGTTAGCGTAAGGAGGGCTATGCGTGAAGCGTTCATTGAATTCGAAAGTAAAATTCTATGTACCGACTTGACAGAAAATCCTAGGAAGTTCTGGTCTTACGTTAAATCAGTAAGTGGCTCGAAACAGCATATCCAGACACTACGGAATGATGATGGCATTGAAACAGAGGATGACACGCGTAAAGCTGAAATACTAAACACCTTTTTCCAAAGCTGTTTCACAGAGGAAGACCGCACTGCAGTTCCTTCTCTAAATCCTCGCACAAACGAAAAAATGGCTGACATCGAAATAAGTGTCCAAGGAATAGAAAAGCAACTGGAATCACTCAATAGAGGAAAGTCCACTGGACCTGACGGGATACCAATTCGATTCTACACAGAGTACGCGAAAGAACTTGCCCCCCTTCTAACAGCCGTGTACCGCAAGTCTCTAGAGGAACGGAGGGTTCCAAATGATTGGAAAAGAGCACAGATAGTCCCAGTCTTCAAGAAGGGTCGTCGAGCAGATGCGCAAAACTATAGACCTATATCTCTTACGTCGATCTCTTGTAGAATTTTAGAACATGTTTTTTGCTCGCGTATCATGTCATTTCTGGAAACCCAGAATCTGCTATGTAGGAATCAACATGGATTCCGGAAACAGCGATCGTGTGAGACCCAACTCGCCCTATTTGTTCATGAGACCCAGAAAATATTAGATAGAGGTTCCCGGGTAGATGCTATTTTCGTTGACTTCCGGAAGGCGTTCGATACAGTTCCGCACTGTCGCCTGATAAACAAAGTAAGAGCCTACGGAATATCAGACCAGCTGTGTGGCTGGATTGAAGAGTTTTTAGCGAACAGAACACAGCATGTTGTTATCAATGGAGAGACGTCTACAGACGTTAAAGTAACCTCTGGCGTGCCACAGGGGAGTGTTATGGGACCATTGCTTTTCACAATATATATAAATGACTTAGTAGATAGTGTCGGAAGTTCCATGCGGCTTTTCGCGGATGATGCTGTAGTATACAGAGAAGTTGCTGCATTAGAAAATTGTAGCGAAATACAGGAAGATCTGCAGCGGATAGGCACTTGGTGCAGGGAGTGGCAACTGACCCTTAACATAGACAAATGTAATGTATTGCGAATACATAGAAAGAAGGATCCTTTATTGTATGATTATATGATAGCGGAACAAACACTGGTAGCAGTTACTTCTGTAAAATATCTGGGAGTATGCGTACGGAACGATTTGAAGTGGAATGATCATATAAAATTAATTGTTGGTAAGGCGGGTACCAGGTTGAGATTCATTGGGAGAGTGCTTAGAAAATGTAGTCCATCAACAAAGGAAGTGGCTTACAAAACACTCGTTCGCCCTATACTTGAGTATTGCTCATCAGTGTGGGATCCGTACCAGGTCGGGTTGACGGAGGAGATAGAGAAGATCCAAAGAAGAGCGGCGCGTTTCGTCACAGGGTTATTTGGTAACCGTGATAGCGTTACGGAGATGTTTAACAAACTCAAGTGGCAGACTCTGCAAGAGAGGCGCTCTGCATCGCGGTGTAGCTTGCTCGCCAGGTTTCGAGAGGGTGCGTTTCTGGATGAGGTATCGAATATATTGCTTCCCCCTACTTATACTTCCCGAGGAGATCACGAATGTAAAATTAGAGAGATTAGAGCGCGCACGGAGGCTTTCAGACAGTCGTTCTTCCCGCGAACCATACGCGACTGGAACAGGAAAGGGAGGTAATGACAGTGGCACGTAAAGTGCCCTCCGCCACACACCGTTGGGTGGCTTGCGGAGTATCAATGTAGATGTAGATGTAGATGTAGAAATAGTGACAGAAAAATTAAACAACATCGCTTGACTATGTGTGAAATAATGACAGAATTAAAGGGCGGATGTCTGTGATGGTGATAAAGCTAAATGTTCGTTTGTAGTCAGTAAGGAACTCATATTGAAAACTGACTAAAATTTGCGAAAACCGACATTTCACGACGTATCAAATGTAGGAGAACTTTCCCACGAACATGTTTTTGGGTTTTTCATGAGATCGCGAGTAAACAATTAGGGAACCGCAAGTTATGATATTACAGAGTTTCAAAACTCTTTTTGAGAACGGCAAAACTCTATGGATGATTGCTAATCTGTGCTTTCCTTTTCGTTGTGATGCGGATGTTACAGTCTACTGTACAGAAACGAGGTTGGTAGCGAGAGGTTGGCTTTCTGTGCTGACGGGGAGGCGATACAGCAATCAGTGGTGTCGGGTCACCCCGCCTCGTTCGAGAACCTAAAAAAAGGGCGCCAAAGGTTATTCTTACCTTTTTACTGGACGCAAAAAGAATCTTGTTTGTGGATTTCGTAGAACGTGGAAGACCAATCAGTGAGCGTGAAACCTTAAGGAAGCTGAATTAATCGTTGGTAAGAAATAAAGCAATCTCTTGCCGACCTGGTGCCGCTTTTCTGCACAACTATGCTCGGCCTTGTTCTGCGCTGCAAACACAAGAATTGTCACGTCAATTCAAATGGGACGTTTTGAACATCATCCCTACAGCCCAGATTTGTGGCTTAGTTCCCAACACTTCAACTCCAATGAAATCAAAATGCTGGAGGGGGTATCTGAAAGCTCAGATAGCAAAATTTTATGCAGGGGGAATTTGTCAACTCGTTAAGAGATACGATAAATTTTTATCTAAATGTTGATTACGAAATAAGTAACGTAAAGCTGTATTTCTAAGATTTCTCCAGTTTGCTTTAACTTTTCCATTATTTTAATTATAACCTAATAGTTGGCTATCGTAATTTTACCCCGACTGTCTCGGAAACTCTCGTCTTGGAAAACAGGGCTGTCAATGTCAACGGTCGTCGTTGCGATGACGGAAAATGGCAAAACTCAGGTGTCCAGCCTCTCAATGTAGCTGTGTCGTTTAGAGGCTGTCACTAGATCTCTAACATTATTGATTGGGTTCGCTGAAGATGCAAGTTAACGTTTCATATTTATGTCTGTACTTACTGATACTTTTAGAATATGTAGGAATTGGCAATAATTTGCATGTAGTAACGTCAGGGCGAACTGTTTCGTAGGTTACACTGCTTTCCTGTAGAGTGACTAGATGTAATGGTTGGAAGAAACTTACACATTTGCACTTTTCTACAAAAATATCTCCATGTTTTACAGCAAGGCATCCTGCAGGGAAGAACCTACGTTACTAAATACCACAAATGGTTACTGTGTCTGTGTTGCCGAGTTATAAAACGAGCGTTATGTTCTCACTCGTGCTAATACTTGTCTTCTTGTCTGCTACTGCCGTGACACCTAAAGAGACCAAATTCAAACCATCAGCAGCACCGTCACTTGTTAATAATCATGGAAAGTTATTTGAACATTCTATCATCAAGTATGATCACGCAAGTACGCACTTTTACCAAGTATATCATGGTATTTTCTCCCCATTCCTTGATTAATGTGTCGTCAGCGTTCGAGGCACTTGTAGATTGTGCTGGTACATTTTTCTGGGGGGATGATCCAGTCGATTGACACTAACAATCAACTCACAACAAATTGCAAACATCAGAGAAATCACGAGTCTAATGCTTCGTGCTTCAGTACCTCTGAATGACTTGCATACTCGAAGCAGGGAGTACCATAGCAGCCTTTTGCCCGTGTTGCAATAAGACGAGAAGGTTAACAAACTTTAAGTACTAACCGGTTCTGCTACATTTTCAGGAAACTTTATGGAGGACGTCGTAAGCCACGAAGGAGAAAGGTACAGAAATAAATATTGATCTAGCTTCTTATCAGCTGTCAAGCCAAATTCATAAGTCTACGTTTAAGAGAAAAGCCTTAGTGACAATGTTCCGATATTAGAACATTCAGACATACTTCAATTCATTAGCGAGTCGCAACAATAATACGAGCTCAGTAATAAATACGCGCCACCTACAATGCACACTATGTAAGCGTACATCACTTCGTAACGTGGAAATGACGGCTAGATGTCACGAAAGGCGGATCCGTAAATAAAGGATGAGGCAAAGAGCGTACATCACTTCGTAACGCGGAAATGACGGCTAGATGTCACGAAAGGCGGATCCGTAAATAAAGGATGAGGCAGAGAGCATTTTTCTGTCGTTGGAGAAAGAGGAACAACAGAATAGATCGGTCGGGAGAGCTCGGTGTCTTCTAAGGTGAATCAGTCGTACGATGTCACGGGAGTAACGAAACCACCAGCGGCATTTCAACCCTTTTAAAGCTAACCAAGTCAACTTTTGGTGACGTGATTGTGAAGTAGAAAAGTGAAGGAACAACCATAGCTAAACCAGACCGGTCAGACCGCATATACTGGCGAGCAGGGGCCGTAGGCGATTGCGGAGAGTGGCCGTACAAAAAGCACACGAAATGAACGGAAGGAATCACTCGTAATATCAAAGTGTTATCAGCAGTCAAGTTAGCACAATGACTCCGAGTATGGCGTTAAAGCGAACAGGGTAAAATGGTCGAGCAAATTTCTGCAGTCAGTTTTAAGCGACGCTTGGTGTAAAGTGTGACGCCACTGAATACAGGATGACTGGAAACGAGTGATCTGAAGTGATCAATCACGTTATCCAGTGAGGCAATCCGATGAAACGGTTTGGGTTTGAGTTGGTTAATGTCTGGAGAATGTTACCTGCTATTATGTGTAGTACCAGCAGAGAAGTACGGAGGAAACGGTTTTACGGTACGGCGATGTTTTCCGAAGTTAGGGTGTGACCCCCTTATTGAGCTTAAGAAACCGCTAAATGCGGAAGAATGTGAACATTTTTACAACAGCGTGTACTGCATACGATAGAGGAACAGTCCGGAAACGATGACAATTTGAATCAACTTGACAGTGCACACTGTCATAAAGCAGCAACTGTGAGACAATGATTTGTGGACAACCTGCCAGGGTACAAACTGAACCCAGCGGAAGGCCTCTAAGACGAATTAGAACGCGAGTTTCGCTCCAGATTCCAACGTTCAGCATCACTTCTTTCTGTGTTTTCAGCTGTTGCGGAAGAATGGGTTGCTATTCCTCCCAACTCATTCAGACACCTCATTGACATTGTCCCCCATCATAGTTCAATGCATCACAACGGCGAAGGTCTGACACACTCCATATTAAGGTCTGCTAATAGACGGATAAAGGGTATTAGAAAAAGTGTTTTATCTGTAACAAACGTCAGTAACAGAGACAATGTCACCTGAATGTATCGTGGTTCTTTCTTCCGCTGCTTCCTACACTTATGATTTCATACAATGGTTTATTGAAGCAGGTGGAAATTATCGTATAGTCATCCAGCATTTCCCCGACTATTCCTATATTTTGCATAGTCATTACATTATTACATCCTGGATATCCTAAAGACCTTAGACCTGTATGGCCCTGTTCCATTACAACTCAAAGATGTAACATGGACATTCCCAGCATGGTCGCCATCCCAGCAGTGGGAATACTGATAATTCCACCTGTTATGCAGAATGAGATTTTCACTCTGCAGCGGAGTGTGCGCTGATATGAAACTTCCTGGCAGATTAAAACTGTGTGCCGGACTGAGACTCGAACTCGGGACCTTTGCCTTTCGCGGGCAAGTGCTCAGTTGGTAGAGCACTTGCCCGCGAAAGGCAAAGGTCCCTAGTTCGAGTCTCGGTCCGGCACACAGTTTTCATCTGCCAGGAAGTTTCCACCTGTTATGGGTAGGCAGATCAATATCTGCACCTCCTCGAGCTCCTTAGCAACCACTTTCTGTTCTGCTTTATTCTACCATACTGTAGCCCCGTAAATTATCATTTGTCTTATTACAGAGGTGTAAATCCAGCGCATGGCTCTTGGGTCTCAGATCCCAGTTTTTTCAACAGGCCTTCCTAATATACATAAGAGCACCTTTTGCCTTGGAACAAATATTCTATGTGTGAGGGGTCCATGTTAGTTTCGCATCCAGGATTATTCCTAGGTGCTTCACTATCCCAACTACTGGTAGAATTTCGTCGAAGAGTTTAAGCTCCTCGAGAACAGTACTACAAAAAGCTTACAGGGATTAACACTTAGATTGTGTTTCCTGCACCAATTTTGCACAATGTTGAGTGTACATTGTGCTGGTGTTCTGACAGTATACAAATTTGCTAAGTATTGTTATGACTAAATCGACTTGCGTCCTTGGCAATAGTAGCGTCTAGCATTTAGCTCTTTAATGGTTCATTCACCACTAGGTTCTACCGTAGCAGGGACAAAACCCCACCTTGTAGTGGTGTTGATCACCATTTTCGCATCCATCATGGTGGCTTTTACCTTTCGTCTACTCAGCATGCTCCTAACCCACATACAGATAGTTATCTTTAAGCAATGCTCTTCCACTGCTTAAATCATGGATTCGAAGGTCGTGTTGCTGAAAGCCCCAACAATATCGAGGAAGCTTCAGGGCTCCATTTGATGTGTAGTGCTTTTCCTACCTTCCCAACAAGTTGGTAACCTGCTGTTTTGCATGATTTATATGCGTGTTGGTTTTAATGGGGAGGTTCGCAATTAACCTCCTTTCTTTAACGTGCACCTTAACCAGTTTTGCTAATGTCTTTAGCAGAAAGGTGGACAGACTGATTGGTGTCATGTCCGTGGCCTTAGTATATCAGTTCTCACTGGCTTCAGAAAGAAAATCCGTCTCCTGCTTGTTGACGCTGAATCATAAAGATGCCATCTGGAGGTGGTGACTTGAATGGTTGAGATGTTCCCTCGACCCATTGGATTTTCTAAAGTCCACACATTACTTGATAGACTCCCAACTCCCCCACTGGTTACCTGTAAACCAGTGCCTCACACGGACTGAACCTTGATCTGAATCATCTGTCAATGTGCTAGGGAGAAATGAGTCTTGAGGAGCACTTCCTGCATCTCATGTGCTGACAAAGTGTGCTCAAGAACTTCCCTCCTTATTGTGTCTCTTGGAATTATTGGTACACTAGCGAAGGCTTTGTGAAATCTGGATCTGGTAACTGTAACTGCTACCTCCTCAGACAACATTTTCCAGGATGATTGTTTCGCTTACTTAACAGCAAGATTGTGTTTAGAAAGGACTTCCTGATACTTTGATCGTTGTGCTTTCCTTCTTGCAAAGTTATACAGCCTTCTTACCTACTTTCTTTGCAGTTACAGACTATCATTCCACAGAGGTATGTTTACCTTAGTGCAATTCTCGGTGACTAGACAGTTTTTTTAAAGTATGGCGTTATGATGCCATCCATTACTGCACCTGCCATTTCCTATAAGTCTACTGGATTTCGTATCGGAGTTTTAACTTCAGACAATTTAGGTCTTTCCTATATGAGTACCAGTATGTCTTCCTAGGAGTACTATGGATCATGGTCCGCTTAAGACACACCTATACCACAGATTTAATGCAAATGTGGTCAGGAAAGCTGGGTTCCACTTTAATATGCCACTGTTTGACGTAACGACCCATTATATGCTCCCAAATGTTACGTCAATTACTTCTTCCCTTGTTCTGCCTGAAGCCAGATTTCTCGGTCATATTCAATACCGCTGGATTATTTCCCATAGGTACTCATCTCCGCTGTTGGTGTCACTGATTCGCCACACCAGACTCTGGACACTGGCATCACAACTAGCCAGCAGTTGATCGTTCAGCAGCAAGCGGCTGTCTATCGGTCTCCTGTCTTACTGGGATGGAGGAATACCGTCGTCATAATGAAGGTATGCTGAAGCCAATACAACTTTCTTCCCACTCCCTTCTTCACGATGCTTTATTTTGATGGTCACTAAATCCCTAGAACAGTGGCTCGTCACTGGCATGGATGGAATTCTGTTTTGAACATAAATGCATGTTCTAGTGGTTTTTAGATTTCTCACGTAAATCACCTTACGTCCACTTTCTCCGAGGCCTGACACGCCCCCTCTATACACTTAGGATTCTCGAATCAAGGCCATATCCAACATCTCCCTTTCCTGAAGGCGACAGCTGCCCCATTACTGCACTGTAGGTTTGTCGGCAACACTTCCAGCCGCCAACATGCTGCCACCGTCGCAATTGATCACCCTGACAGTTGGCAGCGAGAAGCATAAATACAGTTTAGGTCTTGCACTGACGTTGCCTTCAGGGATGTTTCTCCAACTCCATTACAAGGCTTTGGTTGTCAGTTCCAATCTTCTGGTCAGTGATGCTCCAGTCCTCTCTCGAGACTTTGTGCTTACGAACGTGTTCCTTCTCTAACGGAGTCTCTAGGGGAATATCCTTGAGTCGTTTTGGAACTCAGACTGATATTTCAGTGGTCTTGAATAATTCCATGAGTGTCTCGATCAGCAACATCTCTTCATCCTTCGAAAATATCTTGGGGATCGTCTCCTTCAGGCGATCCAATGCCCCCATGCTGCGGTTAGGTAATGATAACAAGATGGAAGCCTTGATAGATAACTACCATCCTAAAAACCAAGACTTCAGCACTATATTTCTGATTAACGTTTTTATACCTCAGCTTTTTCTGGATGAATTTGCCCTATGAATTTGATGTAACACACTCCTTCCTCGTTCATTTATTACTTGTCTTAGAACTTGAAGTGTTTGTTTACCCCCTTCACTTTGAGCCATTCCTTTCTAGGCTGTCTTAGGTTCAAGTTCTTTTATTCGCTCCATTTCTTCTTAGGAAGACTTTCCTCACCTTCATTTTCTCTTTGTTCTCTTAGAGGTTTCTGCCTCTGTTCTCTAGACAAGGCGTTGATATTGATATCGTCCAGCTCCTCAGTAACATATTCAGCTCCTGGAACTAGGTCCTCCAATGATCCAGTTGCTGAAACAGCTTCCATCGGCTGAGCGCCCAATGTCTGTCTGTTTGACGTATCTTGAACATAAATTCCTTCAGTTTTTTTGTTTCATACTGTGTTCTCCATTACCGATCCCATATTCATAGCGTATATATCAGTTCACATCAGTGCAGCCACATGCTATTGTAAGGTTAATAACGCAAAGAGGTCGCCTGGTATCCCTGAGGGTCCATTCACGACACATCATAGCGAGTGCCATGCACCCACTGGCATGGAGCCGTTCACACCTTTGATTGGGAGAGTGCTTTCATTCCCCTACTTCTATGCGATACACATTCTCATATGAATAGGTTGGATTAAAAAGGGAGCACTTATCAGCACTCGCTTATGTGAATACCTACGTTCGCGTTTGTTGGGCTCCCTAGATAGAAGCAGAAACACTCATGAGTGGATGGCACCCATTTCCACGAACACCACGCGTTCAGTGACGGTTTCATGCAACATGGATCGCGATGTGTGCGGAAAATGGCAGCTGAAGTCTATAATCATGGAGATACGGTTTCTACTGTATAATGCACTACCGCATCATCTCCTCAAGATCTTGATTCGTGAAGGACGGTCACCCACGACTGTCTACAATATGGACACTTTAACGACATTCGGGATATTGCCCACACCAGTGACGTACCATCGTCTGTTTTCCCACAGCCTTCAGCTCTTACACTAATGCACCTGATGATGTATGATTTGTTCATTAAGAAACTTTAGCATAGACCGAAACTTGCAGTCGCCGGGAGAAAAAATAAGAGCTTCCATTTTCAGCCAGTGTTACAGTGCTGCTCACAATAACCGAAACTTGTCCGGCTGTCATATCTCACCCAGGCACGAAAAGTGATACAAGCTGAAAAACGGCAATTTTTAATTTTTGTCACCGAAAAAAAAAACATGATGTGCCCCACTGTGCACGAGAAACATCACATCTCTATCTCGCAATTTGTCTACTTCAGGGCCGATGTTTCAGCTTTGTTTTAGGCTAATTCATGATGCGACACGGCAACAGCGTCACTTCACTGTTGCTATTGGGACATGTGCGTGGGCCCTTCACGAAGAGCGGCACATTCTGAGTTGTGAAACCTTTCGTGTGTATGGTAAGTTGAATGTAATCGTCAATATCATTGATTATTACGATGTCATGGTTATACAGTGTTCGCTTCTTACATTACAATGTCCTTCATACATGTACGCAAGTCTGAAGGTACAGACACTGTTCTGACGATTACAGCAGTTGCAAAAATTACAAAATTTCGTGCGTTGACACGTAGAAGAATAAAATTGGACATTTGTGCCATAAAGATGGTTCGTACTGAATCCGTTTTCTCGAAGAAAAGTATCCTTACATTATATACGGCCATTTGTGATTCTATGTTTTCGTAAACTGTGTTCCTTAAATTGCATCTAATTGATGTTCCTTGATAAGTTGCATTAATTTTCGTAAATTAAAATTTTGCATTTTGCATTTTTCTAATACAACAATTTATTTCGGTATGGAAAAACGCCAAAAGTATTACATGATGTGGCATAACAAAAACAAAATAGTTTTCAGAAAATCAAGAAAAGGGGCACAATTCAAAGAATTAATTAATAATTACCTGATAACACTTCACAATCGACGAGAGGGGAACTACATGTCCCTATTACTGTTGTATCGATACAATGGAATTTACTGGCAAAATTTCATATTTAAATATAAAGTACGCTTATACTATTTCGCTATAACTTTTATAGAATAATTTACGTTATTTATCTCAAGTTGTGCATTTTTCAGTTGTGTCATTGTTCTTTACAGGGTGCAAAATTATTGTTATGTCATCGCTTTGCCCTGCGTGCGCTGCGTTTCTGGCTAAATACGATTACCCTAAAAGAATATGGAAACTAAATTTCTGGATAACCCTCGTTGTATACCTAGCGAGATCACGCCATTGTAAGGCACTGTATTTGTATTAGGGACGACGCCTGTATACAGTTTCAAGTTTTCTGCAATTCCCCTAAATCGGTTAAGGTGAATGTAGAAATGGTTTCTTGGAAAGGTTTGACCGATTTCCACCCATCTTTCCCAAATCAAGTTTAAAATGCAGCTACTCACAAACGTCCAGTATGGGCTGTAATTATCGTATGGCAGCAAAAATTGGTAGCTATGCTAATGCGGTAATGCGAAACAGATTTATGCTGGAAAAAAATTAGTTCCACTTTTGCCCATCAAGTAAAAATCTGGCACTGTGAACCCAAAAATACAGACAGCGCAACTTCCCGATTATTGATGAAATTCTCGTGACACCGCACCAGCAGTAACACTAGCCGGGTTGTTTGCTGCTTCGTCAATTACAGCAATGACAACCCCTTCCCCCTCCAGATGCAACTCCAAGCTCAATTGTGTTTTGGTATTTCTTTATCGTCTGACATCCGGCCTCTCCAATGACCTTTCAGTCCCAATATTCTGCCAATGCAGCACTGTAATTGCTGCCGTCCACATAAAACAGTTACACTAACAGAGCATTGTGTCTCTTCTTGATAGTCGTACTGTTCATTCACGCTATGACTTATCAAGTGACTGTGAGAATATCATATTGACATACAAACAGTGTACAGCGCCAGATTAGCATCTGGCAGCCAAAACTGGAACTAATGTTTTTCCAGCGTAAAGCAGTTCCACATCACCGCATCGGCACATGTACCCAGCTTCTCTGCCAGACAATAATTACAGCCCAAACTGGACCTCTGTGATCAGCTGCACATTAATTACAAACACCCAGTACAATGTCGTCGCCGTCGACGGGATGCTGAACTCTGTTCATCCTTCTGGCTACGGAGAGCTGAAGCTGGTTAAATTCGGCTGATCGCAGAGTGGGTACTCTCCTTGTAAGAAACGAATAGCTGTATGGTACAGTAACTCGTGAGTAAATGCGGGGTGTTCACACAGCGGCGCTGACGAGCCTCATGAGCGGCATGGTGTACGGCTGGCCGTCGCCCATTCTGCCACAGCTGCAGCAGCCGGGTTCATGGCTGCTGCTGACGAGGCCTTCCGGATCGTCTCGTGCGTCACCATCTCGTCTATGCTCCCCGTCATGGCCATGCCCGTCATCGCCGACGTCGTCGGCCGCAAGCTGCCGCTGATCGCCTCAGGGCTGCCGGTGTTTGCATCCTGGCTCATGGTCTGTGCTGCATTTAAAACCTCCATTCAGTTCTGTTGAACTCAAACAGCACTTCATGTTTTAACAAAAATATCCTTTTATGGAGTTGAACCGCATTTGGAATTTTAGTGTAAGGTGATCAATTTTAAAAACAGCTTAATTATTTTAGAGTTAAGTTTGAATCATTACACGTTATACACCGTAGTGACAAAAGTAATGCGACACCTCCTAATATCGTAGCGGAGCACATCAACATGGTCTGGTCTCAACAAGTCGTTGGAAGCCCCCTCAGAAATACTGAGCCATGCTACCCCTGTAGTCATCCGTAATTGCGAAAGTGTTGCCATTGAGGATTTTGAGCACAAACTGACGTCTCGATTATGTCCAGTACATGTTCGATGTGATTCATATCAGGCGATTTGGGTAACTAAATCATACGTTCGAATTGTCCGCAATGTTCTTCAAACCAATAGTGAACATCTTCAACTTTCGTAGTCCTGTCTTCCTCTGTTGCGCGTAATATTACGGTATATTGATAATTTTTACTTCATGGACCGTCTGACAGCAACTGGATAAAAGAGACAGGGCTTCCAAATAGCATATAAGTCTGGGCAAACCCTCCAATCGCTCCCAAGCCAACCAGCTACCAAGAGGGACAAATTCCAACAATCAGGAATATATAAACTTGAATGTCAAAGTTGTGATGCAGTATACATAGGCATGACATGCAGGAATTTTAAAACACGCCACAGAGAACATATCAGATGTTGAAGTACGAAACAAACCATTCCAAATTTGCACAACATTTAAAACACCATAACTACCATCCTATGAACATGGAACAAGAAATGAAAATAATGAGAATAAGCAAACATGACAAACATCTTACAAAAATGCAAGAAAACTTCCACATTCAGAAAGCCATCGCTGAAAACAAACGTGTGATAAATGAACAAACACACATCAGCAGAGGCTCCCTACTACACTTAATAAAAGAGATGATAAGATAAAAAAAATCGTCCCTCTCACACAACCAGAAAAAAATTCTTCCCCCCTTCGCCTTCTGGACACAGACACACACACAGCCGGCCGCAGTGGTCTAGCGGTTCTGGCGCTGCAGTCCGGAACAGCGGGACTGCTACGGTCGCAGGTTCGAATCCTGCCTCGGGCATGGGTGTATGTGATGTCCTTAGGTTAGTTAGGTTTAAGTAGTTCTAAGTTCTAGGGGACTTATGACCTGAGATGTTGAGTCCCATAGTGCTCAGAGCCATTTTTTTGAACACACACACACACACACACACACACACACACACAAAGCCTACAAAACAATTATATCACACCAAAACACATAGACACACACACACAAATGAATACACAAACAGATCACACATACTTCAATAATGACACTCAAAAGTTCGGCCATAACATTATATCTTTGGCAATAACATCTGACAGTCGGCAACACAAACCAAAACAATGCATCGAAACTAGTGTGAAGTTCATAGTGTGGTGTCACCGCCAGACACCACACTTGCTAGGTGGTAGCCTTTAAATCGGCCGTGGTACATTAGTATACGTCGGACCCACGTGTCGCCACTATCAGTGATTGCAGACCGAGCGCCGCCACACGGCAGGTCTGGAGAGACGTACTAGCACTCGCCCCAGTTGTACAGCCGACTTTGCTAGGAAAGGTTCACGGAGAATTACGCTCTCATTTGCCGAGACGATAGTTAGCATAGCCTTCAGCTAAGTCAATTGCTACGACCTAGCAAGGCGCCATTTATCCTTTGCTATGTATCTAATGAAGCATGTACAGTAACAAGACCAATGTTCACCAATTGTGGATTAAAGTTAAGTATTCCAGCAGCTACGTACTTTTCTTTATAGCATTCATTACGTATCCTGTTTCAGACCTCACGCCAGCCTGCGTGAGTTTAGGCGCGTGCCTTTCGGTTACACGTCACTGTGGATTGGCTGTCTTGCCAGTCCACAACACATAGTGCTGTGAAATGTGGAAAAAAACCGCAAATTGGCATTTAGAAGAACAACAACATCAAAAAATGCAACAGGAGCGTAATATGTAGGAAATCGTCCACGCAATCTGTAAGTACAGTTCAAAATATTACTACTTAATAGGAAATACCAACCACCAGAACTGTTTATAGCTTACACGTACAGTGTCCAAAATGTAAATTAAATAGCAAACATATGTACATATTCCAGGTCACTGATGATGCCTTGCAGAAAATAAAGGCGAAACGCGTGTGGCACTAAAATTGTGTTTTATTCAGTTGCTGTCAGACGGTCCATAAAGTAAAAATTATCAATATACCGCAACAGAGAACAATTGTGATCCAGTGAGATGTTTGAGAAGATAATGTCCATGAGTAGCAGCAAATGGTCTCCTAGTAGCCGAACATAACCATTTCCACTCAATAATCGGTTCAGCTGGAGCAGAGGATCCAGTCCATCTCATTAAACACAGCCAACACCATTATGTAGCTATCACCAGTTTTGCCTCATTGGCAACTTGGCTCCACGCCTTCTTAGGGTCTGCGCCACACTCGAACCCTACTATCAACCCTTACCAGCTGAAAACAGGTCTCATCTGACCTGGCCACGGCTTTCCAGTCGTCTAAGGTCCGAGGCCAGGAGAGGTTAAAAAAAAAAAAATGTTCAAATGTGTGTGAAATCTTATGGGACTCAACTGCTAAGGTCATCAGTCCATAAGCTTACAGGCTACTTAACCTAAATTATCCTAAGGACAAACACACACACACACCCTTGCCCGAAGGAGGACTCGAACCTCCGCCGGGAGCCAGGAGAGGTGCTGCAGGCCATGTCGTGCTGTTAAGTAAAGGCACTGGTATCTTTCTTCTGCTGCTACAGCCCATTAACGCCAGATTTCGTCGCACTGTTCTACCAGAGGCGTTCATCGTACATCCCACATTGATTTCTACGGTTATTTCAGGCAATGTTGCTTGTCTGTTAGCACTGACAACTCTATACGCAAACGCCGCTGCTCTCTCTCGTTAAGTGAAGGCTGCGTTGTCTGTGGTGAGAGGTGATGCTTGAAATGTGGTATTCTCGGCTCACTCTCGACACTGTAGATATCGGAATGTTGAATTCCCTAACGATTTCCGAAATGGAATGCCCCATGCGTCAAGTAATTACCATTCCGCGTTCGAAGTCTATTAATTCCTGTCGTGCGGCCATAATTACGTCGGAAACCATTGCACATGAATCACCTGAATATGAACGACTGTGTACGTGATAATAGCGCCATCTGTGTACGAGCATATCGCTATCTCATGACTTTTGTCACCTTAACATATTTTACAGTTCCGTTTGAATCATTCCATGTTATAACGCGATAAACTTCCCGCTGACATTTTATTGTAAGCTGAAATGACCAACACATCTATTACTTATGCGAGAGTTTGGCTGGTATTAAAAACCTGGCACTTCGTGAGAGAGCTGCAGTTGGACGTGTACAGTACCAGGATTCTAGTTGCTCCCCCTGCGTCTTCTAAAGTTAAAGTCCCTGTCGCAAAAGATCATGCACAGCCGTGGTCCCATTTAGGGTTATGTCCCGATACTGTTATGGGAAATATGCAGATCTTCTTTCCGGCGATGAACAAATAATTTTTTTTAAAATGATGCCATAAATTTATCCTGATAGTGTCACTCTTTTCACAACACTTGCCACAATACAGTCCCATTACCTCGCGCTACACATATCCAAACGTTCACACAACGCTATACTTTCATATGAATGATAGCTTCATCCGATCATCTAATCGAAACGTACGCCACGAACGTAAACTCGTGGATCGTAATAAAGATTACAGTTTAATTACATTTTATAATTGATAAAGATCTTGAGTAGGAAACATACTTTTGAGCAGAACATGAACAGTGACACATAACTCACGACCATTCTCGGCTACGGACGACACCTGTCTTTCGCTTTTGACCAGTGAGCGACCAGGAAATTCAGCGCTATCATATAAGCCCATTCTACGATCGACTGATGAGATGCGGAAACGCTGCCTCTAGGTGAATAAGTATGCCGCAGCTCACCACCTGGACACAATAAGCTACGCAGAAACGCCATTGTCAGTTTTCAACAACTCTTACTCACTGAAAAGTGATTTTAATATGGAATGCTTTATCATATTTTCCATTTAAAACTAAATCAAACTATGTTGGTGAAAAAATTTGAAAAAAATATATTTTAGCTTCTGCGAATATTTTTTTCCAAAGTTAAGTAAAACGTATGTGTATAGATAAAACTCTTATCTCTGTGAGTGTCTCTTGATCTCTGCTCACCTATTCTGCTACAGTTACTCAATGAATTCACTTGCCTGAAACTGAAACAACTGTAGTCAACAAACAAAAGGATTATTCACTATAATTCTAACAATTATATATAATGCAAAATCAAAATTTTACCATCACTTTGCCGTTCATCTTTCACCTTAGTTATTGACGCTGCTTTATCTCGGTACTATGAGTCTCTTAAGAAGAAATATTTATTTGTCACATAAATAAAAATAGGTTACATTACTTCTGTGTTTCAGCACCTTGCCGTCTTTTAAGTAGGAAGTCAAACTCATAAGAATATACAAACACTTTTTCGGAAGGAGGCTTATAGCTGGAGTGCGTGAGTAGTTCTAGCCGAGGGTGACTTGATGTTGGCATCGCACCATCTTTTCATTCGTTACTGCTGCCATGTTCCAGTAATCTCAGGTCCCTGTCTTCATCTCTCGTCACTACTGGTTGGCTTATTTTGTATCATTACATGTAACAGAAAACATTAGTTAGTTACAAGCTGTGACAACATACTACTGGAAAATCAAAAAATAACACGATGAATTCGTAGACCCAGCCGAGAGAAATTTTATTGATGCAGACTTGAGAATGTGCACAACAAATGATAGCACCATTTCAGCCACCTGCTGTATGTGGGTAGGGGATGGAGGTCGTGATGAAATGAAATGTCGTGTGGCTGGACCCTCCCGTCCGGTAGACCTGTCGCGTGTCGATGGGGATGAGATGATGATGAAGACAACACAACATCCAGTCCCCGAGCTGAGAAAATCTCCGACCCATACGGGAATCGAACCCGGGCCCCTTAGCACGGCATTCCATCGCGCTGACCACTCAGCTATCGAGGCGGACGAGGTCGTAATGGTACAGTGAGATGGTGTGTAACCCATCTGTTCTATTTTTAGGAGGGAACATTACGTTTAAGTTATACTACAAGGAAATAGGTCGCCAGGAAGAATACACTGACATGAATAAGAAAGAGAGGGAAGCACTGTGGCTACATTTCAATTTCATTTTCATCAAAACTGTTCACTACTTAATAAGAAAGCGAGGACTACTAGTAGAAGGTTCTAAGGCTGTGACTTTTCTCAGTGGCCTGCAACATAAACGACGTGACTTCTTAATCCTAAGAGCTTCCGAAAATTATTCCCTAATAACTTGTTTCTACGACCACCAATATGCATGTAGCAACTTCGCTATACCGAAATCAAACATGCGATACAATATTCAGATTACCGAACTAGAATCGTTATTGTCTGTGGAGTCATGAATTAAGGCACAAGGATTATCATGAACCCGTTCTACTAAATTGACACCATATACAGGATTATTAAACACACATACAAAACAAAACAAGACTTCAGCTTTTAAGTTACCCTAATACGACTTTTATATGAAAGAGGAACATACTATTATTAAACGGTTTCTGTACACAAGCATTGGGAATACTACGACCATTTTTTGGTTTCTGGGAGCCGGCCATTGTGGCCGGGCGGTTCTAGGCGCATCAGTCCGGAACCGCGCTGCTGCTACGGTCGCAGGTTCTAATCCTGCCTCGGGCATGGATGTGTGTGCTGTCATTAGGTTAGTTAGGTTTAAGTAGTTCTAAGTCTAGGAGACTGATGGCCTCAGATATTAAGTCCCATAGTGCTCAGAGCCATTTGAACCATTTGGTTTCTGGGACGAGGAATGTATATACACGGCCAGTCACATTAATGTGACCGCCTATGTTCAACGTTAACGTGCAGTGGCCACATATAGACGGCAGGTGGCACCACTAGCAGTGTAGGGTGTATAAAGAATGTTGGAGATCCCAGAAAACAGTGCAGTCGTTGTCTTAAAGCTGAACCTGAATGATTTACCTGACGTCCAAAAGGGCATGACTACTGGCTTTTGGGCCAAGAGCGGAAACATTTCCGAAACGACTACGTTTGTAAACTAACCTCGAGTCGCGGTGACAGCAATACCGTGCATGGCAAAACAGTGCTATCTAAACCGGCACCGAGTCTTCTGTGGGAAACCACGGGCTGTAGATGACAGGAGTCAACGATGGCTGTGGAGATTTGTACGGATGAACAGACTTGCAACTGTTGAGTAATTAATTGCCCAGACGAACCAAAAGGCTACCGACACTGTCTCCTCAACAAACGTTCAGCCAACGGTGGTGCGTATGGGCCTCCACAGTAGGCACCAGGTACATGCTCTCTTACTGGCTGCCGTTCAAAGGCGACGAAGGCTAGAATTCACATGGCAGTACTGCAACTGGACGTCCACCATGTGGCGACAGGTGGCCATTTCAGATGAGTCACGTTCGGACAGATGTTCACTGGCGTGTACAGCGAGAAACGTCTGAAAACGAACACCCTGTAACAGTCATCGGAAGGGTCCACGGCAGAAGGCATTCCGTGCCTGATCTCATGATTCTAGGTGGCACAATGAATCAACACAAGTATGGCTCTATCTTTAGGGACCATGTCCACCCCTACACGCAGTTTGTTTTTCCTCGTCTAGATGGCAGCTACCAGCAGGACAATGCAACATGTCTCACAGCTCGCAGCATACCTGCGTGGTTCGAAGAGCACCAGGATGAGTTTACTGTATCCCCCTAACCACTGAAATCAACAGAATTAAAACCAATTCAGAATACGTGGGACTACCTTGATGGGGCTGTCTACGCCTTAGTTCCCCAGCCGAGAAACCTAGAGCAGCTGGCCACGGCATAGGAATTGGCATGGCTCCACATCCCTGTTGATACCCTCCAGAACGTCAGAGACTCTCTTCCTGCACGTCTTGCAGCGATCCGCGTAGAAGAAGATAGTTATACAGGATTTTGGCAGGCGGTAACAATGTGACTGGGCAGTGTAAAAATCGTACATTCGCACAAGCATTCACTGGATCATTCGGGACACACAACCCATTATAACGCTATGACATGCAGTGGTAGAACATATGGACACAGAGGCACTACCACTCCAGAAAAAAAAAGTTCTAAGATCTCGAAAAATATTACGCCTCCGAAAACCGCGAGTTTGGGCATTTCCTACTTATGCATATGATCAGTTAACGACCAGAAAGAGCAACTAATTCCACTATTGCAACGGTGGATGCAGCCTGAATGTCTGAGGGACACGCGGCCCTCGTTGATCCACTGTCACCAAGAAAACCAATTAAAATCCTGATACATAATGTCTAATAACTCGAATGCTACATATGATTTGTATGACTAAAAGCATTTGTATTGACTTTTACCCTCGTGGAATGTAGTTTGAACAGTGATATACGTTACCCAACAATTGTAAGCAGGCACGAATATTCTGAGTTCCTAATCACGTTAACGCAAAACGCGATCATAAACTGCGCACTCACGTGAAGTGCATTCACTCACAGTAATTATTCGTACGAAATGAGATACGGTTTATTGCCGTAAGTGTTGCCTCAATGTGCGCTTTCTTTGTACAATCGTCACACGTGGCCCAACGTCCCACTACACAAAGGAATCACGCGGATAAAAGAAAAGTTTCCTATATGTCTGACGTGCATATATCTGAACATTGAAACATTGATAAAAATGTAATCACTGAAGGAAAACTGATTCAATGACTTAAAACGTGCTAAAATAAGAATTTGAACAGCTACATAATACAAAACAAGAAGTGGAGCTCATTCACATCTCTCTCATCCATTTCCAGGGCCACAAGTGCCGTTTCCAATCGATTTCCACTCCCTAGCGGCCAGCGGATGTGGAGGGGGAAAGGGGATGGTTATTGTTCCCTGACCAACTTCGCAAAAACGCCCTTCATTCCCAACGAGTTGTGCAGGTAACGTCTCTGTTCCGCATTAATGTTGTAGGACTGACAGACCTGCGTTAACAGACGCGGTATCCATCACACTGAAACAAATTATTTCTAAAGATACACAGGAGCTGGAAAGTGGGAATGAAGGTATATTTATTGTCCACCATGCTTTAAAATTTACTTACACACAGAATGTGGACACGAGTAATGGTGAGACATTTTTACATCAGTGAAATCAACACATTTTTCCTCACTTTTTTCTTCCTCGAGGTCTGCTGCTGACACCACTGACGAGGGAATCTCCCCATCGCACCCCCCTCAGATTTAGTTGTAAGTTGGCACAGGGATAGGCCTTGAAAAACTGAACACAGATCAATCGAGAAAACAGGAAGAAGTTGTGTGGAACTATGAAAAAAATAAGCAAAATATACAAACTGAGTCTATTAATGAATTGCTTATGCATGTTGGTGAAGGCGGATCGCTCTCCAATTGTACCGCCTCCATTTTTCCGTTTTTTTAACAGGGTTTACCAAAGCTCTCCCGTCCGCACTGATTTTCGACGATGTTATAAGTTGCGATAGGGACCGCATCTACCTTCTTTCGAAGTTAGCAGGCAACTACGCTGTTATGCGGCGGCTCGTTTCGGCCCATTCAACATCTGTCCTTCAAGTGTAACGAGCGAGTAATGGAGTTTATATTTCATACCTGCCGCAGCAAATTTGTGTTCGTGAGGTCTCTATTCTAATTCGAACGTTTGACTTACGCTATACGTATTAGTTTCGGAATACCGTTTCTACGTCTTCCGTTAACTATACGTGGTTAACATTATGAAGACAATTAATAACATATGTGAAATACAACTTTGTTTGCGGAAAACATAATGATGTTCGAAGTCGCCAGTTTTTCCACGACAAACGACTTTCAACAACTTATTATATGCATAATTGTTGCAACTGATTGCCGGGAATCATATATATATATATATATATATATATATATATATATATATATATATATATATATTTGAATTACAAAAAACAAATACTAAAAAAAAAAGTTGCATGGCGCTAGATTCGACCCGGCGCTTACCACTGCGCCACGACGCTGTAGGAAATTACTAATCGTAGAAAGTATTTCACCGCAACGGTTTCTTTAAACTGTCGATTTTCTCGACAACGCCTGAGAAGTGCATCTTGGTGCTTTGCCACATTACACCTCTGGCCATGAGCTTTTATTATGCGCAGTATGAATCGAATCTGAATTTCACAATTGGCGGCCTCCCCTTGTCAGAAGAAGAGACTGGGCGTGTGAAATTTCAGTGCTAGTACCCGGTATACGCCTCTTTTTCAGCAAGCAAACAGTAATTTTCCTATGGAGACGATCATGAAAGTGACGAACGTAGACTTGCGGAATGACATGCAGTTTCCACCTGGTGTCTCAATTCGGCCGGACTTCCTGCCAGTCTTGCCGACTGCGCAAGATGACATTTTGT
Source organism: Schistocerca americana (assembly GCF_021461395.2). Classification (NCBI taxonomy): domain Eukaryota; kingdom Metazoa; phylum Arthropoda; class Insecta; order Orthoptera; family Acrididae; genus Schistocerca; species Schistocerca americana. The sequence continues at coordinate 290,952,387 of NC_060122.1, forward strand.
CCAGTCCCAAACATGCTAAATGGGGCACAGATTTGGGTACCGTGCTGGACGTACACCTTGGGGAACAAGATGGATGCCAGGTGATGTATGTAGACATGCAGTGTCGTGTTGGAAGAGCACATCGCGCTGTTGGTGCATGAACAGCAGCACGACAGTTTGAATAATGATTCGGATGTAGTGTGCACTGTTCAGTGTTGCCTCTACGATCACTGGAGGAGAACGCCCACTGTAAGATACGGCTCCCCACAGTGTGATGGCGGGTGTTGGCCCTGTGTATACATTCCAGACGTTGGCTCACCTGCACGACGCCATACACGCCCGTGACAATTGTTGACCCCAAGGCAGAAGCGACTTTCTCCGCTCAAGATAACATGACTCCATTCGTCCTTCCATAAGCGCATGTATTAATGCAGATTCTAGTTTAATAATACATTATAATTTATAAAAGTCCTGACTAGCAAACATACTTCTACTCACGAATAAGTGCCACCTAACTCAAATCGTTCTCGATCATAGGAGGCAGGCTGCACGATGTTGCGCCGTTCTCAGCTGGCATCAAATGATTCAAATGGCTCTGAGCACTGTGGGACTTAACATCTGGGGTCATCAGTCCCCTAGACTTAGAACTACTAAAACCTAACTAATCTGAGGACATCACACACATCCATGCCCGAGGCAGGATTCGAACCTGCGACGGTAGCAGCAGCGCAGTTCCAGACTGAAGAGCCTAGAACCGCTCGGGCACAGCGGCCGGCCAGCTAAGGACATGAACCAAGTTAAGATGTATCTGTTAATCGTGGATAATGAAACCTGGTAGGTAGAGCAAAGTGTCATCTGGAAAAGATTTGCACAATGGGATTTTCAAAAGAAAAATATATATGACCGCTGGTCTTGGTTACTTCACAATGAAAGAGTGACAGAGGTTAACTACGTACCGAAATAACGCCAAAGGAATTCAATTACTGCACATTTGTACAACAAGAATTTACACAAGTAGCGAATATCTACGTTCAAAAGAAACAAAATACACACGAAGCATTAAAGTATGTCAGATACACATTGGATTGACCTGAAAGGTAATGGAAATTATAGTGTACAAGATGTGTTTCCACCAGAGATTGCGGTAGATTCATCGTTAAACGACGTGGCAGAAATAATTGTTTTACCCATGATGCAAGAAGAGGTGCTATTCAGCCATCCATAGGAACTAACACGAGCAACTTGGCAAGGTAATGAGCAAGGCGTAATAACACAATATTCACTGTAATAGGAAGCCACGCATAAATCGCTAAATAATTGAAGTAAGTAAAATACACTCATGCTTAGGAAAAACATAACGCCTTGAAAAGTCTAGACTTAAGACGTTCATTTTCGCAGAACGTATACATTAGTATGTTCTGCAGAGATGATTAGCGCTTCATTTATGTGCCCTGTTGCCTAGTAGGCAACCGCGCGACTGCTACGGTCGCAGGTTCCTGTTTGTGATGTCCTTAGGTTAGTTAGGTTTAACTAGTTCTAAGTTCTACGGAACTGATGACCACAGATGTTAAGTCCCATAGTGCTCAGAGCCATTTGATCCTAGTAGGCACAGGGTCCATGGGCGCTGATAACATGTTCCAGGTGTGAAGGCGTTGACGCGAATAAGGTGCGAATGGCATCCTGTGGTATAGCCATGCAGCATTCATCTGGTTACAAAGTTCATCTGTGGATGCTGGCATTGGGTCACAGTGCTGCACACATTGTTTCACCATATCCCACACATTTTTGATTGGCGACAAATCTAGCGATCTGGCGGTCCAGGGCAAAAGGCTGTGACACCAAGAAGGCACGTGTTCGTGCAGAAAATGTGGTCGTGCATTGTCTTGCTGAAAAATAGCGTCTGGGACGTTGTGCAGAAAGGATATGGCTATGGTTCACAGAATGTCATTCGTGTAGTTCACACTGGCCACAGCGCCCCAGACACGTGCCAACTGTGATTTGTGGTTGTACCCAGAGTCATTACCTTCGGTTTATAGCGACAACGAAAACTGTAAACCCATTTCACTGGTAGGTGGTGTTGCGCCGCGATATCGATTTCGACCTCGGGCTGACATGGTTCAAGTGTTAATCATTTCTGCAGAACATACTAGTGTACATGTTCTGTGAATGTGGACGTCTTGTCTCTAGTCGTTTAAGGTGTTCTGGTTTTTCTGGACTTGAGTGTAAGATCATCACTACGGCTTTAAACAAAGTCTAACATTATCGTGACGTTCCTAAAATACATGCGGTGCCAGTCTCGGTTAAATTCAAACATCGAACCGAGAATACTTACGTGCTATCGGATTCTCTAGAGGATTACTACGTAGATAAACTTTTGTCTCGTTTCTGTACGGTATTCGTTCCCGTAATTCAGCCAGTTCCAGATTTTCCTGGCTGGGTTTCCCTGGTGACGGTTAAGTTCCGCCCTTGAAACGTTCGTTATTTTACTGATTCCACCCACTCTAATGATAGGGTTGCGGTCATCCATCAAATCTACCACGTACCCGCGTTCTTTCGCGCCTTTTGGTGGCCTCCGACAGTGTTCTCCATTACGCGGTGATCCGTTATATCAGTTCGCACCATGAAGGCCACTTTCACCACGTTTTTTCCCGCATCGTATTTCGTTTCCTAGACTAGGCTTGCATACCCAGCCACAATAACATGCCTACGATGCACATGTAATTTGGCAAAGCAGATTCTGATTATCTCGGCGCGCCTGTACAAATTGTAAAAATACTGTGTTCAAAAAATCTCGCCGGACGTGTGAATCACGATTTGGGAAATTTGGTAACATGATGATGCCGTGTTTAGTGCGATCTTGCGCAACCTCATACCAGTATGCCAGTAATAACGCTTGTCACGTAACATGGGCTGTGCATGGGTGAATGTTTGTATGTTTCGTACTTTAGAATGCTCAAATGTATAGCTGTCTTTTTGTTGTGCCTGTCTGCGATTCAACATCTCTTCTATATGGAAAGTAACAATCTATCCTTTTCATAATATTGTCATTATTCGACCCCGAATTTTGCATTGTTTGGTATCTGCTTGTTTACTGATCATGAAAACCTAAAGAAGAGAATGACAGTCTTCCTTCTGAGAGGCTGACTACCTTCGCAAACAGATTGTGAGTGACCAAGCCAGTAAGAAATCAAGAAAGGTCGAAAGATATATGAGAGGTATCTGACAGATTCCTCCAAAAATCATTAATAGTAATGAAAATAATGCTTAGTGACAGTTTATCTTATTCTGAACAGTGAACGGACTACAGCTCATACTACGAACTTGGGATACCAGTGACGTCTCACTCACGACCTCTTTCATTGGAGAACGCCACCCAAGTCTGCTGCCAAACTAAGTGGAGTCACTGCCTTTTTATTTTGCGTTTGACCAATCAGCGACTATAGAAAGCAACTCTACGATATAAGGCCATACTACGACCATCAATGAGATGCGGAGATGCTGTCTTCAAGTGAATAGGTACACCATAGCTGGCGACCATGACGCATATCCTACGCGCTAGTAAGGGTTAAGACAAATTGCGCAACATTACCACTCGCACCAGGCCAATTGGCGATAAATAAAAGACTTCCACGTCTAGTGACGCACGTATAGTACGTGTTTATTAGCTTGAAAAAGTCTGATATATATCTCGGTGCCTGATGAATACTGTTGACATAATAGAACTCAAGATAGCTTCCTTTGATCTCCATGTTCCACCTGATAAGTTTTCAAATGCTTTTCGATAATCCACCGAGAATGTAATCTAGTACCACTGTTCCTCTGCAGAGATTCCAAAGTCAGATGGGGACCCACTTGCAATACAGAAGGCTCCAGAGGTACATCGGACCAGATACCGCGTACAGGTGACGCAATTTCCAGACATTATGGGCTGGTGCTTTGTGGGTGGAGATCTGGCGCCTGATAGCATATCAGACGTGTTTCCTTGGCTTCAGATTATGCGAATTTGGTGGCCAATACATCAACATGAGCTCACTATCATATTCCTCAAACCATTGTAGCAAGTTTCTGGTTTTGTTACACATACAGTTATTCTGGTGGAAGATTCCATTGGTGTCACAGATGACATCAAGCATGATGATAATTTTCTCGTAGTCCACAGCTGTTGCAATCCCTTTGATTACTACCACAGAGCCCATGGCGCACATTGTCCTATATCCATGGCGTGGTGCATGTTTCGAGGAGCTGTTCATGTGGATGATGATTTATCTGGACAAAACCATCAACCTATCGCAAAAAGAAACATGCCTCAACCCAGCGGGCGCACATTTCCATTGATCCAAGCTTAATGACTCTGACCTCTTTCACACTGTAATCGTAACGGGCAGTGTCATTGGATCAAAACGTGAACAAGAAGGAGTAAACTTTTTTCGAGCCCCATGTTCAACAATGTACACTTAAATGTGTGTCCAGAAACACTTTTGCCTGCACCAACAATGAGTTCAGTTGTCAAGTCTACCACAATCACCGCCTATCCTGGTTAACAAAGAGGGCAAGCATCCAACCCCCACATTCTGAGATGAGATTTGGACGTCCAACACACTGTCGACTGCTCATGGTTTAAACACCTTTCAATCATTTTCCACTGATGCTCATGACTGTGGCCTGTACACCCCTATGTAATGCGGAATTGATGACTAGATGTCACAAGGAGTGGAGTCCCCAGCGTAAAAGTACTTGGGAAGTATTGTGTTGTCAGCAGAGCTGTAGAGAAGCAGTAATTTCAGAATGGATCAGTCACGAGAGTTCAATAACTCTTAATATGGACTAGTCATTGGATGTCACCTAAATAAAAAATCCATCATAGACATTTCAGCCTTTCTTAATCTACCCAGGTCGACTGTTGGTGATATGACTGTGAAGTAGATACGCATCCAAAAGGTGTTCCATAGGGTTCAAGTTGAGACTCTGAGCAGACCAATGACTTTCAGGAATTTTATTGTCCACAAACTTTTGCTTCACAGATGCTGCTTTATGCGTTGTCATGTTGATACAATCATAGTGTGCTCTGTACCCAGCTGTACACAGTGCAGAATGTTGTAAAATGTGTTCATATCTTTCCACTAAAGCAAGACTAGGCACTCTTCATGTAGGCCTACTGTTGATAGCGACCTTGGAACTTATGGAAGATGGCTGTAAAAATCGATAAGGAGTCACTCTGCCACTCTTGAGTTCCAAATTACTACCAGCATTCCAGCTAGCACAGTTACTGTGTGTAAGGAGTTGAAACGGATGTGGTACAATTGTCATACAGTTCCTGTTTAGTCACACAATTTCGTAATCAATGCTAGGCGAAGCTTGAGGTGGCGTAAAGAGCAAAGCGACTGGACAGTCGATGGCTGGAAATGAGTGATTTGAAGTGGTGAGTAACACTATAGCCTGTGATAACGTGATGGAAGGTTTTGGGTTTAGTAAATGTCGAAGAACGTTACATGGCATCATGTGTAGTACCAACAATGAAGTATTGAGAAGGTGGTGTTACAGCATGGGGTGTGTTTTGTGGTTATGATGTGGTTCCATTACTGCGTAAGGATATGAACATACACTCCTGGAAATTGAAATAAGAACACCGTGAATTCATTGTCCCAGGAAGGGGAAACTTTATTGACACATTCCTGGTGTCAGATACATCACATGATCACACTGACAGAACCACAGGCACATAGACACAGGCAACAGAGCATGCACAATGTCGGCACTAGTACAGTGTATATCCACCTTTCGCAGCAATGCAGGCTGCTATTCTCCCATAGAGACGATCGTAGAGATGCTGGATGTAGTCCTGTGGAACGGCTTACCATGCCATTTCCACCTGGCGCCTCAGTTGGACCAGCGTTCGTGCTGGACGTGCAGACCGTGTGAGACGACGCTTCATCCAGTCCCAAACATGCTCAATGGGGGACAGATCCGGAGATCTTGCTGGCCAGGGTAGTTGACTTACATCTTCTAGAGCACGTAGGGTGGCACGGGATACATGCGGACGTGCATTGTCCTGTTGGAACAGCAAGTTCCCTTGCCGGTCTAGGAATGGTAGAACGATGGGTTCGATGACGGTTTGGATGTACCGTGCACTATTCAGTGTCCCCTCGACGATCACCAGTGGTGTACGGCCAGTGTAGGAGATCGCTCCCCACACCATGATGCCGGGTGTTGGCCCTGTGTGCCTCGGTCGTATGCAGTCCTGATTGTGGCGGTCACCTGCACGGCGCCAAACACGCATACGACCATCATTGGCACCAAGGCAGAAGCGACTCTCATCGCTGAAGACGACACGTCTCCATTCGTCCCTCCATTCACGCCTGTCGCGACACCACTGGAGGCGGGCTGCACGATGTTGGGGCATGAGCGGAAGACGGCCTAACGGTGTGCGGGACCGTAGCCCAGCTTCATGGAGACGGTTGCGAATGGTCCTCGCCGATACCCCAGGAGCAACAGTGTCCCTAATTTGCTGGGAAGTGGCGGTGCGGTCCCCTACGGCACTGCGTAGGATCCTACGGTCTTGGCGTGCATCCGTGCGTCGCTGCGGTCCGGTCCCAGGTCGACGGGCACGTGCACCTTCCGCCGACCACTGGCGACAACATCGATGTACTGTGGAGACCTCACGCCCCACGTGTTGAGCAATTCGGCGGTACGTCCACCCGGCCTCCCGCATGCCCACTATACGCCCTCGCTCAAAGTCCGTCAACTGCACATACGGTTCACGTCCACGCTGTCGCGGCATGCTACCAGTGTTAAAGACTTGCGATGGAGCTCCGTATGCCACGGCAAACTGGCTGACACTGACGGCGGCGGTGCACAAATGCTGCGCAGCTAGCGCCATTCGACGGCCAACACCGCGGTTCCTGGTGTGTCCGCTGTGCCGTGCGTGTGATCATTGCTTGTACAGCCCTCTCGCAGTGTCCGGAGCAAGTATGGTGGGTCTGACACAGCGGTGTCAATGTGTTCTTTTTTCCATTTCCAGGAGCGTATTTTACAGCTTTCTGTACTGTGTGTAGTACGGGAACGGTTCAGAGTCTGTGTTTTGTATCAACATGACAAAACAGAAAGCAGCATTTGAGAAGCAATGGTTTGTGGACAGTAATATTCCTGAAATTGACAGGTCTGTTTAGTGTCCCAACTTGAACCCAATGGAACACCTTTCGGATGAATAAGAACGTCGATGTCGGTCCAGACCCTAGTTTCCAATCACAAACGTCTCCGGTTTCGACTCTTGAGGAAGAATGGGCTGCCATTCCTACATAGCCAATCAGGCATCTCACTGAAAGAGTGAGCACAGTTCAAATCAACAAATAGGCGAAGGATGTACACATTCCATACTAATGTCCTCGAATAGGCGTATGGATACTTTTGACTGGAAAAGTAACTTTGTTACTGTTTTATGTGCCCACAGAGAAAGAGGTGGCTTTCAATCGTGGTGTGGACAGTGCTCATAATGTTTCGGCTCATGATCTGGAAGAGGCGCAGATGGGTGGATGCATGGACGAGAGCAGAGTGGAATCTTTGTAGGAGGGCGCAGATGTATCCTCTGTAGTTTCGGATGTATTGAGTATTGTCAGTAATGAGCATGTAACTCCTCTGGAGGATCGACCGAGGAAACTCGGTAGGTCTTCCACCCTATCTGTTGGAGGAAACGACCAGAGTGATGTGTCAGAGATAATGGTACGATACATAAATCAAGAAACATGTGGTGAAGCACAAGGAGCAAAGGAACAGGTGACGAACATGTGGTTCTAGGTAAAAAAAAAAAAAAAAAAAGATCAAGAATATGTCTTGAGGATGTGGAAGACTTGCAGACGTGTATGAAGCATGATATGAATGAATTTGTGACGAATAGAGGATTAGTAGCGAAGTAAATGGCAGCAATGGAGGAGAATATGAGCAAAGTGACAAATGAGATATTGGCAATACTGGAGGAATGGGTAGTGGTTATAGTCCCACAAATGTCATAAAATTCTAAGTCGTAGCACAGATTGGTGATTCTTTGCGGTTACAAACTACACTGGAACACCGAATTGGGGAATTAGCAAACCAGTTACAGGAATTAGAAGAGAGAATGGACCGAAAGACCGAGGACAGTGAACGGCGATTATCCGAGGTGATAGACCAGCTGGAAATTGAGAATCAAGAAATGATGTTGGGCAGTCAGGTAGATACAAGGGTTGGAGTGAAGTGAGCCGAAGGCATGTCATAATCAACGGTCTGCTCTCTCGTAAATCAAAGAGGAGCCAGTTCACTATGAACATTACCCGACCAACAAAAAAATTTCAGACCTTTAGAGATGACAGCAGGTGAAAACACCATAAGGCCTGGATTTGCCAGTTCAATAGCTGTTTCTCCTCTATTTGGCCTCTCGGGCATGATATGCTACTGTCTCGATATCGGAGCCACAACGCACATGTGTTCAGCGAGACTATGTTGTGCATTAAACGATGAATTCTGAAAAGGGTTTTTGGCACAACATTCGCCTCAAGAGAAGCAGGAGCGAGTTAAACAGGGCATCTTGCAAGCTGCTGCATTAAATGGTTCAAATGGCTCTGAGCACTATGGGACTTAACATCGATGGTCATCAGTTCCCTAGAACTTAGAACTACTTAAACCTAACTAACCTAAGGACAGCACACAACACCCAGCCATTACGAGGCAGAGAAAATCCCTGACCCCGCCGGGAATCGAACCCGGGAACCCGGGCGTGGGAAGCGAGAACGCTACCGCACGACCACGAGATGCGGGTATTAAATAATCATGAGCCGGTAGTCCCATGAAGTTTTTGAACGAGATGATGCAGAATAATCAGTTCTTTGACACATATGCTCCTTCAAGAACCGACGGAATATTCCATAAATGTTGTCATCCGATAATTCACCTATTATGCCCGATCCTGCAGCGTCCTGTGTTGAACAGGCACAAGCAAGAAGCTCTCTTTTGAAACATTCCCGTGCCTTCTCTTCCATGGAGGGTCCCATTCTCTCTGCTCCCATTGGTTATTCTCCAATGTCTTCCTCCTTCATAACCTCGGCGACTCATGTATGCTGCGTAACATTGGTCACTCCTTCTATTCTCCTGCACATAATGACGATGATTATTCTTTTCTCCATTTCTGTTTTCTTCCTGGATCTTTGTGAACCACAACCCTTGCAGAGTATCACGAGACGCTACCAGACTGCTTTAACAGCACCCCAGGAGAACTCGTCTATAATTTGTTGTTAATTTATCATAACAAATCCTGATGATACCAAAGGTACAAAAAAGTGTGTCGGGGAACTGATTATTCCGCACGATCTTGTTCAGAAACTTCATGGGATTACCGGAGCCTGTTTTTCCAAGATTGCATCTCGCAATGATACCCTGTTTAACTCGCTCATGCTTCTCTCAGGGCCAGTATTGGGCCAAAAGCCCTCTTCAGAATTCTGCGAGTGACACACGGCATAGTCTTGTTGAACGCATGTGTATAGCTGCACTGATATCAAGATAGCCGCATATCAAGTTCAAACATGCCCCACAGGCCAACCAGAGGGGAAAGAGTGATTGAACTGTCAAATCCAGGCCTTAGGGTGTTACCATCTGCCGTCGTCTATAAACGTCCGGAATTTTTTTATGGACAGGTAATGCTCATAGTGAACTGGCTTCTCTCACGTCTCCGAGAGACCAGATTGCTGATTATCACAAGACTTCGGCTCACTTCAATCCATTCATCGTATCTTCCTGACGGCCTGACATCATGTCTTGATTTCAAGTTTTCAGCTGCTCTACCGCCTCGGATAATCGCTGTTTAATGTACTCAACTTTTGGTCCACCTTCTATTCTAATTACTGTTACCGATTTCCTAGCTCTTAGACTTGGTATCCCTGTGTAGTTTGTATCCATTCAGTTTTATCAATCTGTTGTTGCATTTGAGAAATTTAAATCATTTGTGGGCCTACAGCCACTAAACATTCCTCCAGTTTGTCACTTTGCCCACATTCTATTCCACTGCCCTCATTTATTTCGCTACTAGTCCTATATTCGTCATCAATTCAATCATACCATTCTTCATACTCTTCATCATACACATTCCCCATCTGCCACACCCTCGGTGATATTTTTAATCATCTTTTTTATCTGGGAGCCCATGTTCATCACCTGTTTCTTTGCTCCTTGTGCTTCACCCCATGTTTCTTGACCCACGTATCGTACCACTCTCTCTAACAAATCCTTCTGGTCTTTTCCTTAATCAGATAGGGTGGAACACTAACCTAGTTTCCTCAAACGAGCCTCCAGAAGAATGACAGGCTCATTACTAGGACTACTCACTACATCCGAAATTACAGAGGCTACATCTGAACTCTCCTTTCGAGATTCTACTCTGTTCTCGTTCATTCTCCCATTCACCAAGGCCTCTTCCAGTAGATCCTAATAGGATCTACTGTCTCATCCACATCAACACTTATTTTAACTATTCCTTCTGTTCTAGGTTTATCAGCGGTAGAAATACCCTCTGGAGTACACCCCTTTTGACCACCGATTAATTCACTCCGCCAACTTCATCTTTCTTGCTTATTACTTCATGTGACCCCTTGAGTCAATGAAATAATTATAGCTAACTTTCTTCACACTCTGGTGCCTTATATTCATCATGTGCGTCCTACAAGGAATGCAATGTACATTGAACGCATATAATACTTGATAATCACAAAACTCAGAACAAACAGTAGTAATCCTCCACGAAAACACCAAAACCCCTGTTAAATATCACAAAGCACGCCAAGACGTTCGATACAGTTCCGCACTGTCGCCTGATAAACAAAGTAAGAGCCTACGGAATATCAGACCAGCTGTGTGGCTGGACTGAAGAGTTTTTAGCAAACAGAACACAGCATGTTGTTATCAATGGAGAGATGTCTACAGACGTTAAAGTAACCTCTGGCGTGCCACAGGGGAGTGTTATGGGACCATTGCTTTTCACAATATATATAAATGACCTAGTATATAGTGTCGGAAGTTCCATGCGGCTTTTCGCGGATGATGCTGTAGTATACAGAGAAGTTGCAGCATTAGAAAATTGTAGCGAAACGCAGGAAGATCTGCAGCGGATAGGCACTTGGTGCAGGGAGTGGCAACTGTCCCTTAACATAGACAAATGTAATGTATTGGGAATACATAGAAAGAAGGATCCTTTATTGTATGATTATATGATAGCGGAACAAACACTGGTAGCAGTTACTTCTGTAAAATATCTGGGAGTATGCGTGCGGAACGATTTGAAGTGGAATGATCATATAAAATTAATTGTTGGTAAGGCGGGTACCAGGTTGAGATTCATTGGGAGAATGCTTAGAAAATGTGGTCCATCAACAAAGGAGGTGGCTTACAAAACACTCGTTCGACCTGTACTTGAGTATTGCTCATCAGTGTGGGATCCGTACCAGATCGGTTTGACGGAGGAGATAGAGAAGATCCAAAGAAGAGCGGCTCGTTTCGTCACAGGGTTATTTGGTAACCGTGATAGCGTTACGGAGATGTTTAATAAACTCAAGTGGCAGACTCTGCAAGAGAGGCGCTCTGCATCGCGGTGTAGCTTGCTCGCCAGGTTTCGAGAGGGTCCGTTTCTGGATGAGGTATCGAATATATTGCTTCCCCCTACTTATACCGCCCGAGGAGATCACGAATGTGAAATTAGAGAGATTAGAGCGCGCACGGAGGCTTTCAGACAGTCGTTCTTCCCGCGAACAATACGCGACTGGAACAGGAAAGGGAGGTAATGACAGTGGCACGTAAAGTGTCCTCCGCCACACACCGTTGGGTGGCTTGCGGAGTGTAAATGTAGATGTAGACGTAGAAGACGGAAAACAGTGAGTTGTTGTTCATGATAACCAACTGACTGCTGCCGTTGCCATTTTTATGCTTAGTGGAAACTACTCTGGCACTGTTGGTTTTAGTTACATGCAATACTTATACTATTATAATGGAAACTCATTACCCACAGCTATTACATTTTATTTACATCGTACCATCGTGCACGTCTTCTCCGTTTCCTCACTGTCTTCCTCGTCTCTTTCAACCTACAGGCGCACCTACTTATCCAATCTCAAAAATGGTTCAAATGGCCCTGAGCACTATGCGACTTAACTTCTGAGGTGATCAGTCGCCTAGAACTTAGAACTAATTAAACCTAACTAACCTAAGGACACCACACACATCCATGTCCGAGGCAGGATTCGAACCTGCGACCGTAGCGGTCGCTCGGTTCCAGACTGTAGCGCCCAGAACCGCACGGCCACTACGGCCGGCTATCCAATCTCATGTTCAGCCTTGCACATTCTCCACAATCTCCAACAACGTCAGCAATCCGCACAAAAACTTGGTATAAACTGATAGTATGGCTTCCTATGCTCTGTCAAATTGCAATGCACACACCTAGTGACGCACAGACCACCATCCATCTCCTTGGTATTACCTTGAAACCGTTTGTAGATTTGTGCGACCCCTTCACGACGCGTCCAACATTCAATCCCTAGGACTGAGATACGTCTATTCCTTTGTAACTTCAATTTCGCATAGGTTTACTCGTTTATCGTGTACTAAACCGAGGTTACTACCTACTGTTCAACATATACACCTCTTCAACATTATCTAACAAACACATCACACGTCAGAACACCCTCCCAAAATTTTTCAATACTGTATCAGTGACGGACGGAATCGAGTGGAACATACACGTACAAAACCCAAAAACGAAAGAAAAAAACATATAGTTACATAAAATGCGCCAGTCACTAAAATGATTTCTCACCTCCTTGCAAAAACGCTAAACTCATGCACCTACATTTTAACAATACCATTAACACCAAATTCCTTTCTACCTTACGCGAAAGGCATACATACAACCAAACTTGTCACAAATGCAATCGTCAGATCGAAGGTGGAAAAATTACCGGAAATTATAAGATTAGTAAATTTAATTAAACATATTTTTGTTAAAAGCGATCAGACTTAACTTCTAGACCAACAATGTAAGAGGGTCCACTAGCTCAATGTATAACAGGACTTCTCTGACTGAAGACACCCAATTTGTTGTTGTTGTGGTCTTCAGTCCTGGGACTGGTTTGATGCAGCTCTCCATGCTACTCTATCCTATGCAAGCTTCTTCATCTCCCAGTACCTAATGCAACCTACATCCTTCTGAATCTGCTTAGTGTATTCATCTCTTGGTCTCCCTCTACGATTTTTACCCTCCACGCTGCCCTCCAATACTAAATTGGTGATCCCTTGATGCCTCAGAACATGTCCTACCAACCGATCCCTTCTTCTGGTCATGTTGTGCCACAAACTTCTCTTCTCCCCAATCCTATTCAATACTTCCTCATTAGTTATGTGATCTACCCATCTAATCTTCAGCATTCTTCTGTAGCACCACATTTCAAAAGCTTCTATTCTCTTCCTGTCCAAACTATTTACCGTCCATGTTTCACTTCCATACATGGCTACACTCCATACGAATACTTTCAGAATTGACTTCCTGACACTTAAATCAATACTGGATGTTAACAAATTTCTCTGCTTCAGAAACGCTTTCCTTGCCATTGCCAGCCTACATTTTATATCCTCTCTACTTCAACCATCATCAGTTATTTTGCTCCCCAAATAGCAAAACTCCTTTACTACTTTAAGTGCCTCATTTCCTAATCTAGTTCCCTCAGCATCACCCGACTGAATTAGACTACATTCCATTATCCTTGTTTTGCTTTTGTTGATGTTCATCTTATATCCTCCTTTCAAGACACTGTCCATTCCATTCAACTGCTCTTCCAAGTCCTTTGCTGTCTCTGACAGAATTACAATGTCATCGGCGAATCTCAAAGTTTTTATTTCTTCTCCATGAATTTTAATACCTACCCCGAATTTTTCTTTTGTTTCCTTTACTGCTTGCTCAATATACAGATTGAACAACATCGGGGAGAGGCTACAACCCTGTCTTACTCCCTTCCCAACCACTGCTTCCCTTTCATGTCCCTAGACTCTTATAACTGCCATCTGGTTTCTGTACAAATTGTAAATAGCCTTTCGCTCCCTGTATTTTACCCCTGCCACCTTCAGAATTTGAAAGAGAGTATTCCAGTCAACATTGTCAAAAGCTTTCTGTAAGTCTACAAATGCTAGAAACGTAGGTTTGCCTTTCCTTAATCTTTCTTCTAAGATAAGTCGTAAGGTCAGTATTGCCTCACGTGTTCCAGTGTTTCTACGGAATCCAAACTGATCTTCCCCGAGGTTGGCTTCTACTAGTTTTTCCATTCGTCTGTAAAGAATTCGTGTTAGTATTTTGCAGCTGTGACTTATTAAGCTGATAGTTCGGTAATTTTCACATCTGTCAACACCTGCTTTTTTTGGGATTGGAATTATTATATTCTTCTTGAAGTCTGAGGGTATTTCGCCTGTTTCATACATCTTGCTCACCAGATGGTAGAGTTTTGTCAGGACTGGCTCTCCCAAGGCCGTCAGTAGTTCCAATGGAATATTGTCTACTCCGGGGGCCTTGTTTCGACTCAGGTCTTTCAGTGCTCTGTCAAACTCTTCACGCAGTATCGTATCTCCCATTTCATCTTCATCTACATCCTCTTCCATTTCCATAATATTGTCCTCAAGTACTGCTGCTTCCTCAATATACAGATCGAATAACATCTGGGATAGGCTAAAACCCTGTCTCACTCCTTCCCCAACCACTGCATCCTTTTCGTGCCACTCGACTCTTATCACTGCCATCTACTTTCTGTACAACTTGTAAATAGCCTTTCGCTCCCAATATTTTACCCCTGCCACCTTCAGAATTTGAAAGAGAGTATTCCAGTCAACATTGTCAAATGCTTTCTCTAAGTCTACAAATGCTAGACGCGTAGGTTTGCCTTTCCTTAATCTATCTTCTAAGGCCTCAGGTGTTCCAACATTTCTATGGAATCCAAACTGATCTTCCCCGAGATCAGCTTCTACCAGTTTTTCCATTCGTCTGTAAAGAATTCGTGTTAGTATTATGCAGCCGTGACTTATTAAAATGATAGTTCGGTAATTTTTGCATCTGTCAACACTTGCTTTCTTTGGGATTGGAATTATTATATTCATCTTGAAGTCTTAGGGTATTTCGTCTGTCAACATACATCTTGCTCACCAGATGGTAGAGTTTTTGTCAGGGATGGCTCTCCCAAGGCTATCAGTAGTTCTAATGGAATGTTGTCTACTCCCGGGACCTTGTTTCGACTTAGGTCTTTCAGTGCTCTGTCAAACTCTTCATGCAGTATCATATCTCCCATTTCAATCTTAATCTACATCCTCTTCCATTTCCATAATATTATCCTCAAGTACATCGCCGTTGTATAGACCCTCTATGTACTCGTTCTACCTTGCTGCTTTCCCTTCTTTGCTTAGAACTGGGTTTCCATCTGAGCTCTTGATATTCAAACAAGTGGTTCTCTTTTCTCCAAAGGTCTCTTTATTTTACCTACAGGCAGTATGTATCTTATCCCTAGTAATATATGTCTCTACATCCTTACATTTGACCTCTAGCCATCCCTGCTTAGCCATTTTGCACTTCCTGTCGAACTCATTTGTGAAACGTTGGTATTCCTTTTTGTGTGCTTCATTTAATGCATTTTTATATATCCTCCTTTAATCAGTTAAATTCAGTATATATTCTGTTATCCAAAGATTTCTACTAGCCCTTGTCTTTTTACCTACTTGATCCTCTGTTGCCTTCAGTATTTCATCTCTCAAAGCTACTCATTTTTCTTCTACTGTACTTCTTCCCCTCATTCTTGTCAATCGTTCCCTAATGCTCTCCCTGAAACACTCTACAAGATCTGGTTCTGTCAGTTTATCCAGGTCCCATCTCCTTAAATTGCCACTTTTTTTGAAATTTCTTCAGTGTTAATCCACATCTGCCCCTAGAAATGTCTCAAAATTTAAAACCTGATTCCTAAATCTCTGTCTTACCATTATATAATCTATCTGAAACCTCCCAGTATCCCCAGGCCTCTTCCATGTATACAACCTTCTTTCATGATTCTTGAACCAGGTGTTAGCTATGATTAAGTTATGCTCTGTGCAAAATTCTACCAGGCGGCTTCCTCTTTCATTCCTTACCCCTATTCCATATTCACCTACTACGTTTTCTTCTCTTCCTTTTTCCACTATCGAATTCCAGTCACCCATGACTATTTTTGTCTCCCTTCACTATCTGAATAATTTCTTTTATCTCATCATACATTTCATGAATCTCTTCGACATCTGCGGAGCTAGTTGGCATATACACTTGTACTACTGTGGTAGGCGTGGGCTTCGTATCTATCTTGGCCACAATAATGCATTCACTATGCTGTTTGTAGTAGCTTACCCGCATTCCTATTTTTTTATTCATTATTAAACCTACTCCTGCATTACCCCTATTTGAATATGTAACCCTGTATTCACCTGACCCGAAGTCTTGATCCTCTTGCCACCGAACTTCACTAATTCCCACTAAATCTAACTTTAACGTATCCATTCCCCTTTTTAAATTTTCTAACCTACCTGCCCCATTGAGGGATCTGAAATTCCATGCTCAGATCCGTAGAACGCCAGTTTTCTTTCTCCTGATAACGACGTCCTTTTGAGTAGTCCCCGCCCGGAGATCCAAATGGGGGACTATTTTACCTCCGGAATATTTTACCCAAGAGGACGCCATCATCATTTAACCATGCAGTAAAGCTGCATGTCCTCGGGCTGTAGTTTCCCCTTGCTTTCAGCCGTTCGCAGTACCAACACAGCAAGGCCGTTTTGGTTAGTGTTATAAGGCCAGATCAGTCAGCCATCCAGACTGTTGCACCTGCAACTACTGAAAAGGCTGATGCCCCTCTTCAGGAACCACACGTTTGTCTGGCCTCTCAACTGACACCCCTCCGTTGTGGTTGCACTTGCGGTACAGCCATCTGTATGGCTGAGGTACGCAAGCCTCCCCACCAACGGCAAGGTCCATGGTTCATGGGGGCAGTGTTGAAGCTTATTACTGAAAATATTGAACGATTCTTGCAAAACAACCACTAAGACAAATGTCGATGAAGAAGAAGAAGAAGAAGAGGAATATACTATTGATGAAAAAATGCTGCCGAGATAGATGGATGATATGGAGTCAGAAGGAAGAAACGTATTAGATGTGTAAGTAACGTAAACATTTAACCAAGCATGTACTATGGGTTGGGGATAGAGACTTTGAAGAACACCTGATTTCCTGAATGTACAGTAAATCCTTCAAAATTTGGAATTGTGATATATATATATATATATATATATATATATATATATATATCGAGAGAATTAAAAATTATATGCGGAAGTACTATGTGCGACTAATATTCGTAGGGAAAACAATTACCCAGCAAGACAAATAAAAAGCCCATGCAGTAAAAATACATAAACATTACTACACCTGTTACTTCAACAACATACAGGCAGTGGCGCTCTTATTGAAATTCAACATAAAAAATTAAAAATCATTCTCTGCACGGAATATATATACCTGTATTGTAGCGATCCAAATGAATTAGTAGAATGATAAATATTGCACACATTAACCATCACAGAAAGTGCAGATCATTTGAACAAAATCATGTCAGTAACTTCAGAGATAAGAGAAAGACGTACTATCGATACTAACGGATACAGTAGTTTGAGAACTCCACGAACCAGCACGCAAAATATTCATACACAAGTATGTATTAATATGAGCCTTAGACGACTTATGACGAGCAGATCTTCTGGATATGCAGCAATATTTCTGGAGAATGTGGCAATGGCTGCAGCAGTGAGCGGAAGCTGCATCAGTTGTGTCAACGGAGATGGCAATGACTAGAGGCAGTGTTAATTGTCTTCAGTAGACACATGAACTATTTGTGATGAGCTGTACAATAGGCATAGCCCACTAGTTTTATCTTAGTAATGTTAATATATCTTCTATTCCTCTGACCTCTTCTCCCCTGCCCTCTATTTGCCTTTTTTTCCTGTCACAACTCCAGTCATGACCACTTTCAAAACGTGATTTGTGGCGCTCCAGTCGCTATCCCCACCATTCCAGCCTGGTCTTACGAACCACCAAAAATTCATATTCTGCACACCACAGTTTCAACATCACGTAATTTATTAATGACTGTTTCCCTTCAAAAATCGCTGGAAATTTAAAACCAGAGTTGATGCATTGTCCTATTGCTTCATGATGAATGAGGGCAGCCTGTATGTTTGACAGATTTTATGTAGATGACATGAATTTTCCAAAAAATTAAGTACATTGTTGCTATATAATACCTGCACATTGTGTGTAGACACAAGATTTATTTAGTAAATTCTTGTCCACTTAAGCTTGCACGTTCCAAGTTTATAACGCCGACATACGATGGTGGTTTGGAAAGTTCTCGGAATCACACGAGAAGTCAGCGCTAGTGCAACGAGTTGTTCACGTCATATTCGTTGGACTGTTGCCTGTAAACACGTGCCACGTCAGTGCCCTTGGAAGAGAGCTGTGGCGGTGACGTGGCTCTGTTGTTGTTCCCGCGTAGTGATTTGCGAAAGTGGAAAAAATCGAGATTCGAGCAGTGATTAAGTACTTCGTAAAGAAAGGTATGAAAGCGAAGGTCATTTATGCCGATTAACAGAATACACTGGGTGACTCTGCACCTTCATATTCCAATGTTGTCAAGTGGCCAAATGAATTTAAATTTGGTCGGGAGCGCTTAGATGATGATCCGCACAATGGTGTGTCACTAATCCAAAAATCATTGCATAAGTGCACAAAATGGTCATGGAGGATCGCTGATTGAAGTCATCAAAAAGGGTATATCACATTTTAACTGAAGAATTAGACATGAAAAAATTATCTGCAAGATGGGTGCTACGACTCTTGACGCGCATCGCACACATGTGCCGTCGCCATGGCAAAATTACACGAACTAAGGTTTGAATTGTTGCCACACACGCCTTATTCACCTGATATGGCTCCGTCAGACTTACATCTCTTCCCAAATCTGAAAGTTTTTCTTGGTGGATGAAGATTCACGTCAAACGAAGAATTGATAGCCGGAGTTGACAACTATTTTGCAGGTCTGGAGGAAACTTATTTTTGAGATGGGACCAAGGCACTGGAACATCGTTGGAGCAAGTGCATTAATCTACAAAGAGACTACATTGAAAAATAAATGTTTCAGTGATGTAAGTACTTTTTTTCTATCCATTTCGAGAACTTTTCAAACAATTCTCGTACATTACGAGTCATGGAATACATACAGGTCCACACACACAGCTTACATCATATAAGGACTCCCCTCTCTGTGACAGAAAAAGTTTCTCCATGATTAGTAGCAATGTTGGAAGGAACGATTTCTCACTTCCATAAATTTCACTGACATAATTTAGAACCATCACCCTTGTGACTACAATGTTTTGTGAATAACTCACAGAGCAGCAACCTTTGCACCTTGGTTGCTGTTTTCTGTTTACTAAGATCCTCCATAATTTTTCCACTTGCGGACATCAGACACCATCCACCCCAGTTAACCACAATATGAGTACAAAGGACTAATAATAGTATGCCCTGGGGCCACCTGCACAGTTATGACATCACAACCCAAGATGGCCGCCCAATATGGAGATCTATAAAGGAAATAATTGCGTCCTGTGGTGAATTCCCCTAGACAACCTCCTATGATGTCAGATGTCAGCCTAATACAGCATGCTCTATACTGCTTCATTTGACCTCTGCATGCATCCAAAACAGTGCACTATTTAAACAGGACAACAATGAAGTAGGGTACATAACGTGGTAGAGAACAGCTCTGCACTCTCAGCTAGGCAACAGAGTTCAGTTACAATTGTGTCACACTGCCAGAGTGTTTACCACCACACAGCTTTGCCTCCAGTGCATGTGAGCACATGTGCATTTTTATTCTTACAGAACAATTCTTTTACGACAGTAGTACAAAAGTTGAGAGGTATAATCGTAATTACACGCCATCATGCGCTTTATAGCGGTTTGCAGAGTAGGTGTGTAGATATACGGGGTCGGCATTTTATTCCTGGCAACATTGTCGTGCAGTGCATCCGAATGTACAGAGGAACGTGTACCATCTGCACTACTGTCCCAGCCATAGTAACTCACTGAATAGACTGCTGGAAGGGCAAACCAATATCCACCATGGAGCTAGGATTTGAGTCATCATCAGGTTCTGTTTTATTTTTTAGAAGTATGTTCCCTGCTTCTAATCACTTGTAAGCTGGCCATAATTTTACCATGTGATAATAGCCTATCACATGACCGTGGGATCCATTGCACTGCACACATGTGGCTATTAATCACTGTGAGCTAACATCCTAAAGATGTTCGGGCTCACATGCGGTTACTCTAGGTCGAAATGTCTTATCTCAAACTCGTCTAGGGATTGAACCGCACGTGTCGCATTACACACCATAAATTAGACACTTGTGACCCTTTGGTTAAGTTGTTTGACTGATGGCAAGTTTGCAAAGTTGTATGAAAGATACAACTTTAATATAACATGTGACAACAGTAATAATAATGTCAGGAGCTAAATTAACGACCCATAAATGATGTACGCCACACAGTTGCGATTGGGATAGAATAATGTTTATTCAGAAAGCAAACTAATAGCGAAAGTGGTCGTATTTAGAATTACGATAGGGTTTGTTTCACAGTTCCTGAAGGCTGACTCTTTTGGGCATATATTTAAATGAGAGCGAAATGCTCGTTAACTCACACCATGCAGTACATAACATAACTGGTCATGTCAAGTTCATGGCAGGCAGCTTCCCAATGGAGGAAACAAACAATGCGTATGTCAATATGCCTTTGGCGATGCGTCCATCTGATAACCAAGTTGCTGTTACTGCTCGAGTGTATGTTGCATGGTACCCTCAAAAGCGCCATTGTGATAAGAAAGTTTTTCATCACCTAGAGCAATGTCTTCGGGAAAGCGGTAATCTTTGTCCACAAATAATGGACAGAGGTCACCTAAGGGCTAGATGTATTCCGCAAACAGAGGACCCAATTCTTGAAATACACTACTGGCCATTAAAATTGCTACACCACGAAGATGACGTGTTACAGACGCGAAATTTAACCGACAGGAAGAAGATGTTGTGATATGCAAATGATTAGCTTTTCAGAGCACTCACACAAGATTGGCGCCGGTAGCGACACCTACAACGTGCTGACATGAGGAAAGTTTCCAACTGATTTCTCATACACAAACAGCAGTTGACCGGCGTTGCCTGGTGAAACGTTGTTGTGATGCCTCATGTACCATCACGTTTCCGACTTTGATAAAGGTCGGATTGTAGCCTATCGCGATTGCGGTTTACCGTATCGCGACATTGCTGCTCGTTGGTCGAGATCCAATGACTGTTAGCAGAATATGGAATCGGTGGGTTCAGGAGGGTAATACGGAACGCCGTGATGGATCCCAACGACCTCGTATCACTAGCACTCGAGATGACAGGCATCTTATCCGCATGGCTGTAACGGATCGTGCAGCCACGTCTCGATCCCTGAGTCAACAGATGGGGACGTTTGCAAGACAACAACCATCTCCACGAACAGTTCGACGACGTTTGCAGCAGCATGGACTATCAGTTCCGAGACCATGGCTGCGGTTACCCTCGACGCCGCATCACAGACAGGAGCGTCTGCGATGGTGTACTCAACGACGAACCTGGGTGCACGAATGGCAAAACGTCATTTTTTCGGATGAATCCAAGTTCTGTTTACAGCATCATGATGGTCGCATCCGTGTTTGGCGACATCGCGGTGAACGCACATTGGAAGCGTGTATTCGTCATCGCCATACTGGCGTATCACCCGGCGTGATGGTATGGGGTGCCATTGGTTACACGTCTCGGTCACCTCTGTTCGCATTGACGGCACTTTGAACAGTGGAAGTTACATTTCAGATGTGTTACGACCCGTGGCTCTACCCTTCATTCGATCCCTGCGAAACTCCACATTTCAGCAGGATAATGCACGACCGCATGTTGCAGGTCCTGTACGGACCTTTCTGGATACAGAAAATGCTCGACTGCTGCCATAGCCAGCACATTCTCCAGATTCTCACCAATTGAAAATGTCTGGTCAATGGTGGCCGAGCAACTGGCTCGTCGCAATACTCCAGTCACTACTCTTGATGAACTGTGGTATCGTGTTGAAGCTGGATTGGCAGCTGTACCTGTACACGCCATCCAAGCTCTGTATGACTCAATGCCCAGGCGTATCAAGGCCGTTATTACGGCCAGAGGTGGTTGTTCTGGGTACTGATTTCTCGGGATCTATGCACCCAAATTGCGTGAAAATGTAATCACATGTCAGTTCTAGTATAATATATTTGTCCAATGAATACCCGTTTATCATCTGCATTTCTTCTTGGTGTAGCAATTTTAATGGCCAGTAGTGTAGTTAACCAATCAACTCAGTGAAGTATATATGATATTGCAAGGCAGTTCCAGATATCTCAAAGGGTGGTTGTGGAAGTGTTTGCATAATGATGAACTGAATCCATATCATTACGTGTTAACTCAACACCAACAGCCAGAAGACTCCATATCGTTTGCTTACTGCAAAAACCCACTAACTTCGTTTTAGCTAGTTTCGAGAAAAATGGATTTTTATATTCCTTAGTGAGCCATAAATAATTAAATCAACAAATGAATTGTTGCAATGCAATAACTAACTAATGGTGGTATCTAGTAAAGGTTAATGCATAAATAGCTTGTTAATGCTTATAAATTTTTATTAAGTAACATGAAATACAAATATTGCATCACATAATTGGTTTTGGTAGTCAACATAGTAATTATTCATCAACTTGAGCAAAGTTACATAAAAAAACACTTTACTGAATATTTTGAATTACAATAATGAGTCATTTTATAATATTACTTAACAATTGAAAAACACTGTGGACGGTTCTTTTCTTCTCCACTCTATACATCTGCTTCCGAGCTGTCGCTGTCTTCTACAGCTGGCTCAGGAACTGTGTCAATGGCTGCAGCTGATGTAGGAAGAGATTTATACCAAGAGTGATATGCTTCAGGAATGACACCATTTTTGCATAACTGTATCAGGCAGTTCTTTTTCTTTTTGGTTATTGGCAGAATGTTGGGATAAAGATCTTCTAAGTGAACATTTGCCATATTTAAGGGACGCCCTTTTCCAAACGTATGTATTTCTTTATAATCTGATGTGTGGTCGTATTTGTATTCGATCACTCCTGGATTGGTTTTCTGGTAGCGAAAACATTTCATTTCACTTTTAGCCAGTTAACTTTATTTCCGTGAATGTTAGTACTTCTGTTTTTAATGATAGATGCTGAAAGTTAGATAAATCCTTGAATTCTACATTTTTCATTTCATGTACTGCATAAGGAGAACTTTTCTTGTTTCGAACTCTTTTAGATCTTTCAAGTTTGAATATATTAAGCCAATCCTGAATAGTATAAACAGGTACATATTTTTTCACACATTCAATTGCACTGTGCATGCTATCCACTTCCATGAAAGTGTGGCCAGATTCGAGAAATTTGTGTTCAATAATGTCTAAATTTGTTGTCTGAACCAAGTACAGAAACAATGCAGCCACGTTTTGATTCCTATTTTGACCACCGCAGGTGTCAGAGAAAAACTAAATGTGCTTTATACCTGGTCGAAGCTGTTTAATATACTTCGTGATGCAGGAACCAATATCGGAGCTACCTCTCTTTCCGTTTAGCTCAGTCCAAGCGTAGCAGAATGCATCATTTGGCTCAGATAGTTCGTAGACAGTTAAATTGTATGTACAGATTTTCAGGCTGTAGTACATCGGGCTGACGTCACTTGCAGGTATATGCAAGACAGATCGCAAATCAAACGTGGAAGACATAAATGTCTTTTCTACCTTTTATTTTTCTTTATCGGCGGCTTTTGCTTGGGTGCATTCATTTTTCCTTGCAATGTGCTCATTATACTCTGCTCCGAAAGCTTTCTTTTCTTCATTACTTTTTGATTTCTCATAACTCACAAATTTTTGACACTGATCTTTTTTGGCTTACAGAAGGCCAGATCACAGTCCTGACAAAATATTCTTCTATAAGTTATTTCACTGACTGGTTCGGAATCCTTACATTCTTCTTTGTATAGACTAACATATTGGATATACTTAGTTTAGAGTCTAAATATAGTCGTTTTGTGGATTTCCTTGAGTAGTGAAATTCCATTGTAGGAAACTTTTCTATGTGGTCTTTAACTTTCTGCACTTCAGTAGGTTTAGTTTTATTATGAGGAATTCCTCTGCCTCTCATATCACTTCCTACGAACAGTCCACTCTCGCCTTTTCCCTTATATGCAGTGCCTATTACATCAGCCGAAATACAAAGAGTTTTAATAAAGAATTTCTCACTTACTCTTGACTTTTTTATTATCTTTGTTCAGGTAGTATACCTGAGAATCTTTACGTATTTTCAGTGGCTGAGCAAAGCAATACTTCGTCTCCGTGCTGGAGTTAAACTCAGTGTGTTGCAAAGAATAAAATCCTTTTGCCTTGTATAATCACAGTCCCAAATAGAGTACCTAATTTCATCAGAGAAATTTTTGTTGCACTTATATCTACATCTTTCACAGTTAACTGGCTTTGGCTTTTTGTTTTCAATTTTACACTTCTTAATTACATTCTTCTTCCAATCTTTGGGATCACTTTTCTTCCATCTCGATCGTTTACCACTAGTAGTTTCCTTTACAGCACTGATGTCTTTGCTCAGGAGATCCGTACTATCTGTATCACTCGAATCTGGTTCGTAGTTAGGATCCTTGATGGAGCAAGCTGAGTCAAAATCAACCGCCTCTACACAATGATTGTCACTTTCACTTATGTGATTCCCCTGTGAACTCACCTGATACAGTTCCTGCTTCGGTTTGTCTTCCCCAATTGACTCTATGAGGACTTCATTGAATACTCTGCGTGCATCATGAACTCTGCTTCCAGTTGACACACTTGGAGATACACATTCATTACCTTAAAGCAAAAATATGAAATAAAATTAATTTATTAATTTTAAAATGTCAGTATACTGCAACATTTCAGTTCATGTTTACAGTACTGTATTATTCTATTGCTTACCTCCAATACCATCTGCTGTGAGTATCGTTTTCTTGGTCAATGATACAGTCGGGGCACTTCTTGAATACATTTTAGAATTAAACGCACTCTAGGCAAACAGCAAAATGCTACCGCACTCACTGACCTAACAGCAGCTACTGCGACAATAGGCTCTTATTCATGCAAACTGAAATAATCGACAATAATGCTGTTCTTGCATTGTTCACGTATTGTATTATAATGATGTTATTACAGCCTATATGGAATCACTTGCATTGTTGTTGGCTGTTGGAAATATGATACACAGATTTACCACAATCTGATAATAGAAGCTGATGTAAGAAATACAAGCTTGCATCAATCGACTTATAAAATTTAAATCCAGTAAGTTGTGGTTTCTTTTTCTGCTGAAATCCATTAAGTAAACTTGTAGGATTCTCGTTGTTCAAATTATTTCACCAAGCATATTGAAAGGTACTGGAAAAATCATTCAAGTGCACTTGAATGATTTCTGCTGTACAAAACAGTCACTTATATACTTAGTGGAATCTTGGCATATCTCTTTACTCCTTAGAGTGATAAATGCTCTTAACTGGTTTCTCCAGACGAATGATAGTCGTTTTCTGATACCGTCTGTGTATATAACTAGAAAATGTCAAAAATTGGGGTTAACGGGTTTTTGCAGTAAACCCACGATATGATGAGTACAGTTTTGTGAATGACTTTTGAGCTGAGTGGAATAAAGCAAACACTTTACAAATAACGTGATGTGGACTGACGAATCTACCTGCCCTTGTGAAGGTATTATGAACCCCCACAACAGCCATTATTGGTCAAAACGCAACCCAGACATTGCCGGTGAACGTGGTTTTTAGGTATACTTTGGTATAAACTTGTGGGCTGAAATCGTGGGAGGAATGCTTTTGAGACCTTACCTATTGCTAAACAAGTTGAATGCACCCATGTATAATACGTTGCTTTGCAATACTTCGCCTCATGCATTAGAAAACATTCCACTTGCTGTTCAGCGACAGTAATGGTTTCAGTACGATGTTACACTGGCATCCTTTGGAATGAATGTGCATAATTATGAAGATGAAGCGTTTCCATGGAAATGGATTGTTCATGAAGTTCCATTGTTGTGGCCTCCACAATCCCCAGGCCTTAATGCACTAAATTTATGTTTGTGGGTACACATCACATGTACAGAATGGAATTATTATGTGCAATCTAGTGTAGCTTACCTATTGTGTTTTTTCTACCAAATATACAGACGAGGCTAGGGTATCCAAAACTATCTTCTGTTAGCTTTATTTGTATAATGGAAGAAACAAAATGGTCGTTTATGTTTGTAAGAAGTTCACGTTACGTCTGAATGTGGAAATATAGGTAACAGTAATAGAAAGAAGTACCACATGGCGGAGGCGTAGACTGCATGCAGTTTAATGCTTTAACTGGAAACAAAAAATGCGTCACGAACAAGACTCGAGCATCGGCGAGTCTGCATATCCGTTCCATTGGCACTGCCTAGTCTCACTGAGCTAAAAGGGCAGTTCTGTCACAGTGCTGAGGTCGTACTACCTGCTCCTGGCCAAGCTACACGCAGTTACAGCGTTGCCTGACCCTCGGTTTCTAAGTCTCATTTGCATTAAACCTATTGGCAGGACTAAGTTCTACTATGTACAGTTCTGTCTTGAATTAGGATGAGGAGTCACATGCCGACCGCCAAGTGCGCTCTTTTCTATTCACCTAGTAGATATAGAGCAGAGTCGACTGTGCCACGTCACAAGCCAACTTGGAGTACTGTCGCTGTCTCCATACACTACTGGCCATTAAACTTGCTACACCAAGAAGAAATGCAGATGATAAACGGGTATTCATTGGACAAATATATTATACTAGAACTGACATGTGATTACATTTTCACGCAATTTTGTTGCATAGATAGTGAGAAATCAGTACCCAGAACAACCACCTCTGGCCGTAATAACGGCCTTGATACGCCTGGACATTGAGTCAAACAGAGCTTGGATGGCGTGTACAGGTACAGCTGCCCATGCAGCTTCAACACGATACCACAGTTCATCAAGAGTAGTGACTGGAGTATTGTGACGAGGCAGTTGCTCGGCCACCATTGACCAGACATTTTGAATTGGTGAGAATCTGGAGAATGTGCTGGCCATGGCAGCAGTCGAACATTTTCTGTATCCAGAAAGGCCCGTACAGGACCTGCAACATTCGGTCCTGCATTATCCTGCTGAAATGTATGGTTTCGCAGGGATCGAATGAAGGGTAGAGCCACGGGTCGTAACACATCTGAAATGTAACTTCCACTGTTCAAAGTGCCGTCAATGCGAACAAGAGGTGACCGAGACATGTAACCAATGGCACCCCATACCATCACGCCGGGTGATACGCCAGTATGGCGATGACGAATACACGCTTCCAATGTGCGTTCACCGCGATGTCGCCAAACACGGATGCGACCATCATGATGCTGTAAACAGAACTTGGATTCATCCGAAAAAATGACGTTTTGCCATTCGTGCACCCAGGTTCGTCGTCGAGTACACCATCGCAGACGCTCCTGTCTGTGATGCGGCGTCAAGGGTAACCGCAGCCATGGTCTCGGAGCTGATAGTCCATGCTGCTGCAAACGTCGTCGAACTGTTCGTGGAGATGGGTGTTGTCTTGCAAACGTCCCCATCTGTTGACTCAGGGATCGAGACGTGGCTGCACGATCCGTTACAGCCATGCGAATAAGATGCCTGTCATCTCGACTGCTAGTGATACGAGGTCGTTGGGATCCAGCACGGCGTTCCGTATTACCCTCCTGAACCCACCGATACCATATTCTGTTAACAGTCATTGGATCTCGACCAACGCGAGGTGCAATGTCGCGATACAGTAAACCGCAATCGCGATAGGCTACAATCCGACCTTTATCAAAGACGGAAACGTGATGGTACATGAGGCATCACAACAACGTTTCACCAGGCAATGCCGGTCAACTGCTGTTTGTGTATGAGAAATCAGTTGGAAACTTTCCTCATGTCAGCACGTTGTAGGTGTCGCCACCGGCGCCAACCTTGTGTGAATGCTCTGAGAAGCTAATTATTTGCATATCACAACATCTTCTTCCTGTCGGTTAAATTTCGCTTCTGTAGAACGTCATCTTCGTGGTGCAGCAATTTTAATGGCCAGTAGTGTATATGTTTCGTCCGACAGTGGTCGCCCAGGCTTCTGCCATTCCATTAACGAAGATACGTTTATTCAGAACGAGAACGTCTCTCTTGCAGCGTCTGACACTGCAGTTGACTGAGCATCTCCATGAATTTTTTGCGATTACTCAAATGAACCTTTATCGAAACGTGCTGCCCGTTTTGCCGGGAACGTAATTTCCAGACTTTTTTCCTCACTGGTAAACTTATCTGTGAAACGCAAGACCCCCTCTTGCATCGTATATTACCGCTGCAGTTTTGTTAAGCATCCCGTATTGACTAAATGTACACCATGTGTTGGATGCTACATACCTCATCTAGTAATGCGATCTGCTAAGGCTCTGACGAGCAAAACTGGCCTACCATACGCTTTTCCCTACATTCTGTTTATGGCATTTACTTCCATAACCCTCATCAATATATCAGGTGGCTCCCTTGGAAAAGACTAACTCCATTTACCCCATCTCCTGTAGAATAACATTCTCTGCTTCGTCATTCTCCGTCAACTCATTTGTGTCTGTTTTACTTTTTCATTCTTCTGTGGCTGTGCGGTTCTAAGCGCGTCAGTTTGGAACCGCGTGACCGCTACAGTCGCAGGTTCGAATCCTGCCTCGGGCATGGATGTGTGTGATGTCCTTAGGTTAGTTAGGTTTAAGTAGTTCTAAGTTATAGGGGACTGATGACCTGAGTAGTTAAGTCCCACAGTGCTCAGAGCCATTTGAACCATTCTTCTGTCAACAAAACTGTTTACTTTCTTTATGGCACTCAACTGGTCCCAAAGAATCTTGGGCTATTTTACTTCTTGCATTGTTGCACAAGAGTCTCTCCATTATTTGCTTGAATCTAAGCGCATTCCTAAACACCTTGTGGCATCTAACAAACATGTTTGTGTCACTTGCCAAACTCAACTTATCATATTATTGCCTACTTACTTTTCCTCTTGATTTTGGATGACTTCGTTATTTTTTCAGATAGCTGTTCTTTAACGATGTCATTTTCGGAATCGTGAGAGCATTACACTTTCATCCCTTCACCGCTCAGTTTTATCTTATCATCTGGACGAGTTAAGACAACAGCTACTTAAGTTATCTCTGTTGTCCTTCACGCTGACGTTTATTAAAAATTTTGCACAATTCTTTGCAACTGTTCCGACTGATACTGATTATTCTTGTTAAGATATATCAGAAAGTGCAGGTCGACAGCAATTTTTCCCTTCTGACTAATTTATGACATGAGGTGATAACTAGCAGCACTGATGTTGAGTAGCACAATGGGTCACATTGTCACCCATTCTGTCTTCCACCATCTGCCACTTAGATGAATAGTGATGCCTTTCGCGATCGTTAAAGTAGTTTTGACTCTACCCAGGCAATAACAGGAGTCCATAAAGTCTCGCTATAATTTCAAAAAATCGTAACTTTGAAACAAACAGAGACGTTTATTGCAAAACGGGGCAACAGTGACAGTTTATTGTTCTGCAATAGGGTAAGTTCGAGAAAGATGTTGGGCATTCTCAAAATCGCGTACAGGTATGGGCAGTCCCATGGACTACTTTTAGTTAATAAAAATTTTGTGTACAGAGAAACATACGAGCTGTCTATGACAAATTTTTTCGATTTTTTCAGTGTAACATTTAAACATAATATTTGACCATTAAAACATCTTTCCATTATGGCGTCTATCCATTATGCTATGGTTGACATGCCACATCCTAAAATAAACCCAAAACCACCCTGTTTTTTAAGTCAAAACCGGTGTATATATACTTATAAAAACATTTTTAGTTTTAGATATGTTGTGAGGGGAAGAAGAAACGATGAAGTGTTAGAATGGTTCAAATGGCTCTGAGCACTATGCGACTTAGCTTCTGAGGTCATCAGTCGCCTAGAACTTAGAACTAATTAAACCTAACTAACCTAAGGACATCACACACATCCATGCCCGAGGCAGGATTCGAACCTGCGACCGTAGCGGTCGCTCAGTTCCAGACTGTAGCGCCTAAAACCGCACGGCCACTCCGGACGGCAATGAAGCGTTAACACCAGTTTGTTAATGATATCTTATTTATACACCCAAGTAGCTCATTTGTTAGGTAACTAGTTTATTTATTGATAGCTGAAAACATTAAAATCCCCCGCCTGTATTTTGGCAACAGCCTCAAATCTGTTTGGGTCCGAAAACCCACGAGGTTCGGCCCCTGGTTTTCGTTTGTGAAAGGTAGGTATTTTTATTATGCCTAAAATGAACCACATGCAGTTATTAATTTAATTATGTGCTTTACTCTAAAAATATAAAATAAAATTTTATTTACAAATCGGCTGTACTTATTTTGTGAGTATCCGACGAAAAAATTTAAGTAATTGGCTAATTGTATGTATATTCGGGAATATTGAGTAATATTGTGCACTGATCTTCATGAGAATGTGTGTACACCCTAAAAACGTGCTACGTCACTTTAACGAAAATACGAACAAAACAGAAAACTTTTTACTCTTTAAAACTGTTATTTTGATTTATGTGGCAAGTATCCGTAACGAAAAAATATGTGGCATACGTACCGGATTTTACTGCGGCATGTACCCCCATCTGTAGGGGAGAGATGTCGCACCTTACAAATTCAAGATGTTGATAACCAAGATGGCCTTAGTAGAATCGAAACACGCCCAACAGAACTTACTGTTAGTACAAGGATTAAAACATTTGGAAATATCTGACTATTTAGCGTAAACTAAAAAGTGATCGTGATGCTGAAAAGGTTCTGAAGAGATATTTATAAAATTGCCTTCAAATGGCTCAATTGGGTCTAAGCACTATGGGACTTAACATCTGTGGTCATCAGTCCCCTAGCCTTAGAACTACTTAAACCTGTCCCCTAGACTTAGAACTGCTTAAACCGATCTAACCTAAAGACATCACACACATCCATGCCAGGGGCAGGATTCGAACCTGCGACCGTAGCAGCAGCGCGATTCCGGACTGAAGCGCCTAGAAACGCTCAACCACAGACGCCGACAATTGCCTCCGTTTTGCCCCCAGAGCTAATGGAAAACTTACTCGATCGAAATGTAGCCACTGTTATTATGGCCTGGCGTCCACTGATCAAATGTGGTGCCAATACGCGGACACTGTATCTGTGTTTGCCGAAACTACGGGGGATGCGCAGTCTATACCGCATGCGGCGCCTCTCCCGTGTTTGCCCTACTGCTGCTCACGTTGGTGGGGATTCCACAACCGTCGTACGAATGTTGAATCGATGGCTTCAGGAAGACTATAATCAAGCCCCAAGCGACTAGCGCCCTATAGGACATTCAAATTGTTTGCTCGGCCATGCCGGATCGTGAAGCAACGTAACGTACCTTAAATCAGGACATCGGCTTGTATGGAGCATGAGAAGAATTCGTACGAACGGTGCGATGACGTCTGGAGCACAGCGGACTGCTAGAAGAACATCGCTGCGGCCTGCCTGGGGGCAACAACAACACTGGATGCACGAGTGGCATCACGTCTTCTAGGACGAGTCCCAGTCCTTCATACAGCATCACGGCGGATGTATCCATAAACGCGGAGGCTTTGAGTAGAACGAACGTTGCCAGACTGCGTACATCATTGAGGCACGTTCGCAGCACATGGCATGTTAGTGTGGGGTGCTATTGAGTACACAATCCGCCCAACTATAGTTTGCAGCTTACACTTCTGACGCGTTAAGTCTTTTGGCTATGTTCTATCCTTGATGCCTTCGCTATACTATCTTGTAATAATATCGAATGTCGCCTTTGCCGTCCTGACCTATCTCAGTACACAGGATCATTGGCTAATGTCCTGCCCAGCACGTTCTCCACGTCTCTCACATACTGAATACAGGTACTACGATAAATGATCTTTGGTACAGAGTGCAAGCAGCATAGAGTGAAATACACTCTGAGGCCAAAAAAGGGAAAAAAACCATTATGAAGGAATTTTCCGAATGTAACGGAAATCGATGGGTGTAATATACATGTACAGACAAACAAATGATTACCATTTCACAAAAATTCTCTAATTCATTCAAGAGAAAGAGCTTCACAAATTGAGCAAGTCAATAATGCTTTGGTCCACCTCTGGCCCTTACGCAAACAGTTATTCGACTTGGCATTAATTAGAGTTGTTGGATGTCCACCTGAGATTTGCATCCCACCGCTATCCATGGCATCTCTAGATATGTCTTCACTTGTCAGTGGGACACAGTTCGAAGGGGACTCACAACTGAAGATATTTCTACTCCAGCAAATGAAATTCAGGGCTGAAGACGTGTCTGCAGACGTCTCAGATAGCGGTGGGATACCAACCCGACTGCTGCCCGCATACAGCCCAACAGCCAGGAGTAATGGTTTGGGATGCCAATTCATTTCGTCACAGGACCCCTTCGGCTGTCACCCGCGGAACTTTACAGCACAGCGGTACGTCGACGATACTAAATGCACCCTGTTACATTTCAGCAAGATAATGCTCGCCAGCACACGGCTAGAGTTTCTACTGCTTCTCTTTGTGCTTGCCAAACACTACTTTGGCCAGCAAGGTCGCCAGATCTCTTCCCAACAGAACATTTGGAGCATGATGGATAGGCCCGTCCAACCAGCTCGGAATTTTGACGAGCTAACGCCCCAATTAGATATCATTTGGCACGATACACCTGAGGAGGACATCTGACAAATGTTTCAATCAATGCCGAGTCCGATAACTGCTTGCATAAGGTCCAGCGGTGGACCAACACGTTATTGGCTTGCACAACTTATGAAGCTCTTTTTGTTCAATAAATTTTTCTGAAATATAATAATTTGTTTGTCTATACATCTACGTCACATCTACTGATTTCCTTAATCGGCGTGTTTCTTTTTTTTTTTTTCTCTTGCAGACTGTGTAGTAAATTTTAATGGGCAGCAGGGTGGTTTAAATTTCCCACGCACCAGTTTAAGAAAACAATTAGGTTCAACGACAGTTATAATGTTGATCGTGTTAATACATGACCATCTTAAAACCTAGGTGTTTCGACAGTATATGCCTCCATCTTCAGAATCAAACAAATATAGGAATCAGGACTTCAATGAATAAAAGCAGAAATAAGTTCGTGAAAAATTGCAGATTGTTTCCTACTAAATTATCTTTGTTGACTTCTTTTGGTTGCCCTCTTCTCAAGCACCATCTCTGTGTATAGTGTGTCGACTTGCGCAGCGACGTAGGTCAACAGCACTGGTCACTGCTTGCAACAGCTTGTTTCTATGCACGTCCTGTGTATCGAGATGATTGCGTACACCACATGCACACATGTGCACTCCAATTCAGACAACTAACGTTTGCTTTAAACTGCGAGAGCTATATCCAAATACACACATACAAAACTAGTCAAAAATTGCCTGTAGCCTGTCAAATTGATGCATGTAACTGTCATACCCAATCACCCAATAATCCGAAGGCAGATCATACATTTAATAACGTCATCTAGGGTGGTGATAAAATTCTCGATTCGCATTGCAGCCAACGTTATGCTCTGCACACTAAGTGCCAAAAAAGTCAAGCACCCAGAAAGAGAGAAGCAAATGAAGTGACATTTCACGGACGGAGAGACCATTATGTAATTTCAGTAATCACAAAATCGATTCGAACTGAGCCCACTCATCAATATGATGTTGCACCCCTCTGGTCTGGATGCATGCGGTATTTCGGTTAGTAAGGGTGTCATAAATCCGTTGTATCCTCTCCAGAGATAAGCTGATCCACAACTGTCACGACTGGTCACTGATGTGCTGAACACTGTCACTGTGGCGGAGTTGACGCTTGAGCTGGTCTCACAGATGTTCTGTTGGGGACAGATCTGCGGATCATATGACCACAGCAGTACCTCAACATCACACAAGACAGTTCATAGGGATACGTGCCATCTGTGAACTAGGATTTTCCTGTTGACAAAATGGTGTCATGATATTGTTGCATGAGATGTAACATATGAGGATGCGTGATATCCCTGACGTGCAGTAGTGCTGACAGAGTTCCCATTATCACTACCAGAAGTGACATGAAGTCATACCCGGTGGTCCCCCTCACCAGGGTGACCGTCCCCCTCGAAATCACTGGAAGAATGGGACCTCTCTCAGGTCGCCGCCCTACTCGCTGATGATGGTCATCTGGGACAGGACAGAATAGCATTTCATCACTGAACACAGTACAATGTCAGTCATCAGCTGTCCATGTTGCCCAGTGATGGCACCACTATTTGTATTGTGGTGGTACTGGAAGTCTACACATGGGAGAGTAATTCATTAATCCACCTGCTGCTTGATTCTGACCAATGTTGCTCAATGACAAAGAATGTTGCACAGAGTCCATTACTTGCTCTCAAACTGCAGACTAAGATGTTAAGGGGTTACGATGTGCTTGGTGCACAGTACAGCGATCCTCCATCATGTCAGTCAAACGTGGTCGACCGGAACCTTGATGAGGAGTTTACCTGCCCTCAGGTTCCCATGCAGTTCAACATCTGGATGGCTCAAAAACTTGGATATTGCACCATTCGACGAGCTGGCCAAATGAAGACCCGCAGTTAAGCCCCTTTTCAAACTCTGTAATACACATAGGTGACAAAGGTCATGGGACTCCGATACACACATATACATGCTGCGGTAGTATTGCGTACACGATGCATAAAAAGAGTAGTGCATTGGTGGGGCTATCATTTCTACTAAGGTAATTTATATAAAAAGGTTTCCGCCGTCATTAAGGTCGCACAACGGAAATTAGCAGACTCCGAACGCAGAATGGTGGTTGGAACTAGACGCATGAGATATTCCATTTCGGAAAACGTTATGGAATTCAATACGTTATTAAATCGAATACACCAAGAACAACAAGTCAAGAGTATGCCGAAAATGTCAAATTTCAAGTATTAGCTCTCACTGCAGACAAGGCATGGCCGCTGGCCGTCATTTAACGACCGGGAGCAGCGGCATTTGTGTAGAGTTGTCAGTGCTAACACACTGCCAATACTCCGTGAAATAACCTCACAAATCAACGGGGGACGTATGACGAAAGTATCCGTTAGGACAGTGCGGCGAAATTTGGCGTTAATAGCTATGGCAGCAGACGCCTTTGCTAACAACACAACATCGCCTGCAGCACCTCTCTTGGGCTCGTGATCATGTCACTTGGACCCTAGACGACTGGGAAACCGTAGCCTGGTCAAGTGAGTCCAGATTTCAGTTGGCGAGAACCTATGGTAGGGTATCGAATGTGGTGCAGACCCCACGAAGCCCTGGACCAAAGTTGTCAACAAGGCACTGTGCAAGCTGGTGGTGGTTCCATATTGGTGTGGTCTCTTTTTACATAGAATGGACTGGGTCCTCTACATATTCAGCTACTTGGATACCATTTGCATCCATTCATGAACGACATGTTCCCAAACAACGATGGATTGTTTATGGATGAAAATGCGCCATGTCACTGGGCCACAGTTGTTTGTGACTGGTTTGAAGAACAATCTGGACAATTCGAGCGAACTGTTGGCCACTTAGATTGCCCACCCAGAATCCCATCGAACCTTGATGGGACATAATCGAAGTCAGTTTGTGCAAAAAGTACTGCACCGGCAACACTTTGGCCATAGAGGCAGCATGGCCCAATATTTCTGCAGGAAGCTTCCAATGACATGTTGAGTCCATGTCAGGTCGAGTTGCTGCCCTACACCAGGCAAAAGGAGGTACCCCATGACTTGTCTCCTCAATGTATGCTGATAACGTTGTCTCACACGAATATGCAGCAACTCCATGTTCCCCACAATGATTACTAAAAATTACTAAAAATATGACGGAGTTCACGACCCCTATATACCCCACCAGGCCTGGTAACAGCACTAAGCACGAACAACGATAATGCAATCTGGTGGCCTTTCCATCTGTCACAGAGAATTGCAACTCTAATCATTTACATACCCACCACTGATGGTGTGTAGGTCCATCTTCATAGCCAAGTGGCCAGCCGGCAGGAAGCTCAGCGTGTTCAGTCAGGGGACTGGGCACCCGTTGTAGTAAAGGAGCTGAAAGAAGTTCCTCATCGACAGAATTTGAAAGATGCCATGCGATATCTGCGCACAACCACTGATGATAAAACGACGATGTATCACATTGAAAGATAGAAGACAAAAAAATCGCCAGCATTACCGACTGCTACGCTGGTGCGCCTGGGTTCGTTTCGCGGTGCTAGCAGCTTGACGGGAGAATGGGAATGGGGTGCACTCAGACTTGTGATATCAACTGAGGAGCTACTGACCGAGTGGGAGCCGCACCAGGTCTGTTCACACGCAGACAACGGCCCTCCATACCGCAACTCGACGATGCCAGAGGCTACGGATGACATGGCAGTCAAACGGTTCAAATGGCTCCGAGCACTATGGGACTTAACTGCTGTGGTCATCAGTCCCCTAGAACTTAGAACTACTTAAACCTAACTAACCTAAGGACATCACACACATCCATGCCTGAGGCAGGATTCGAACCTGCGACCGTAGCGGTCTCGCAGTTCCAGACTGTAGCGCCTACAACCGCTCGGCCACTCCGGCCGGCTGACATGGCAGTCGGTGGGGCCGGATTGCCCCGCCTGTGGGCAGAATGGTGGTACTTTCTCTTCTTTTTCCTTTCAGTCGGTGTGTGGACTTAATATGAAATTACATTGACGTCCGACGATGTCTGATGGTCCTTCAATTTCTTTGTCAGGACTGTACAGTATGTTATTTCTTCATTAAGTGGTTCGTGCAAAAGTAAATGACAACATTTCCTCAAGAATAGATGACAACTGTGTGTAAAGCCAGAAATTACAGCATTAGGGGTGACCTGGACGATGCAGGAGTAGCTACTTTAGGCGTAAGTGTGCGTTTTGTGCAGGTCTCACAACTCATAGCCAGCCCATGGTTTGTACTGTTGTGAGCCATGACAATACAGAGTGAGTGGATTGCTGCTGAGTGAAATGAATCTGTTAAGAGTACCTTGCCTGTTGCTACAATTTTGTGACAGGTTACATTAGACACTGTCTACGCCTGAATAATAGAGGGGAAGATAGGCTGGTTGACGTCTTGCAGAAAATATACAGGAGTCACCGTCACAGAAAGCTAGATCCTGTTGTTACTGGTGTCAGAGAGGTATGTTTTTCAAGTTGGGATCAGAAATCAAGCACCGTGTTGTGAAAGAAGTTAATATAACAAGAGAGCAGCCAAAAGGCTTAGAATGCACAGAAAAGCGAGCTTAAATTATTTCAGCAGAATATTTGAGGACTGAGCAATAAGTTAAAAGAGCTTAATGTCTGTTTCGAACATTTAGAAAGCTCTAAAAAGATAAGACATACTGCTCCTATGCAATCACAGGGTCAGAGAATTTAAATGCACTAAATTACGTTCTAGCGTCTTACTTGTAGAACTAACATGGAAAAAGGAGGAGCTATTACAAATTAAGAAAGAACAAAAGCTAGAAAACATTGAAGCAAGTAGATTTTGTAGTTATTGGTACTCGGAAATGTGTGCTTGTCAGTTGCTACTGAAAAATAGTTCACTCTTAATTTAACGCTCTCTGGGATATTTTGAACTGTTTCCGAGGCACTAGGCTCCCTTGCTACCCAATTTCTCAGACAAAAAGAAGCAAATAATAACTTACAGTGATTTAAATGCAAATTTTCTGAAGGATTCTGGTAGTAAAAATGGATCTGGCTCTTATTTAGATCCTACAATTTCATCTCAGTAATTAACTTTCCATCATGGGTGGATACAGACAACATATTTATTAGTTTTCTTTGATGAAGCTCAGAGCAATAAAACAGCTGTACACCCAGAAACAATTGCGCTCTTTGATACCGATACATAGGATACATAAGATAGCCCATTAAAATATTAATTATTTTCAGTGGAAATCAGTTACAATAATTCGTGATCCACGAGAAGTGTTTTTGAGAGTAGTTCGTTTGAAAATAACTTTCCCATAAACTAACCAGAAAGGCCACTGAACAGCCATACAAAAACCAATGGTTCGCTAAAGGGATTAAACAACCTTGTCAAAGAAAGAGGGGAATGCATTTCTTGGTCTACTAAAATAATTTCCCAAAATTATTAAGAAACGTTGGTAAAAATACGGAAACATGCTAATCATGTCAGAAATCAGCAACTCTGACTAAGGACTTAAGTGTATGTGAAAAGCTGTGACATGAGGCACAGGAAAACAGACCACAGAATGGGATAAAATCACTATTCATTTAAAGGGAACAGCTATAAATGATCAGTCACTGGTAGAAGTAGGTTTAATAATTTTTTCTTAAACGTAGTAGAAAATATAGCACATACGATTCAAGAGAAAAATTAAAGTAGTAAGTTGACAAAAATAATTCACATAAAATTCAATTACACCAATGTCTCAACCAATTCTTCTTATTAAATTAACAAAATTATGTATTCCCTAAAAAACAAAAGCTCATCTAGATATGACGGTGTTTCCAATAGGGTACTAAAGACTACTGCAATTTACAATAAAGACTTCGTCCCCTGTAATAAGCTCTGTCCTTTCTGAAATATGTAATGCATCAATAACTCAAGGCATTTATCAAGAGAGATTGTAATATGCCATCATTAACCCCCCCCCCCCCCCCACTCCCCCGCCCATGAACCACGGACCTTGCCGTTGGTGGGGAGGCTTGCGTGCCTCAGCGATACAGATAGCCGTACCGTAGGTGCAACCACAACGGAGAGGTATCTGTTGAGAGGCCAGGCAAACGTGTGGTTCCTGAAAAGGGGCAGCAGCCTTTTCAGTAGTTGCAGGGGCAACAGTCTGGATGATTGACTGATCTGGCCTTGTAACACTAACCAAAACGGCCTTGCTGTGCTGGTACTGCGAACGGCTGAAAGCAAGGGGAAACTACAGTCGTAATTTTTCCCGAGGGCATGCAGCTTTACTGTATGGTTAAATGATGATGGCGTCCTCTTGGGTAAAATATTCCGGAGGTAAAATAGTCCCCCATTTGGATCTCCGCGCGGGGACTACTCAATAGGACGTCGTTATCAGGAGAAAGAAAACTGGCGTTCTACGGATCGGAGCGTGGAATGTCAGATCCCTTAATCGAGCAGGTAGGTTAGAAAATTTAAAAAGGGAAGTGGATTGGTTAAAGTTAGATATAGTGGGAATTAGTGAAGTTCGGTGGCAGGATGAACAAGACTTTTGGTCAGGCGAATACAGGGTTATAAATACAAAATCAAATAGGGGTAATGCAGGAGAAATAGGAGTGCGGGTAAGCTACTACAAACAGCATAGTGAACGCATTATTGTGGCCAAGATAGACACGAAGCCCACGCCTACTACAGTAGTACAAGTTTATATGCCAACTAGCTCTGCAGATGACGAAGAAATTGAAGAAATGTATGATGAAATAAAAGAAATTATTCAGATAGTGAAGGGAGACGAAAATATAATAGTCATGTGTGACTGGAATTCGGTAGTAGGAAAAGGGAGAGAAGGAAACGTAGTAGGTGAATATGGATTGGGGGGAAGAAATGAAAGAGGAAGCCGCCTGGTAGAATTTTGCACAAAGCACAACTTAATAATAGCTAACACTTCGTTCAAGAATCATAAAAGAAGATTGTATACATGGAAGAAGCCTGGAGATACTGACAGGTTTCAGATAGATTATATAATGGTAACAGAGAGATTTAGGAACCAGGTTTTAAATTGTAAGACATTTCCAGGGGCAGATGTGGACTCTAACCACAATCCATTGGTTGCGAACTGTAGATTAAAACTGAAGAAACTGCAAAAAGGTGGTAATTTAAGGAGATGGGACCTGGATAAACTGAAAAAACCAGAGGTTGTACAGAGTTTCAAGGAGAGCATAAGGGAACAATTGACAGGGGGAAAGAAATACAGTAGAAAAGGAATGGGTAGCTTTGAGGGATGAAGTAGTGAAGGCAGCAGAGGATAAAGTAGGTAAAAAGACGACGGCTGCTAGAAATCCTTGGGTAACAGAAGAAATATTGAATTTAATTGATGAAAGGAGAAAATATAAAAATGCACTAAATGAAGCAGGCGAAAAGGAATACAAACGTCTCAAAAATGATTTTGACAGGAAGTGCAAAATGGCTAAGCAGGGATGGCCAAAGGACAAATGTAAGGATGTAGAGGCTTGTCTCACCAGGGGTAAGACAGATACTGCCTACAGGAAAATTAAAGAGACCTTTGGAGAAAAGAGAACCACTTGTATGACTATCAAGAGCTCAGATGGAAGCCCAGTTCTAAGCAAAGAAGGGAAAGCAGAAAGGTGGAAGGAGTATACAGAGGGTCTATACAATGGCAATGTACTGGAGGACAATATTATGGAAATGGAAGAGGATGTAGATAAAGACGAAATGGGAGATCTGATACTGCGTGAAGAGTTTGACAGAGCACTGAAAGACCTGAGTCGAAACAAGGCCCCGGGAGTAGACAAAATTCCATTAGAATTCCTGACAGCCTTGGGAGAGCTAGTCCTGACAAAACTCTACCATCTGGTGAGCAAGATATATGAGGCAGGCGAAATACCCTCAGACTTCAAGAAGAATAAAATAATTCCAATCCCAAAGAAAGCAGGCATTGACCGATGTGAAAATTACCGAACTATCAGTTTAATAAGTCACGGCTGCAAAATACTAACGCGAATTCTTTACAGACGAATGGAAAAACTAGTAGAAGCCGACCTCGGAGAAGATCTGTTTGGATTCCTTAGAAATATTGGAAAACGTGAGGCAATACTGACCCTACGACTTATCTTACAAGCTAGATTAAGGAAAGACAAACCTACGTTTCTAGCATTTGTAGACTTAGAGAAAGCTTTTGACAATGTTGACTGGAATAGTCTCTTTCAAATTCTGAAGGTGATAGGGGTAAAATAAGGGAGTGAGACAGGGTTGTAGCCTCTCCCCGATGTTGTTCTATCTGTATATTGAGGAAGCAGTGAAAGAAATAAAAGAAAAGTTCGGAGTAGGTGTTAAAATCCATGGAGAAGAAATAAAAACTTTGAGGTTTGCCGATGACATTGTAATTCTGTCAGAGACAGCAAAGGACTTGGAAGAGCAGTTGAACGGAATGGATAGTGTTTTGAAAGGAAGATATAAGATGAACATCAACAAAAGCAAAACGAGGATAATGGAATGTAGTCGAATTAAGTCGGGTGATGCTGAGGGAATTAGATTAGGAAAAGAGACACTTAAAGTAGTAAAGGAGTTTTGCTATTTGGGGAGCAAAATAACTGATGGTGTTCGAAGTAGAGAGGATATAAAATGTAGACTAACAATGGCAAGGAAAGCGTTTCTGAAGAAGAGAGATTTGTTAACATCGAGTATAGATTTAAGTGTCAGGAAGTCGTTTCTGAAAGTATTTGCATGGAGTGTAGCCATATATGGAAGTGAAACATGGACGATAAATAGTGTGGACAAGAAGAGAATAGAAGATTTTGAAATGTGGTGCTACCGCTGAATGCTGAAGATTAGATGGGTAGATCACATAACTAATGAGGAGGTATTGAATAGAATTGGGGAGAAGAGGAGTTTGTGGCACAACTTGACAAGAAGAAGGGACCGGTTGGTAGGACATGTTCTGAGGCATCAAGGGATCACAAATTTAGCATTGGAGGGCAGCGTGGAGGGTAAAAATCGTAGAGGGAGACCAAGAGATGAACACACTAAGCAGATTCAGGAGGATGTAGGTTGCAGTAGTTACTGGGAGATGATGAAACTTGCACAGGATAGAGTAGCATGGATAACTGCATCAAACCAGTCTCAGGACTGAAGACCACAACAACAACAACAAACCCTTTTATGAGAGGGTTGAGTGACAGGAGAGATGTCGATAGCTATCGACCCATTTCACTGGTGACATTTTTCAAAATATTTTAGATGATGATGCGTTCTAGAGCAGTACATCAGCTAAGCAACAATACTAACCTTAGTAAATCACATTTTTAACTTCAGAAGAGTTGCTCGACTAAGAATGTCATTTATGCATTCACCCACCAAATGATATAGCCAACCAATGGATAAAGTTATTTCTAACCAAAAAATGCAGAAAATCGTACTTTACTTTAATTGAAGAAATGTATACAGAGGAGATTTTTCTAACTGAGAAGAAATCACTTAAGGGGCTCTTCAATGCTCAGTCTCAGGTTCACTGTTGTTTCTCATGTATTTACGCTACATTCCATAAATTATTCAATCAGATTTTTTTTGCACAAGACAATAAGATTGTAATCAATTCACCCTTACATACAGCAACAGAAGGAATGGTAAATAATGTTCTTAAAGGTATTATTGAGTGGTTTTCTGGAAATGATCTCACTTCCTTAAAAAAAAACCACACACAACATATTGATTTCTTCACATCTATTATACCAGTAATTAGTGCAACACATGGTGAGGAAATAATAACTAAGCTAGAAAACTTCAGAAAGTTTCGGTGTCCATATCAACGAGAATTTAAACTCGGAAAAAATACATTTTGTAGTTCTTAACACAACTCAGTTC
Organism: Schistocerca americana; assembly: GCF_021461395.2. NCBI lineage: Eukaryota > Metazoa > Arthropoda > Insecta > Orthoptera > Acrididae > Schistocerca > Schistocerca americana. The sequence continues at coordinate 290,995,315 of NC_060122.1, forward strand.
ATCCACATATGCACTTTGAATAATTGCAAATTTTGGGCGGAGACAAATCAGTAAGTTGACATATTTTGCGTACTTTCGTTGAATAATGTCACATGGAGAGATGTTCTTAGGTATTTCATTTTTAAGAAAGAAAGTCTTCAGTGTTCAAGAAACGTCTATATGAATAATAAGGGTTGGTCACCAATTATCATCTTGTTAGCATTTTTTTTTTTAACGGAGAACGTTCATGAAATTGACAGAAAATGTCAATTTTTAAATTTATTGTTTATTTATTAGTAGATCACGTGGACAATAAGTTCTGAAGTTTCAATGATGAAATCGCATCCGAAATGCCTGAAAAATAGTTAAATGTGTGATGTAATCTTTCTGCCATGACCATTTTTTAGAGCAACACTTCAATACTAGCTCGGTGGACAACGATTTCGTAGATTACTTACAAGCAAACTTGCACACTATACATCTAGAAGACTGTGATATAAACTATTTGGTTTTATAGATCATCTGTTTCTGTGTTTCGTATCTCTGAGTCTCTAAATTCATTCATGTGGAAAAGATGGTCTAAAACCGCATTTTCATCTTGTATAGTTGTCAGAGTTGCAAATTATGAAGCACTTCTTTTATTTACTGATGGGAAAATAGGGAGAATAAAGGTATCTGAGAGAATGAGCCTTAAGATAGAAAATCTAACTCAAGGCATCTTGGGAAAAATAGATTTACAGCGTCTCTCTGCAGCTGAAAAGTCAGTTGAAGACCTGGTAAAGGAAAGAGGACACAAAACAAGGAACCAGAAGAGATGTCTTGAAGTGAAAGAGGACCCTGAGTACATATATCAGGCCTTCTGAAAATGTGACATAAGAAACAACGTTGGGTTGAAGTTTAAATGGCACTTCCAGAAAATTATGTTTTTTTAAAGTTATGTACCTTTTTGTCTGAATCTATGAAGACGAGAACTATTAAATTTTGTGCAGTTGTTTCTATGGACACAACTGATGCTGTCTCAAAAGAAATATTCAAATTCTGAATGTACGTTGAGATATGGGGCAAAGTGCTTGGACTTTTGCACGAACTTTATATTACACTTATTAAAAACTTAGTAAAATTCTCTCACTCGATTTATTCAAAAAACTTCATGAGATTAGCGTACTCTATTCAAACAGATTAAACAGAAAATTTAATAGAAATTTTTGAACTGTTTCTGAGAAAAGGCACATATATCATTACTCTTGGGTTCTCCGATCCCCATATTCGGCAATTATGCTCGTTCACAAAGCCGTTTAAATAGAAGTGACCTTCACCTGAGGAAATTATGTGTTTCGTGAAATCATGACTCTTTCGTTCCTTTTCCAGATCCATTGCACAAATTGTCGTCTTTTTCCTGTGTTAACTGAACTCTGTACGGGTGTAAGTGCAAATCTTTTGTTAAGATTCTGTGCATGCTGCTGGTCACATACGAATTTCTTGAGCAAGACGGCAACATGATTTCCTGGACTCACGGTAACAACATGCACGGCAAGAACATTTGCCTCATTCCTGCCGCTTTGAGGGTGTCAAGGATTTTCTCTGTCTAATTTTGAACCTTTTTTTTAAATTTCTTGATCAATCCACGAACAGTGGATTCATTTGGTGCATTGTCGTGCCCAAGAATAATACGGAGTTTCCGCGGAACTTTCATCATTCTTGTGATTAATTTTCACAATCAACACCAGCTCTTCCGCACTGCATCCTTTCATTTCTAAACTCCACAAACACTTACCTTGAACACAAAAGCACACTTCAATGATCACTATTAATGCAAAATCAATGTTGCTAACAACAATAAATAAACATGTAAGCTTTCATGGCCGGCGTCTTCATTAATTAAACCTTCCGGGCTGAATTGCCGTGGTCCATATATAAAACTGCTTCTCCTTCCTGACGTTTCGTTGTCTACTGCGGGCAACATCATCTGAGGTGAGCCGGCGACTCCCCTCAGATGATGTTGCCCGCAGTAGGCAACGAAATGTCAGGAAGGAGAAGCAGTTTTATATATGGACCACGGCAATTCAGCCCGGAAGTCTTAATTAATGAACAATAAAGAAAAATAAGAACTTTTCAGATCCAACGTTCGTCTTGATACGCACAATAGTTTGTTTCCCTCAAAATAAATATCGAGGGCTCTGTGTGCCAATCTATTGCATAGATGGAAAAATGCTACTTCAAAATTTTTTTTGTGTAACCTTGATCAGAAGTTAGGATTCCTTCAGTAGTTGTGAAGGTTTTGTGCTGGGTAGCCGGGTAATCTCAAAGATCTAGACAAAAAAAATTGTCACAAAACGAGGACTCTGACTGCACTTTTCAGGACCCTCCGGCTATAAACTTTAAATGAGAAAATAATTCGTAATAAATGAAGTTCATGTCTCAGACATACCTATCGCTTCACACCTATGCGTCCCGCAGTCCTTAATTGTCGTTTAAATAACTCAGTCAGTGACAATAAGAAATTCAATCAGTTCTTCTGGCCTCGCGCAGCTAATAACATTATGTCAGTCTCATAAGAATACGACAGGACGTCACGTTGCTTTGCTGGAGGAAACTGGTTGGTCTATGTCGACCCAACAGTATGCAGTCAATTCGGTATCTAGAGTCCATTACGAACAATACGAAATCACCAAAACAGTGACGCCTCATGAAGATGAGGAAGGTTGTATCTGGAATGGATTCTGGTAACGAGTTCACTTCACCTACGATAGCAAGATTTGTCTGGATAAAAAAAGTATGGCAGCCAGATGCCAATACCCGTTAAGCATTCAATCATAGAGCTTTAGCACGGAGATGGCGAAGTCCAGTTTTGGGCTGGGATCATCTAAGCAAGTTGCACGTTTCTCATCGCTATGGAGAACGATTTGCGATCTGTGCTGTATTGGGAAACGATCCTCCAGCCTACTGTCCAGCCATATAGTCAACATCTCGGCGAAGGGTTCCACAAGATGAGGATGCACAAGCTCACTACTATCACCTCGTGAATACCTTGCCTCAGGATGCATGAATCAAACGAATGGAGTTGGCTGAGGGGGTCCAGTTGAAATTACCAGTGTGTCGCTCTTCACACAGCGGATTATTCCAGGAGGACAACTGTCTAAGAAGGAGACAGTCTTGAGAATCAGTACGTTGACCCCCATACGAAGGAGGATCTAAGCATGTTTCCACGTACAGAGAACAGTAACACAGTATTGAATGTTATCCAGCAGCGGATTTTTATTTCACGGATGTGCAAAGGTGTTGTACTTTCGAACTGACGGCCTTAACTTCATTTACTGTTTTGTTTTTGTTAAATAACAAAAACTACTTTTTTTCCGTTTCGTAAGGTTTATTGTTTCACTCTCTGCTTGTCTTGAATCATAAGTCCACATGTGTACACGGATATGTATTGGGAGCAAAAGGTTTTTGAGCAGCGCCGGCCGCAGTGGTCTAGCGGTTCTAGGCGCTCAGTCCGGAACCGCGCGACTGCTATGGTCGCAGGTTCGAATCCTGCCTCGGGCATGGATGTGTGTGATGTCCTTAGATTAGTTAGGTTTAAGTAGTTCTAAGTTCTAGGGGACTGATGACCACAGATGTTAAGTCCCATAGTGGTCAGAGCATTTTTTTTTTTTTTTTTTTTTTTTTTTTTTTTTTGAGCAGCATAGATCACTGTTGAACATTCGCGACCACGATACGAAGCTTGTGAGATTGTTGACATCCCAAAGCATGAAATCCTCAACAGTTAAACTGACATAGGGTCGTACGTACCATCAAGGATTTTGTCTCCGCACATTTTCATGGCAACATTTCAGGGTCCTTAGTAATGGAAATCGTTGCATCTCCATCAAGATTTGTCAAACTAACAGAGATGCAGCCTTCGCGGCTCATAGCGTGGCATGCACATGACCTTGGCGAATCCATTTGCACACAGTTACCGATAACATCGGATTTCAGAGGAGAGCTCTGTTGTAACCACAACCAACAGCGGGAACGCCTTGGGCTGCGGATTGGAGCCGCCCGGCGGGGAAGCCGTCGGCGGTGGAGCACGCACCACCGGGTAAACACAGGACGAGTCGGACGACAGACCAACGACAAGTGACAACAACCGACCACGACCGACTATGAGCGACACAACAAGGAAGAGATAAACAACGGAGGCTTGTGGAAACCACAACACCAAACACCAAACGTAAATCCACTCGCAACCAGAGCCAGGCAAAATGTCAACAACGAGCAAGGACCAGAACGCAGTACCGCCGAGATAGAAACGAAATCCAGAGTGGGTCCCTATATACGAAACCGGAGGGAGCGGCCATTGGCCGCTGTCTGCACGTGGCTAGCGGTGGCGCCCTCGCTGCGCGAGAGCCGCTGCGCGGAATAGCCGCCGCGGAGGCGGAGCCCTCTATGGGATGACCACGTCCATTTGTTCTGCTGTGTGTTCGACTTCCGCGGCGAAAGGTACCAGAAGCTCCATAGGTAGATCGTTTTAGAATGAAGTCACTGTTCTTTTGATGCGATGTGTAACGGGAAATACAGAAATTCAACAAAAATGTGGGTACACCGCGAGAAACGCTTGAAGTCTGCAGGTAGCGCTGCTCCATTTGACCACAACGGCACCTATGCAATGTCCTCAATACGTTGCATAGTTTTGAGTGCATTATGTCGAAGTTAAGAGAGTTCGAACGTGAGCAAATATTAATGTTGGCGCTTGTATAGTGGGTGCTTCCGTAACAAACGTAACTGTAGTTTCTGGTGTTACGTGGGGCACCGGGGTCGGATACAGCGACAGCGGAAAGACATCATTGGCCAGGTCACAACGCTGACAATGTCCATTGAGTGATCGTTATGGGCGCTCATTGAAAAGATGGTGACGGAAAGTAAAAGCACCTAGCTGCAAAAGTGACTGAAGAACTGAATGCCGGATTCGTGAACACTGTCGGCACCAAAACAACACAAAGGGAGCTCCATTAGCAGGGAACTGCAAGGGCGACCCGGAATTCCAAATCCGCGTATTAGTGATGCAAATGCCCGTAACTGGAAAACCTGCTGCCGAACGCATAAAACCTGGATTTTGGAGCAATGGAAGAAAGCCGTTTGGACATACGAGCCTCGTTTCACACTGTTTCCCTCTTCCGACCGAGGTTACGTCCCAAGAGTGAAACGTGGCGGGGCTCTGTTGCAGATTTGGGCAGCAGTATCGTGGTATTCCATAGAACCTATGGCTGCTATGTATGTCGCTTTACTGTCAAGAATATGTGAACATCCCATGTTACAATGTCTGCTCCCTATAGTGAAGCTGCAGTGCCCCTGCTCACGCAGCTTGCACCGTCCACGACAGGTTTCGTGACAAAGAGGATGAACTGTCGCATCGTCCCTGGACACCACAATCACCAGACCTCAATGCGTTTGTGATCTACTTGTCGAGACGGGTGCGCGACGTAATACGTTGTTTTTGGCGGTTCCATATTTTTGTCCAACCCTTGTAGATACTCTCTCTCTCTCTCTCTCTCTCTCTCTCTCTCTCACACACACACACACACACACACACACACACACACACACACACACACAAAGTTGTTGTTGTCTTCAGTCCTGAGACTGGTTTGATGAAGCTCTCCATGCTACTCTAACCTGTGCAAGCTTCTTCATCTCCCAGTACTTACTGCAACATACATCCTTCTGAATCTGCTTAGTCTATTCATCTCTTGGTCTCCCTCTACGATTTTTACCCTCCACGCTGCCCTCCAATATTAAATTGGTGATCCCTTGATGCCTCAGAACATGTCCTACCAACCGGTCCCTTCTTCTTGTCAAGTTGTGCCACAAACTCCTCTTCTCCCCAATTCTATTCAATACCTCCTCATTAGTTATGTGATCTACCCATCTAATCTTCAGCATTCTTCTGTAGCACCACATTCCGAAAGCTTCTATTCTCTTCTTGTCTAAACCATTTATCGTCCATGTTTCACTTCCATATATGGCTACACTCCATACAAATACTTCCAGAAAAGACTTCCTCACACTTAAATCTATACTCGATGTTAACAAATTTTTCTTCTTCAGAAACGCTTTCCTTGCCATTGCCAGTCTACATTTTATATCCTCTCTACTTCGACTATCATCAGTTATTTTGCTCCCCAAATAGCAAAACTCCTTTGCTACTTCAAGTGTCTCATTTCCTAACCTAATTCCCTCAGCATAACCTGACTTAATTCGACTACATTCCATTATCCTCGTTTTGCTTTTGTTGATGTTCATCTTACATCCTCCTTTCAAGACACTATCCATTCCGTTCAACTGCTCTTTCAAGTCCTTTGCTGTCTCTGACAGAATTACAATGTCATCGGCGAACCTCAAAGTTTTAATTTCTTCTCCATGGATTTCAATTTTTCTTTTGTTTCCTTTACTGCTTGCTCAATATACAGATTGAATAACATCGGGGACAGGCTACAACCGTGTCTTACTCCCTTCCCAACCGCTGCTTCCCTTTGATGTCCCTCGAATCTTATAACTGCCATCTGGTTTCTGTACAAATTGTAAATAGCCTTTCTCTCCCTGTATTTTACCCCTGCCACCTTTAGAATTAGAAAAAGAGTATTCCAGTCAACATTGTCGAAAGCTTCCTATAAGTCTACAAATGCTAGAAATGTAGGTTTGCCTTTCCCTAAGTCGTAGGGTCAGTATTGCCTCACGTGTTCCAACATTTCTGCGGAATCCAAACTGATATTCGCCGAGGTCGGCTTCTACTAGTATTTCCATTCGTCTGTAATGAATCCGCGTTAGTATTTTGCAGCTGTGGCTTATTAATAGTTCGGTAATTTTCACATCTGCCAACACCTACTTTCTTTGGGATTGGATTTATTATATTCTTCTTGAAGTCTGAAGGTATTTCGCCTGTCTCATACATCTTGCTCACCAGATGGTAGAGTTTTGTCAGGACTGGTTCTCCCAAGGCCGTCAGTAGTTCCAATGGAATGTTGTCTACTCCCGGGGCCTTGTTTTGACTCTGGTCTTTCAGTGCTCTGTCAAACTCTTCATGCAGTATCGTATCTCCCATTTCATCTTCATCTACATCCTCTTCCATTTCCATAATATTGTCCTCAAGTACATCGCCCTTGTATAGACCCTCTATATACTCCTTCCACCTTTCTGCTTTCCCTTCTTTGCTTAGAACTGGGTTTCCGTCCGAGCTCTTGATATTCATACAAGTGGCTCTCTTTTCTCCAAAGGTCCCTTTAATTTTCCTGTAGGCAATATCTAACTTACCCCTAGTGAGATAAGCCTATACATCCTTAGATTTGTCCTCTAGCCATCCCTGCTTAGCCATTTTGCACTTTACACACAAAGGTACCTTATATTTAGCATCACACTCAAAGTATGATGCTAAATGTAAGGTACGAAAAGAAGAATAAATGTAGCAATTATAAAGTATAGTAATGTTTTGAATACATCTGACTGGACTGAACACGACAGTATGCCAATAACCACTATTATAAAACTGAACATTATCCCTGATTATCAGATTCCAGTACTGTTTGCTACACTCAGAGCCTATAATGTTTCAAGGTATCGGCAATAAGACTGGTGTTTAACTTCCCACCTATAACAAGGCCATGGAAGACGGAACACAAGCTGACTCGGCACATCCTGTTTCGACCTTTCTAAAAAGAAGAGCATCCAGCCATTTGCTTTAATTGATATAGGACAACCACGAAAAATCCACCCCTGAAACGGTTTTTCCGAATACGGAACGGAAATGTTTGTTATTAGCGGTTGAACAAAAAATGCACCTGCCTGAAATCGGCCTTTTTCACGCACCAGCTTTTTTCTTTCGGAGGACGAGTTATTGTACCGATGTTTAGGAGGAAACACACAAAATTCAAATGAAAGTTTGAACGCGTGTGTTTGGAAGTTAGCCCCCAAGCATTTGCATCCTGGTGCGAAGACTGTGGAGATTGTGACTTTCCTGGCAATGAGCAGCTTCAACGAAGGGTATTCAGCAATTCTGAAGACCATGACAACGATGGACGTCACCCTGGGACTCTATTCGACGCAGTTCGTCAAGCATTCGGACGACCACCGGATTCAAGTGGCCGAAAACCGCTTTTTACCGGCCCTACGAGCAGCTCTGGAGCAGCGCAGGATGGCCCAGGTCGAGCAGAACGCCCTCTATGAGGAAGAGGAAGGACTAGTTTATGGACTCGGAATAGCAGATTGAACGTAAGTTGCATAATATTGCTTTTATATATATTTAAAACTTCATACGCGTTTTTCTCGAAATGACTTTTTTTTATCGCGCGGTACGGTAACTTCAAATCTACTGAACCGATTGGCACGATTCTTTGTTTCCGACGAAGCTAACTAAATTGTCTAGGAGTTGTACCACTTTTTTTCCGATCCATCAACTATAAATATTTTTACTTGGCCGACGAAGTTGAAAAATCGATGAAGAAAACCTATTATTTTCAAATGGCCGCCATTTTGTTTCCTACGGTCCAAATAACTTAAGCCAGGTACAACTCCTAAAGAATCTTTTATACTTCTCACCGTCAACACAGTTTTGATTTCAGACGAGCCGGCTGATCTGTGACATACCGCGCGTGGAGGTCTACATCGAAATTTTGTTTCGCTCCGACGGCACTTCCGCCTTTGCTCTTCGATATTTCCGGTCGAAAAAATTCCAGTTTGTTGAGGAAATATCAATAAACATTTTGACTACATTTGACATTGATATCTATAAGATATCCCGAGAAACAAATTCTCAAAGAACATGCTTTTTCGGGAGAAAGATAGTAAACTTCCCCTTAATTACTTTCGGGCTAAACTACCAGTCCTTGCACCAGCTGTCGATCCTCTTCAGGTATTCCTACATTCATCCTCAATCCTCAGGCACTGTAATCATCTCATAGACAACAGAATCGTCTGAGAATGTCCTCATGAAGTCTTCGACTTTATCCAGTACATAATTTACGTATATACTTAACAGTAAACGCGCTGTATTACATCCTAGGGAGAGTCCCGAAATCGCTTTTGTATCTGGGCCGATTTAAGGATCAAACGCAAGCGCAGAATTTGTACACTGGGTAAATCACAAATAGTAGTGAAAGGAAGCTATTTCCATACTCCCTAAATGTATATTTATTTTGGAAGATTATATAAAAACTCAAGGAGCGGTAACTAATGTATGTAGCAGGGAGTAAAAGGGAGCCCACCATTATGTCGGTGGTGCGGGGGGTTTGCCAAACAACGATGTGTGGGAAACCCCTTCTCGAACTAGCCCTGTTTACACGTGCCGATTAGTTCTGGTTAACAACAAAGCGTTGAGTTCTATACGCAACTGGCCAGATACTCGACATTTTGTTCATTAAACCACAGTGCGGAAGTTTATCGAAGATATATGCGATTGTCATCTTCTCGACGTTCTCATGCTGGTTCCTCCTCTACTTGCATTACCGCACTTTGGATGATATCTTTACTGCAGTCTGCCAATAAGTCATCCAAATGAGCTTAGACTGCGTCATGTCCTTGGGAGTCCATTTGGTCAAACATTGGAGCGGAGTGAAAACAAGATTTCCTGGAAAGAACGTAATGGATTTTTGTCTGAGTTTTGCATCCAAACGAAGAGTAGGAAATGGACAAATGAGATATCAAAGTGACCTGCGTGAAAAAAAAGAAAGAAAACATGTTCAGTTGCTTGAAAGTACTCAGGATATTTAAGACATACTTAACTTGTGATCTGAGGGACAACTGAAATATTTCACAACCAGCTGCTACTAGCTATATAAATGAAGTGTCAAAAAGCACATCTCTTCACGGCCTAGCAGCACTGACGTTCAGAAAAAAACAGAACACCTTGAACGTCTAGAGATAGGACGCTCATATTCACAGGAAATATACAATAACATGTTCAGGAGACAAGGTCAACATCGACAGCGCGACGCAACACCTACCAGTAAAATGTGCCTGTGGCCCTCGTTGTCGCTATAAATCGAAGGTCGTGGTTCAGTGTGGCTTGAGCAGACGCGGAGGATGCCTCGCAGACTTATGGGCGAACCATTCCGTCAAATCAATGAGTTTGAGATGTAGACCTCCACGTGCGGTATGTCACAGGTCAGCCGGCTCGTCTGAAATCAAAACTGTGTTGACGGTGAGAAGTATAAAAGATTCTTTAGGAGTTGTACCTCGCTTAAGTTATTTGGACCGTAGGAAAAAAAATGGCGGCCATTTGAAAATAATAGGTTTATTGGCATGAGGAAATGTAATGCCTCCATCTGGGAATTGCTCCTCACGTGGATGTAATTGTTTCGTTAGTGCAACGGGCGTGTGTAGAAAGGTTCACGGAAGGCCGTAGACCGCAACGAGATGGGTCAGGTCGCACCACCCGGACCACCAACCCGAGAAGGTCGGCACGTTACCCGAATGTCATTGCAGGACAGATCTGCATCCTCCTCGGCTCTGGCGTAACTGTGGAACAATGTAACACATCGTGCACTATTAGGGGTGACAGTCAGTCGCCGTTTATTACGGTATGGATTACGTGCACATCGACCGTTTCTCCGCCTACCTTTGACGAATGCACAGAAACATGTTAGACAGCAATGGTGTATCGAACGACGTCACTGGTGACAGGAATGGAGTCAGACAGTGTTTTCGGACAAATTCAGGTCCTGTTTGTCTGAAAATGATGGCTGCAGACATGGGAGCAGCATCACAGTGACTGCTTTCACATACGACATACAGCCTCATCTCAAAGCCTTATGCCGGTATAGGGTGCTATTCGTTACAACCACAAATAACAGCTTGTGCGTGCCCAGGGCACTGTGACCATTGTCGCCTACGTGAATGGCATTCTGTGACCCGTAGCCATGCCCTCTCTGCACTACATCCCAGACTCCATTTTTCAGCAGAACAATGCGGGAGCCTATGGTGCCTCACGAACACGTGCCTTCTTGGTATCGCAGGATGTCAGCCTTTTGCCCTGGCAAACCTGATTACCAGACTTGTCGCCAATTGAAAATACGAGGGCAGTTCAATAAGTAATGCAACACATTTTTTTTCTGAACAGGGGTTGTTTTATTCAGCATTGAAATACACCAGGTTATTCCCCAATCTTTTAGCTACACAACACTATTTTTCAACGTAATCTCCATTCAATGCTACGGCCTTACGCCACCTTGAAATGAGGGCCTGTATGCCTGCACGGTACCATTCCACTGGTCGATGTCGGAGCCAACGTCGTACTGCATCAATAACTTCTTCATCATCCGCGTAGTGCCTCCCACGGATTGCATCCTTCATTGGGCCAAACATATGGAAATCCGACGGTGCGAGATCGGGGCTGTAGGGTGCATGAGGAAGAACAGTCCACTGAAGTTTTGTGAGCTCCTCTCGGGTGCGAAGACTTGTGTGAGGTCTTGCGTTGTCATGAAGAAGGAGAAGTTCGTTCAGATTTTTGTGCCTACGATCACGCTGAATTCGTTTCTTCAATTTCTGAAGAGTAGCACAATACACTTCAGAGTTGATCGTTTGACCATGAGGAAGGACATCGAACAGAATAACCCCTTCAGCGTCCCAGAAGACTGTAACCATGACTTTACCGGCTGAGGGTATGGCTTTAAACTTTTTCTTGGTAGGGGAGTGGGTGTGGCGCCACTCCATTGATTGCCGTTTTGTTTCAGGTTCGAAGTGATGAACCCATGTTTCATCGCCTGTAACAATCTTTGACAAGAAATTGTCACCCTCAGCCACATGACGAGCAAGCAATTCCGCACAGATGGTTCTCCTTTGCTCTTTATGGTGTTCGGTTAGATAACGAGGGACCCAGCGGGAACAAACCTTTGAACATCCCAACTGGCGAACAATTGTGACAGCACTACCAACAGAGACGTCAAATTGAGCACTGAGTTGTTTGATGGTGATCCGTCGATCATCTCGAACGAGTGTGTTCGCACGCTCCGCCACTGCAGGAGTCACAGCTGTGCATGGCCGGCCCGCACGCGGGAGATCAGACAGTCTTGCTTGACCTTGCGGCGATGATGACACACGCTTTGCCCAACGACTCATCGTGCTTTTGTCCATTGCCAGATCACCGTAGACATTCTGCAAGCGCCTATGAATATCTGAGATGCCCTGGTTTTCTGCCAAAAGAAACTCGATCACTGCCCGTTGTTTGCAACGCACATCCTTTACAGACGCCATTTTAACAGCTCTGTACAGCGCTGCCACCTGTCGGAAGTCAATGAAACTATACGAGACGAAGCGGGAATGTTTGAAAATATTCCACAAGAAATTTCCGGTTTTTTCAACCAAAATTGGCCGAGAAAAAAAATGTGTTGCATTACTTATTGAACTGCCCTCGTATGTGGGATATGGTGTAACGATTACTGCTGTGACCCAATGCCAACGACCAGAGATGACTTTGGAACCAGGTGAATCCAGCATGGATGGCTACACAAGAGGACGCCATTCTCACCTTATACGCGTCGCTGCCATCATGCATGGAACAAGTTATCAGGGCCCATGGCGGGCCCTGTGCCTACTAGGCAACAGGATACATGCTGAAGCGAGACTGAAATGCTAATCATTTCTGCAGAACATACTAATGTAACTTTGCCATGAATATGAACGTCGTATCTCCAATCCTTCAAGGTGTTCTGTCGTTTCTGTACATGAGTGTACTTTACACATAAAAATTTACGTTGGTGTGATATTTAAAAGTCAACAAATGTTTGTGCGGAGCGGAAACAAGACTCCCCAGAAATTAGACATAGTTTTTTGCCCGAATGACCACAGTCAAACAAAGAGGTATCAAAATGACCAGCTTGAGGTCCAGTTTTGCAAAGACAGATGTAATTGCTTGAAAGCAATATGGGTAACTAAGAAAAACTTAATGACTTGACGGAAAAAGTTTTACCCGAATTTTCATAGCAAAATGAAGAGTGGGAAATGGACAAACGAGGTATCAAACTGATCAGCGTGAGGTTTACTTTTGCAAAATAGATTTAATTTCTTGGAAGTAATCAGGGCAATTAACAACAAAACTTGAAAATAATAAAATTAAAAATCATGTCAAATATTTCGTGAAGTGATTTATCTAAAAGCAAGAAATAAAATAAATTAGAGAAACATATCACGCCCCTTCGAATGATGTTCGAAATCATGTACAGCAAATGAGGTGCCCATTGAAAGGGGATGACGTACTGGTGGAAGTACACCTGTGGGGACTGATCGGGAGTCGTGTTTGAATACCTCAGTTGGTTGTCCTCCGCACCAAGACTCAGTTTTTTTGTGATCCGATGAAAAAACAGTTGGCAGAGCACTTCCCCGCGAAAGGCGAAGTTCGCGAGTTCGAGTCTCGGTCCGGCACAAAGTTTTAATCTACTACCAGGAAGCTTCAGCTAACCAGAGATATTTGCCTGTTGAGATTCTGTTGTTACATATGTTTTCGAGCATTACATTCTATTTCTTACTTTTGAACAAATCGTTTCACAAAACGTCCGACAGTTTTTGTTTCAATTTTTTTCCCAATTACCTCTAGTGTATTTGTAATTTTCCATGTGTATAGACCTCGACTTCTGGGAGAGGTATTATAATATCTGTTTTTCGAAGATGTGACATACCAACGTACCTGAGGATACTAAACGCGTACTGCAACTTGTGTATAACCTAAAGACGTAGATTCTTTTACCGCATGCATTGCAGTAAACAGATGAATCAAAACAGTGACTGTTTACGATGTTTTCTTCATGTATAAAGCATTATAAAATCACAGTCACGAATGTGGTTTACACAACGAGATTACTTGTGAAAATCCTTTATACGATTTTCGAGTATTAGTAAGTTTGCTGAGGAAAAGGACATCTTTTCTAGCAGATAGTACACTACGAAATTCACCCTAAGTGCAGACTTACAGACAAGTGTAATCTGCATATTACGAGGATGAGACGTGGACAAGCTTACCGGCTCCCCTTTTATGGGGCTCAAATAGTTCCACTAATGATGACATTAAACACCGAAAACGGTCCTATGATGTGACAATTATTTCTTAAGTTGAAAATGTTTCTTGTCGTTGTTGCTAATTATGTTCTTTATCTTCACATTGTCGTTTAAGCTGAACGTGAGAGACACCACCAGTGAGAAGAACCCAAAGTTCATCCAGAATATCGCGTAAATTATCACCTTCTAGTAACTTTCTGATAAGTATCAGTTTTAGGTGGTGGGGGCTCAAGGTTTACTTCAAAAAGGATTTGTCAGAAATCAGCTGTCAGTCTACACCAAGCGTTTACTCTGAGAAGCACCGTTCAACGCCTCGTTTAGTCAAGACATTTCCAGTTGACTGGCTGCATCACCGGTTCAACTGAGCACATTCCTGCTGTGAGTTTCACTGGTTATCATACAACTTGCTTCTATCGGCTCATGAACTTAGATTAATATATAGCAGTAGAATGCAATATTTCGTAAGTAAAACATAGTCTACTGGATGACACAAATAACACTCATAGTGAGCGAGTAATGAGCAACGTAACATCAAATGTAACCATACTGCTGGAGTATTTATTACAATAATGTAATTAAAATTGAGGGTTGTGCATATCTCATAGCGTGCTCTTGGGTTTCTTACAAACACATTACGTCGCAGAGTTGTTTTAATCAGTAGCCTTTATCTTAGGTCAAGATTCTGAGCAGATAACAGTTATCGAGAAGAATAATTGTGGAGGGGGAACCACCTATCACAAACACGTGACTTGCTTCCTCCCACAGTTCAACACAACAGCGATACCTCTTCCCTAGAACAGTGTATCGAATTCCAGTGCATATTTGTGACTATCAGTAGAGTGTAAATATCTGTGGAGTGAGAATTCGGATGCACAGAATGAGAATTCCGTCCGCAACGTCTCCTGCCACTCAGGTCGCGTGATAATGGGACGGCGCATTTTAGCCCGTATAGCGCCTAGCGTATTTTGGGCGGTATTACTTCGCTGCTACAGGTAGATCACCTTTAGAAGTACTGTGAAACTTTGTAAATGGGTTTTACAGACATCTTAACAGTTTGATACCAGGAACTGAAGGTGACTTAAAAAGATACGAAGGGTAATCGTACTGTGCTTCTTCGATAGTGTATCATAGCTCAGATTCCACTTTATTTACTTTTTTTCGGTAACGGGATAAAAAATGACAGCCAACAACATTTCTTTACTTTTTCTATTACAGTTATTCATACTGTCGAATGTCTATTCTGCTTATGTTACAATGACACTGATTGTAGTCGGGGTCGAAATGTCAAGAAGAAACAACACATTTGGAACTACGAAATTGTTACAGTTAATACGGTAAGCGATTTCCACCTTCTGCTTGTTCATTATTATTTTCAATTTTTTTATTTACCTTTCTGCTTTTTATGGACAAGTAAGATATCTGTAAGGTTTTTTCGGCATCTCATCCGGATAGAGAAACCCTATACTACGCGCAAAAAATAAAGAAGTCAAGATCAATACGTCCACATTGACGTTGAAACACAGAAACTGCATCGAGAATGTATACAAAAGGCACATTTCCGACTTCTGTCCATGGGGAGTAACGGTTCAAACAGTCTGTGCTTTGAACCTTTTTTGGGAGTCCAGGATAAGACTCCGATGCACAACTGCAGGTTTAACGAAACCCTTGGACCTTCACATTGACGTTAAAATATGGAAATTGCATTGGCATTCAATACAAAACGTACAATGTGATTTGTTCATCTAATCTTCAGCATCTTCTGTAGCACCACATTTCGAAAGCTTCTATTTTGTTCTTGTCTAAACTATTGATCGTCCGTGTTTCACATCCTTACATGGCTACCCTCCATACAAATATTTTCAGAAGAGACGTCCCGACACTTAAATCTGATATGTATACAGCGACTGGCAGTTTACTCAGACACACTTGCAAATTGATCTAGCACTTGTCTCGTCAACACGTGGCCATAAAATCGCAGAAATTATCTCTACAATACAAGACTTTCCAGATATTTTGTCTCATATTCATATGACATTTACAATTATACATTTGTTGTACCCACATGTGAAAAGTAACTGGTCCTCCTTTCACCTACTTCTCTTTACATCAGTAGCAACAACAGTACTGCACCATAGCTGTTACTAAAACTGCAACGTGCAGAAAGGCATATAAAACAAGGTGAATATGTGTAATATCCAAATTTCGCGATTACCGCAAATTGAAGAGAAGCAGCTTCGTCCCAAAATCACGTGACTCACTCGGTTTGATGCGCAGTAGACTATGTTCGCTCCATAGAGATATATACTCCACGTGGCTATCTGTAGTGCTTTTACCGCCCACGTAGTGTGAAAGCAAATATCAGTGACCTGTCTCGATCAAGAGACCTCCTTATTTAAAGATGACAGCAATTTATAGAAAGTGAAACGAAATTTCAAAGAACGTTAGTAAGTAATGAAAAGTGTCACCCAGCCACCCACCCACACACACACACACACACACACACACACACACACACACACAAGCTGTTTCTCGAGAAATCATAAATACTGCAGGAAAGTGTTTATAAAAATATTCATATAAAACTGTGTTATTTGTGTGCTTGTGATCGTGTTTATAGGGTCTTTTTATACACAGCATTCAATAGTCTACACCTCTACACTTACTGAAAACGTCAGCCACATTTATGTCAATTTCTTAAATTTATAACTGATCACGCTATTGCCTCGTGAAAAAGTATACCTTTTTCCTTGCGAATCTAAGAATCCACTTTGTTTTCTTTCGGTGTTGAACGATGAATAACGGCACAATTCTTTGTTAGTTCAAGAATCTGAAGCACCTTGCATTCGTAACGACAACTGTGCTCAGAAAGCGAATTGGTGACCAATACTCTCTTGTATTCATCATTCCATATCAAAGGCTATTTAATTCCACTATTATCATATGTCTTGCTGTTTTAATCCGTCTGTTCTGTAACCATTTCTTTTAATACGTATAAAGACGGATTAAAATCCCTTATAGTTGAGGTAACTGACTTGCAGAGTTTCGACTGTTTTTATTACTTTTAGTATGATTGTCACTATTTTTTTAAATAATATGGTCGCTAATGGCACAGCTGTAGTGCTCGCAAAGTAAGAAACCATCAACATTATCCTCATTTTCTGGTTACGAAAATTAACGCTTTGTGTTCAAAAGTCTATGGAGATCGAAATGGACACTCAAATATGCTTAAACGAAAATGAATGAAGATGGATATGTGAAACATTAATGTAATTTTACAACTTTGGTAGTTTTGTAACAACATTCACGACCGTAAAGGATATCAGAGTATCCATTGGAATGGTATGAGCAACTACACTATTTCACATAGTGGACATGTTACACTTTTTGCTGCAAAGAAATATGGAAAAAATTTAAATTGTTACTAATGAGATTGTATTGATAACTGTATTTATTAATAACAGGCCGTCTCTTATCATTAAAGGATAAAGTAGAAAAAAAGGTAAAATTCACAAACATAGTTAAATATTCTGACAAAAGAGCATAACTTTAATGATAATAATAACGGGAACAATAATAATAATAACAGCATCAGTAATAATAACACAGATATTAACATTGTTAAATACTATTAGCATCAACATTCTGGTACCGACGCACGACAATTGTAAAATTTGTTAACTATGCTATCTGACTGAAAACTAAGCGCGTTTAAAAATTATAAAAAATTATGATTACTGTATGCAATAACGCAAATCGATCTATAGTTATAATAATCCATCTCACGATATATACGCACAAGTGACAGAGTAAAATTGTACATTTACATAAAATTTCCTAGTTACACTTATAAGTCACTACAGAACGCACTGAAAAAGTTTTATTAGTTGATGTTTGAAGTGCCAGTCTTTAAACAATGTGTGTTAACACGCACCTAGCGGCTCCAGGGTGCAGATCAGTACCTAAATTAAGCATACTCTCGCTTACCCACTAGCATCTCGACTCTTAGCCAAATCTTGAGAGTTATTATCGTTGTTGGATCCATTATGGAGTTCATAAACAGTTCTAAATTGAGGTACCAATATCCACTACAGGAAAAGAGTATACCAGAATAGTTATTACTCCATCAGATACAACGTTATTATGGGAACAACTATTATACATTAACCTCGCTGACGGTTGACCGCAAGTTATCATTGCCAATTTAACTATGAAGTCTTTCATTACAAATTCTCTTTAGCACAGCATGTTTTATGTGATTAATAGTTTGCATCCTGTGCTGGAAAAACTGACCAGTCATAAGCAATTAATACAAATATTAATTACTGATTGCTTACTACTAAGATATTTCAAATACAGGGTGGTCAGAAACAGTCTGTAAGGGTGCTGCTGTGTGGGTTGTGCTGAGAGAAAATTTTTAAGAAAAAATTCGATATGTTGCACAATTTCCCAGTTGATTAGCATAGAAGTTAACCAATCGAGTAGCTGAGCCCACAAGAGACAGTGTCGCCAAACGTGTTCCTCGTTCGGTTTCCTAAAACCGAACAAGAGAGCAATACAAAAGTTGGGAATGGGACGGTAGTATGGATCGAGCCCCAGCCAACGGCTGAAAGTCGGTAACCGCGCAACGTATCGACTTTATTGTTTCTCAGCAGCATCTGCCCTGCAACACCATTACAAGTTTTCAGACTCTTTTTGACCACCCCACATACTGTGAAAAAATATATCAGTTGTTTCTCAAAAAAAGACTTGTGGGTATATACTATATTATGTCTCCAGTTTTAATACCCTTAAAATATTCCCTTATTAATGAAATGTGACCCATAAATAAACAACAATGCGATCTGACTACTTTCAGTGAAATATGAGGTAGTGGACCAACTTTGATAGCACAACGAACAACAAAGCTAAGCTAAATCAGGATAAATTCCAACCAAGATTCTCTAACTCTTCTTACAAGACCTATCGGTGTAACTGTTTTTTTCTTTAAGAAAGGTTACGAGCAATGCAGATGTAACTGTGACTTGCAGTTACCGTACTCAGTGAATATTTCATACAAATCGGTTAAATAATGTGACTGCTGAAATCAATTTCTAGAAATGTTTTGTCTGCTCACTGCAGCCCACTGAAAATATATTCGACATAGATTACACGTGAACGCCTTGGGTTCGTGTACAAATAAACGTTATAGATCGAAGGATTGAAAAATTACTTCGCGAGGACGAGAATTCAGGGAAGTCTTGGATTTAAATTAAGAAAGTAGCCATAAAACCTCATGAATAACACGTGCAAATGTCCACTGGCAGACCACGTGGTTGTACAGGAGCATACATTTACAAAGGACAGAAAAATATACCCATAGTCGTAATAACGCCCGTAGTATTATTTAAAGTACGTGCAAAGCGATCGATATCCTCGGATGAGTCAATGAGAAATAGATGTTGATCATCACATGTGCTAACAAAGGTGAAAACTGAACAACGCGCTACCATTGCTTACACTAATATACACAACTGCAAAATACGACACGTAATTCAACCTGAAAAACGGGAAACAAATCAGATTTCGAATCACAAGCAACGAAACGAAAAGAAAACTTCCATCTACAATACTTAGGAACTGACGACGTACTATAGCATGGTGACAGACTCTAGGAATATTACCAACATGTAAGGTGGGTACTGTAAAATAATCTTCCTTCCCGAACAGTCTTTCCCTTAAAATCAGTGACAATTTGCTACGTCTGTCAGAATACATCGACATGCAGCTTATGCAAGGGATTATGCCAATTGGACTAGCCACAGAAATGGCGGTGCAGGTATTTCAAACTGCGTTCCTACCGACCCAGTTGGCCGCTAATGATAAAGAACTGAATGATGAAATGTCAAACAGTGATCATCAAACAGACTCCAATAGCAATCATGCATTAAAACACCACGGAGAAAACTGATATCAAGACAGCTCAGAAAGGTTTCCTTGACCAATCCCCTACATTAACAATGACGAAAAAAAACATACGAATGAAACACACACAGCACTGGTGTAATACTCTACAATGTTTATTATCTGTTGCACGAGCCAGTTTGCGGCTATTACTACATCATCAGGTACAAAGATAAGTACGAATGCACTACAGTGAAATTTTGTTAGATCAAAGACGCTCAGCTAGCACATGTACAAACCATCTCCATTCCCAGAGATGAAAAAAATTAATGATGAATTAGAATAAGTCAAACAGGATTAGTTCAGTACAAATGACATGTAAGATTATTTAACTAAGATACAATATGTTACACACTAATTAAGAACTATAGACAAATTACAACAATTTGACGTAAATGGAACAATAACTTTGGTAATATATTTCAAACATATTTACAATGTGAAACATGAAGTATCACATTACATCCATAAAGCAAAGAAGATGAACGACATGTCCAAACCCAGGCTTAGTACTGAATGACTAGATACTCGCCACTGCTAACAACAGATTCTACTCATAATCCCAACCAGGTCATGCTGTAACTTACCCCACTTACTAACATGCCCCATTTTCGTTATTTAATTTAGTATAATTCCTCTGGTTGTGATGAATAAAAATGAATACCTTATACAATCACAGCAGCTTCACTCACCTGCTTAATATCGCTATCATCTCTCATCTGTTTTTAATTTAGGATCTATGGAAGACAACATTATTTTGTTCAGCCACATCTTCGGAAAATGTCACCAAAGTTCACCATTCAATTGTATTCTTTTATTTACAACTGTTTTAATTTGTCTATAAAAAAATGTGTGTGAAATCTTATGGGACTTAACTACTAAGGTCATCAGTCCCTAAGCATACACACTACTTAACCTAAATTATCCTAAGGACAAACACACACACCCATGCCCGAGGGAGGACTCGAACCTCCGCCGGGACCAGCCGTACAGTCCATGACTGCAGCGCCCCAGACCGCTCGGCTAATCCTGCGCGGCATTTGTCTATAGTTCATTAGTCAATGTATAAAATTTTATATTAGTTAAGTAATCTCACGTCGCATTTACACTCAAATAATTCCACTTGTATTATTCCTTATTCTATCATCAACATTTACCATCTCTCGAAATGGAGATACTCTGCACATGCACTAGTTTAAGATCTTTGATCCAACGAAATTTCACTGCACCGTATACTTATCTTTGCACCTGATGATGGCCTTACAGCTGAAAACCGATTCGTGTAACAAATAATAAATACTGAACATGTTACATCATTGTTGTGCGAGTTTCGTTTATAATGAATAAAATATTCTACCAAGACTCGACGGAAAAATCAATCAGTGCAATTAAATGTGACAACACAGCACAATTATCCGTCATCTACAACAGCTTCATAAAACAAAGAGCAATAGCTGGTAAACATATTTGATTCAACAGTCAGTGTATCCAGAAGAATGTCGTTCAGAAATATGTGTGTGTAAGACTAAAATATATTACTGCTATTTCTAAAAACGCAGCAGACGTCGCGCAAAAAAATGAACCAAGGAAGAAATGAAATATTGGTACAGCGCTACAGCATTGTGATGACGTGAGTACACGCCTGAAATTCACGCGCGTATGAATTTCGGCTCTTTTAGACCCAGCTGAGTTCGATATATTGGACAGTGAAATGAGACAGGTAGTTGATGATGTCGTGCACACCCTGTACGAAAAACAGAAGGCTAAAATTAATAACTATTCAGTGGTAAATCTGTTCAAAAGTTAAAGTTTGCAGAACATGTAACTAATCTTGAGGGCATAAAAAGAACCAACGAAGAAAACAGTGTACTGGGAAAAGATTTCAAATGGGCTCCACGACAAAACGTTCCCAAAAAACAACTAGAAATAGTAAAAAAAGAACATGCATTCGTTGGGACATCTCCACTAAACATCCTATAGCTCATGAACTGGAAAATCTAACCTCGTTTCTGGTGCTCCACCAGCTATGAACAAGTATTAAACAACGTCAAGAAGAAAATGATGGACAATAATGTTATAACAGTCCCATCAGACAAAGGAAATGCTACTGTCTTAACGAACAAATGTGACTATTTTAACAAAATCGAAGATTGCGTAAATGCTACCTTGCTCCAACAGATACAGAAAGACACCATACAATCCTATAATGATAAAATTAGTAGTGTTATCAAACTGTGTAAACGCATAATACCAGACTCTGATGCCTACTTCCTCAGCAATATGAATGCTATAGCTCCCAGACTTTATGGCCTCTGTAAACTCCATGAAGATAATATCACAATCCGTCCTATTGTGCTTTCATTCTCGGCTCCATATTAGAAATTAGCCAGAGATTTAAATGACCTGATCAAGATCAAAACCAAGTTCAGATCTAGTCATGGAACCCTTAATTCAGCTGACTTAGTGAACGAGTTAAAAAGCATGCAACTCCGACAAAGAGCAAAGCTGATTTCTTTTGATGTTAACAACTTATCCATAATGGATCAACGAAGACTTATTTATTAATATACCTGTTCAGGAGTGCCTAAACATTGTCACAAAATTACTACAAGTAGGTAAATCAGGAGTCACAGATGACATAAGGTTAGCTGCAGAAACATAAAGTCATTTCCGTTTCAGTGATAGAATATACAATCAATTTGATAGTCTCGCCATGGAATTTCAAGATTTATAGGAGACCTTCCACCACAAATATAGTAATACCGACCAGCTCTCAACACACAGTCATGCCTTTCATACTATGATACGTCGCCTAACATCCATCCTCATGAGTGAAGACAACTTCCCAATGGGATTAAATCCAGTCAAAAGAATAGCGTCAAACAATGGCTGCCTTCCTATCTTAATGGACTCCTTTATGGAAAAAGGCAGAAGAAAGGTGTACTCTCGCCTTTTCCCTGTCCTTGACCCAAAACGTCAACAATGCAATAAATGGCGCACAGATACATACTTAGGAAAAGTCTCATTGGATGTAGCCAGAAAGCTTAAATCTAGGAACGTAAAATCTGCCAGCAAGTTTCACATCAGCGCAAACTCCGCTGCAGAGTGAAACTCTCATTCTGGAAACATCCCCCAGGCTGTGGCTAAGCCATGTCTCCGCAATATCCTTTCTTTCAGGAGTGCTAGTTCTGTAAGGTTCGCAGGAGAGGTTCTGTAAAGTTTGGAAGGTAGGAGACGAGGTACTGGCAGAAGTAAAGCTGTGAGGACGGGGCGTGAGTCGTGCTTGGGTAGCTCAGATGGCAGAGCACTTGCCCGCGAAAGGCAAAGGTCCCGAGTTCGAGTCTCGGTCCGGCACACAGTTTTAATCTGCCAGGAGGTTTCAACGTAAAAGTCTCATTTTATGCGCACAACACTGTTGGACCCTTTTTGCCCAATGATACAGTGCTCCGGCTTTGGAAAAAAGAGGAATATATAAAATTTCTTGAAACTATAGCAAATTCTTTATAGGTCAATCTCCCAGGGCAATATGTACTTACTTGAAGAAACACCACCGAAGTTGGAAACTATACTTCTGCTTAAAGAAAGACTACTTACAATGTGAATCATGAAGCACTACAGTGCACACATAAAGGAAAGAAGGAGAACTATCTTGAAATAATGGAAATTAATAAACACATGCCTATCAACCCAAGCTTAGTACTGGATTACCAGACATTTCACTTAACTTGGGACTTCTAACTACAGATTCTGTTAATAATCCCACCAAGGCCACGTTGTAAATTACCCCTCTTACTGACATGCTCCATTTTCCTTCATTTCAGTTACTCTGTTTCCAATCGCTGTGATGAATAAAAGAAAATTACTATCTATAATTGCCGCAGCTTCACTCGCATGCTTAATATCACTATTATATCTCATTTGTTTATAATTTAGGATCTATTAAAGACAAGATTACTTTGTTCGGCCTCATCTTTGGAATATATCATCGAAGTTTATTGTTCAATTATGTTCATTTATGTGCAACTGTTTTAATTTGTCTATAGTTCATTAGTTAAAGTGTCACATATTTTATCTCAGTTAAATAATCTCATATCTGGAAATGGAGATACTATGTGCATGCACTATACTCTGTACATCATAAAATAAACCTGATGTAAACATTATGAAATGTATCCTTCCGCGTCTGCTTCAATCCCACTGGATTTCGTTTCATGTGGAGCGGAAGCCAAGCTGTGACCAATATAGTCAATTACGATCATAAGGATACGTTTTATGCTGTTACACGTACATAGTATTCTACTTAAAAACAAGAGTGATGAAAGTTCCTAACTTAAAC
This sequence comes from Schistocerca americana, assembly GCF_021461395.2. Classification (NCBI taxonomy): domain Eukaryota; kingdom Metazoa; phylum Arthropoda; class Insecta; order Orthoptera; family Acrididae; genus Schistocerca; species Schistocerca americana. The sequence continues at coordinate 291,019,583 of NC_060122.1, forward strand.
ACAGAGTAACTTTTCTGAACGAGTTATGTATGATGCAAAAGCGTACTGCAGGGATTTCACTGTACTGTTGAATACTGAAGCCAATAAAAGTATTAATTACGGTCAGTCGTCAGGTGATCTCTTAGCTTCTTCCTTATCCGAATCCGAGAAATACGTTTCAGTTCTGGAACTGTCATCTGCTACGTTAATAACGAGTCGATCAACAACAGAATCCACGAAGACAACCAGGCGCCGCATTTTATCTTCTTCTTTTACGACGTGCTGTTCTGTGTGCCTCCAGCGTTCGGCAGTGACGTGTGAAAAAGCTGCGTGCATGAGTTCCAGTACGTCTAACAGCCTAACAGTCTTGCTATTTCTCAGGTCAAATCAGATAACGTGATAACGTGGCTCCAGATCAGTTCCGCTGGGCTCATAATGTAATGGTACAGTGCCAAATGTAAAAATGCAACATTTGTATGGTGTGATCGATGCCGTGAAAATGATTGTTTTCCATCTTTTTACGACACTTATCAACATCTGTGGTATGAAACAACAGACATAACGGTAACGTGCTGTGACGCCATCCCAGAGCATACACATTCATACTAATATTATAAATGTGGAAGTAACTTTGTCTTACCTGTTCATGACAAAAACGCTTAACTGATTTCTATGAAATTTTGTATGGAGATATCCTGAACCTTGTCTACTTTAGAAAGTCTGTAGAATATGCTTATCGATTTGAAAAATATTACCCGAATTAGGGAAAAATATGTACTCTTTGATAAAGCGTACTTGCTCTTGGAGTTTTAAACTTTATCGTACTTGTGAAAATGTTGTTTTTGGTTGTTATGTTCTACATAATACGATTGAACCTAAGGAATACAGTGATTATACAATCCTCAACGTCTTTAATCCACACTTACATCGATATTAACATCATAAATGCGAAAACAGCAGTGTCTTAAGTTTTCATAACTAAACCACTGAACCGACTTTGATGAAATTTGGTACAGTGACAGCTTGAACCCTGTGCAAGAACATAGGCTACTTTAGGAAGTTGTACTAATTTTCGGTATTATTAATATTTTCAAAATACGTTGTACGCAAGTGGGATGGAGACGACGCCTGTGCGGTGGTCGGCGACTCAGTGTTTATAGACTATCACTATACCGTAACAATGCATATCCAATCTTTAATTGAGCATGGCGTTTCTGAAAATTTTAAAACAATAGTTACTCCACCCGGCGACGATGGAAAGTCTTTAAGCAAAATATTATGGAGATGCAATACAAAAATCGGACGGTAAGCCCAAAAATCATATTTAAAATCATTACCTCGGGAAAGCCCCAAGAAACACATTACTATTTATTTTACGATACGCCCCACAAACATAAATCTGATTTAGTGCATAGTTCTTAGAGAGCTCGAGCAACAGAAGTTACTCGTACCCAACAAACCTGGGAGTAATCTCGGATCCGCCTGAGCTTACATATAGAGCGTCGTGCCTCCTGAAGAGCTACAGACGACATTAGAACAGTCACAAGCTCGTGGCTTTTTAGACGCCTAGCGTCAAGGGTCTCTCACAGCTTCTGAGACGCTTGAAGACACTCAACGACGGCGTCTTTTAAATAATGTACAGCAAACAGGACGTCGTGTCTTTCCATGTAGAGCGAGGGTGGCTTTGAGTGAGGGTGCGTATCAATATGATCCAAATCTACAGCACTATATACCAAAACTATAACATGCGAGCTCAACCGCGGGTGACAGCTAGTTTATACAGGGTGTTACAAAAAGGTACGGCCAAACTTTCAGGAAACATTCCTCACACACAAATAAAGAAAAGATGTTATGTGGACATGTGTCCGGAAACGCTTAATTTACATGTTAGAGCTCATTTTAATTTCATTCCAACGTGATCAAATTGTAAATTTTCACAATCAACATGTGTGGGCTGAAACTTCCTGGCAGATTAAAACTGTGTGCCCGACCGAGACTCGAGCTCGGGACCTTTGCCTTTCGCGGGCAAGTGCTCGACCACCTGAGCTACCGAAGCACGACTCACGCCCGGTACTCACAGCTTTACTTCTGCCAGTACCTCGTCTGCCAGGAAGTTTCATATCAGCGCACACTCCGCTGCAGAGTGAAAATCTCATTCTGGAAACATGTGTGGGCTGACGAGAATCCGCACGCAATTGTGCAATCACGTCATCAACACAGATTTTCTGTGAACGTTTGGGCAGGCATTGTTGGTGATGTCTTGATTGGGCCCCATGTTCTTCCACTTACGCTCAATGGAGCACGTTATCATGATTTCATATGGGATACTCCACCAGTGCTGCTCGAACATGTGCCTTTACAAGTACGACACAACATGTGGTTCATGCACGATGGAGCTCCTGTACATTTCAGTCGAAGTGTTCGTACGCCTCTCAACAACAGATTCGGTGACCGATGGATTGGTAGAGGCGGACCAATTCCATGGCCTCCACGCTCTCCTGACCTCAATCCTCTTGACTTTCGTTTATGGGGGCATCTGAAAGCTCTTGTCTACGCAACCCCGGTACCAAATGTAGAGACTCTTCGTGCTCGTATTGTGGACGGCTGTGATACAATACGCCATTCTCCAGGGCTGCATCAGCGCATCAGGGATTCCATGCGACGGAGGGTAGATGCATGTATCCTCGCTAACGGAGGACATTTTGAACATTTCCTGTAACAAAGTGTTTCAAGTCACGCTGGTACGTTCTGTTGCTGTGTGTTTCCATTCCATGATTAATGTGATTTGAAGAGAAGTAATAAAATGAGCTCTAACATGGAAAGTAAGCGTTTTCGGACACATGTCCACATAACATATTTTCTTTCTTTGCGTGTGAGGAATGTTTCCTGAAAGTTTGGCCGTACCTTTTTCTAACACCCTGTATGTAAATCCACTGATATTTTTAAAGTAGCTTAGTATTCACTCTAACTGTCATCTCTGCCGTAGCCCTCATGTTTAGACCCTAGAGCAATAACGCTTTTACTCTATCATCTATCCAATAGTCATAGTTCTGTTTACACTATCATTTTCTATGCTTTCTGTCAATACATACGAATATAGTCTCTCAATTTATATTTTTAATCGCACATAATACATCTGCGAATATACAAGGGCGGAAAAAAATCCCAACACCATGAAAGACTTGTGCGTGAGAAATTGGAAGTTGGTCAGCAGGTGCGCAATCGGCAGGGCACGCAATTGGAGAGCGGTATTGGTGGGGGCTGTAGACAGACGCGGTGGGGGAAATGCCAAGTGCTGGAGGGCTAAACTGAAGTCTACCGTCTTTTTTTATATTAAGTGAAGCCTCACCTCACCCAAACTTGCATGGTGACCATTCAAAAATATTTACTGTCACCACTGCTTTGGTTGGTATCTACGAAGAATTCCACTGAAAATGCTCAAAAAGCAGCGATTTCTTTTAGTCTGGCTTGTTAACCATTTGTAACTTTCAGAGAAGCGTCATGAGTTGTGAATTTGGAGTAAAACCTACATTTCTCTTGCTGCTATGTTAAGATTTGCTTCTTTTGCCAAAGCACTGTGGCGTTAACACAATGTCACCTCACTAACATGTTGTACAGGTGCAGTTGATGGAGAATTCTGATAGAGTAGTTTATTAAGTTAATTGAGGAACTGAGGAAAAGGAAGATCTACAGATGATGAAACATCATATCCGATTTAAAAATAAATGTGTAATGTCTTTACTTATGCTGTTCCAAAACCACAGCACTTATTTTGTAACCGGCTATCAATGGCCCTAGGAAATTGCATTCTTTCATCAAAAAACTCTATACTTTGTGGAGTAACATCGTACATAATTAAGTTTTGCATAAGAACCATATGGCAAAAGACTCTCCTCTTTGCATGCTATCATTTGGGAAAATCTCTTTTCGATATCTCAACCTATTTATGAAATATGATGAATGTTGCGGATATTTCAGTCTGGCATTCTCGCTGGCCTGTGCTATCAAAATGTAATATGCATCAAACGCTAAATCACAGTGATTCCTATTTTTCATTGCAAAGTTTTTCAATATCTTGCAATGTTTTACTTAAACTCAGATATCACAATAGCTATGACCATTATCCAAATGATGGGCAGGTCATTATGAAGCTGACATATAAAGCTGTAAGCGACGCAAAAATTTAATTTTTTACTGATGCTTTTGACAATGTTGAGTGGAATACCCTGTTTCAAATTTTGAGGGTGGCAGGGGTAAAATACAGGGAGCGAAAGGCTATTTACAATTTATACAGAAAACAGATGGCAGTTATAAGGACACGAAAGCGAAGCAGTGGTTAGGAAGGGGGTGAGACAGGGTTGTATCCTCTCCCCGATGATATTCAATCTATATATATTGAGCAAGCAGTGAAGGAAACAAAAGAAAAATTCGGAGTAGGTATTAAAATCCATGGAGAAGAAATAAAAACTTTGAGGTTCGCTGATGACATTGTAATTCTGACAGAGACAGCAAAGGACTTGGAAGAGCAGTTGAACGGAATGGACAGTGTCTTGAAAGGAGGATATAAGATGAACATCAACAAAAGCAAAACGAGGATAATGGAATGTAGTCGAATTAAATCGGGTGATGCTGAGGGAATTAGATCAGGAAATGAGACACTTAAAGTAGTAAAGGAGTTTTGCTATTTGGGGAGCAAAATAACTGCTGATGTTAGAAGTAGAGAGGATATAAAATGTAGACTGGCAATGGCAAAGAAAGAGTTTCTGAAGAAGAGAAATTTGTTAACATCGAGCATAGATTTAAGTGTCAGGAAGTCGTTTCTGAAAGTATTTGTATGGAGTGTAGCCATGTATGGAAGTGAAACATGGACAATAAACCGTTTGGACAAGAAGAGAATAGAAGGATTCGAAATGTGATGCTACAGAAGAATGCTGAAGATTAGATGAGTAGATCACATAAGTAATGAGGAAGCACTGAATAGGATTGGGGAGAAGAGAAATTTGTGGCACAACTTGACTAGAAGAAGGGATCGGTTGGTAGGACATGTTCTGAGGCATCAAGTGATCACCAATTTAGTATTGGAGGGCAGCGTGAAGAGTAAAAATCGTAGAGGGAGACCAAGAGATGAATACACTAAGCAGATTCAAATGGATGTAGGTTGCAGTAGTTACTGGAAGATGAAGAATCTTGCACAGGATAGAGTAGCATGGAGAGCTGCATCAAACCAGTCTCAGGACTGAAGACCACAACGACAACAACCGAATAGTTTCTGTAAAATCGTTTGGGAAAGACGCCAGGGCGTGCGCGTGGATTCTGTCATCGTAGTGCGTAACCGACCAGCCGAAAGCGGGTAAACAATGTCGGCCTATGCTTTTCGGAAGAAAATAGGTCACCGTGCACCGAACACCGTATCCTGCGCGGACTCCTAGCCTGTGGTCTGTGTCTCTGTTACTTTTCTTTCTGTGCCGTGTTAAAAATGGACACTGCAATAGAAAATCCAGCCATTTGCTAGGTGCGTTCTGTGATTAGCTTTTTGTTGGCAAAAAAACTGCAGACCAATTGAAATTGATCACTTTTGTGATGTGTAAGGAAAAATAATAATGAGTGAAATCCGATTGAGACAATGGTGCACTGATTTTAAAAGTGGCCGTACCAATGTTCACCGTGAGGACTGCAATGGTACGCCTAGCCTTGTGTCTCACGACCTGTTAATGAAAATCAGTGACAAAATTCGTGAAAATCGTCGTTTCATGATTAAATAACTTTCGCAAGATTTTCCCCAAATTTCACGGAGTTTGGTGCATGCAACTGTGGCGGAGAACCTTGGTTACCACAAATTTTGTGGTAGATGGGTTCTCAAAACCCTAACATAAGGATATAAAAAACGGTGGCTGGCTGCAGCACTGACCTCCCTCAAAGATTACGAGAAAAGTGTTAAACAAGTTATCGATCGTATCGTAGCTGGGAACGAGGTTTGGGTGAAACATATCAACTGCGAAACAGAAAGGCTGCCAGTGGAATTCTCCCAAGAAAACACGAAAGTGATTGCAAACGCTGTCAACAAGAAAGATCATGGCTACCGTGTTTTGGGACTCCAAGGGATTGTCGTTGATTTCCTTGAATGTGGCACAACAGTTAACTCATAGAGGCGGGCGGTACAAAACAAGCGTCGTGGAAAATTAGGCGCAAAAGTTTGGTTTTTCCACGACAACGTACGCCCAAACACGGCCAACCATACCCAAAAACTCCTATGTGGTTTTCGATGGGAGGATCATCCACTATACAACCCGAATTTGGCGCCGAGCGAATACCGCCTCTTCCCAGCAATGAAGACATGGCTCGCTACACAACGCTTTGATGCTGACGCCGAACTGCATGCTGATACAAACCAGTGGTTGTAATCGTAGGAGGCAGATTTCTACGGAGACGGTACTGAAAAACTTGTGCCCGGTATGATTAAGTGCCGCAATTTGAATGTCAGTTCAGCATGTGCCGTCTTGTTAATTATTTATTTCAAAACGTCTGTTACATTCTGGATAATCCTCATACGAGAAATATTAAAAATTGGGCTGAACCTGTTCCGTGACGGTGGAATGTGGTACCGTATTCGGAATATTTGTTATACTTCTCTTTTGCAAAATCCTCTTTCACTGTCGCAGAAACGGTCTTGTTTCATTAAGTACGGAATGCTAATGAAAAATACGTCCTTCCAACCAAGAGAAAAGTTGCTTCAGTCTGTAGTTTAATAAAACTGTTACAAGTTGTAATCAAGGAGTAAAACACCAGCTCATTTCTTCCTAAAGCATTGTTTTGATATTTGAGCCATGTGTATCAAGTTACTTGGAGTACATCATGAAAATTTATAATTAACAAACAACTGCGGAACTGTTCTCGAGGGATGTTTTTGTAAAACATTTCAATAATTCCTGCAGTGAGTAGGCTTTCCGTGAGCACACGACTACACGAAAAGTCAGTGAGTTCCAGTTTAATTTCAGGAGGCGCACTTTCAACGCCCATTGAAGAAAGAATTGCAAAAGCATTAAAATCAAGTTCAAATCGATTTAAGTCAGTAAATATTTTATCAAAGTTTCGTGACAAAGATTGTAGCACCGTCATCGAAACGTTCTCTCAGTGTCTCCTTTCCAAGATCTACTTCGTTTATAATCAGTGCAACATTCAAAAAGTGTGCAAATGACATTTGTGAACGTTGCTTTCTCTACAACAGCAATTTTCTTTTTAAAAGCCCATTGTCAAATACATGGGTAATTAGTTCATGTCCATCCCGCAAAGTTCTAGACATTCTGGTGCTTGGTTAGGTCTGTTAGCAATGCAAGCTCCAATATCCGCTGGAGGTCATCAAAATCTTTTACTGGCGATCCTTTCGTTTCCATGAGTAACGCTACGTCCTTACTGTAGCAGAAAACACCTCGACACTCTACCAAAAATACGGCGCATCGCCATAATCACACTCCAGCTGTGTCAGGAAAGATTTAAACCGCCGATGTCCTAAATCGTGCGATCTCAGTTTGTTAACTGTTTTTACAACAACGTCTGTGACAATACCTATTTTGGGACAGTTTGCCAGCAGATCAGCGCTATATAGGGCGCATTATATCGCTGCTATGTCCGCCCCTGGTAGCTGAGTGGTCAGCGCGACGGAATGTCATACCTAACGGCCCGACCCAGTCCCTTTTCTCCGCTCAGGGACTGGGTGTTGTGTTGTCCGTATCATCATCATTTCATCCTCATCGACACGCAAGTCGCCGAAGTGGCGTCAACTCGAAAGACTTGCACCAGGCGAACGGTCTACCCGACGGGACGTCCTAGCAACACGGCATTTTCATTTTCATCGCTGGAATGTCCTGCTGGATAGAAGCTTCTTCCACCTAGCTCCTGTCCGCCCCGGTAGCTGAGTGGTCAGCGTGACATACTGTCAATCCTAAGGGCCCGGGTTCGATTCCCGGCTGGGTCGGAAATTTTCTCCGCTCAGGGACTGGGTGTTGTGTTGCCCTAATCATCATCATTTCATCCCCATCGACGCGCAGGTCGCCGAAGTGGCGTCAAATCGAAAGACCTGCACCAGGCGAACGGTCTACCCGACGGGAGGCCCTAGCCACACGACATTTCCATTTCCATTAAATAGTGAATAACATAGGTTTCTAATCCAAGTACAGTCTTTCTAGCAAACTAAGAACACGTTATTTGACCTCCGCCTTGGACTTCTCTAGTACAATTCCAGCAAACGACGGGGAAGTTTTTGTAACAGTTATTATTGTAGCTTAGATGATGCGTCAATTTCACGATGCTCTATTACCACGTCAATTTTGATCAATGAATTAGACGTCAAGAAGTTTCCACGACATAAAATTAAAAATACAATAGCTAACGATTTACGTTCAGAGTTAATAACAAATGAAGGGTCCAGGAAAAGAAAGAGCGAAGTTCATTAATTAGTTTTTGATTTTTCGACAGTAGACGAAAGAATGGAAAAGACTCAATACTTCCTGCTTTGGTAAGTAAGAGAAAACAAGCTCGTCATACTGTAAATGAGCTTTGAAGAAAAGCCGTACAGGAACAGAAAGATCTCAGTCCACATGAAACAGGCAACAATAAGGCTTACTCCATTAAGTGCTGACCTAAATGAGACAGCTTGCTGCCCTAACAAACAGTTATCAAACGTTGTTGTAATTATGTGCACTGTCGACACATAAAGATTTTGTGTGCATGTCTTCATATAGTGCACCAATGTTTCTATAATTTTGTGAAAATACTGATATGGAAGGTGAGTCACTTAGTGATGTCTATAGAGAAAATATGGAAGGAGGTCACCAACCAACGAAGATAATAAAACAGCATGGCCGCTTGTCTATGGTAAACGAAAAGATTAATTTAATGTCTCATGAGATGGGAGACAACTGCCATTGTAGGTTACAATGTTTTAACAACGTACTGCAAGAAAAGGCAAAGTTTTAAAAGGAATCGGTAGATTTGCAGAATGCTTATTTATGTGGTCTCATTTCTCTACTTCCAATACAGCATGGAAGGCCTAGGAAAGATGAATATGAAGCAAGACTTAACAATGCAAAATACAAGAACAGAGTCAGAGGACAAACAAGGGATGCTCTGAAAGAAGTAGTGGGCATTTGTGGCAATGTACAGCATATCAAAATGTAAGAGTCAATATTTAGTGTCTAGTCTTCGAAGCTTTAAGAATGTCTCTCATGATAAGAGAGGGAAACAAGAGGACAACACATGGAAATTAAGTTATGAAACAGTTAATACTATTAAGCAGCATTTTGTCAACTTCCCGAATAGAAATAGCCTTTATGGGTTAAAAATACAATTAAAATATAACTTTCTGTGGAGCTAATTATAAGTAAAATGTTCATTTTGTTCAAAGCGGCTGACACAAAAATTAAGGCATCTTATGAAACTTAAAGACACATTTTCATACAAACTTCAGTATTTCCTTGAGGTATCCCCCGACAGATACTACAGTACCTGGGATGAATAAATGACCAAAGTGAAATGCCTGGAAATGGAAAAACAAAAGTGCACTGAACTAGAAGAAATATGAGGTACTGACACTCAACTGCCGGCCGAAGTGGCCGTGCGGTTAAAGGCGCTGCAGTCTGGAACCGCAAGACCACTACGGTCGCAGGTTCGAATCCTGCCTCGGGCATGGATGTTTGTGATGTCCTTAGGTTAGTTAGGTTTAACTAGTTCTAAGTTCTAGGGGACTAATGACCTCAGCAGTTGAGTCCCATAGTGCTCAGAGCCATTTTGAGCCATTTGACACTCAACTTAAGAGTTTGAAAACTTGAAATGGTTTTTACAAGTTGCAGGTCAACACGCCTTATGAGAGGAAGAAAAACGCTAAGAAGGAAAGTTGAAATAACAAAGAAAAGGAAGCCACGTTTACGGATCTTCGAAGAATCTACCTCTGCCTAGCATGAAAACTACCTGTGTATACTATGAACGGCAATTATCTGTGAATGTTTTCAACATCCACTGTTTATCAAATGCAGAGGGTATATTTTTCGTTTGTCTTAAATGTGTTGTCAAAAAAGATAGTGAAGTTTGTTCAGTGATTCATGCTTTTTCTTACAGTTATGATGACGTAGCCCTGCGAAGTGTTTATATATTTTGTGGTACATGTTCTCGATTTTTGCACAATTTGATTTCAGCAGAGGGAAAATTCGTCACTGTAAAAGTAACATTTCCAACAAGAGGACATTCATGTCTTGAATGTCATAAAAATATTGGGCTTGTGTACCAGAAAGCTCACACAAAAGTTCCCGAACATTGGATAGAGGTGTTCACATCAGCTCGGTCAAAGCCTTCACTATTTAATATTGTTGAAGCTACGTCCGAAACTTTTCGCTAACGGGCAGCATTCCTTAAGCAATTTTAAAAGCAGAAATGTTCCTTTCCTACACGTCCAGTTGGAGGATTCGTCATAGACAGAAATCACTCAAGACGTCAAATTCAGGACGACTTTCTGAGCTTTTATTTTTGTTATATTATGCAATATAAGCGCTCAAAGCGGACTGTAAGATACACTTTTCAACACGATATTGGATGCGTACGAATAGTATCGTTATTATTGATTTTAAATACAGTTTTTAGAGGAGGGAGCATATGTAGTGCAATAAATAGCAACAATTACAAAGAGATGACACCAGATTTGTCTTTCTTAAGTGTCCTAGGGAGCCTGGATGTACAAAATAGCACATTACAGAAGAGTTTATTTACGATCTTGTTGTAATAAACAGACATTTATAGAAAAATATAGTTTCGTTTTACGAACATTAAATGGCAGAAGATGTGAACTTTTGCAGAAAGCCGTTGTGTGTATACGCAATAACGTGACATTTTGTCGCTGCACTTCCAGCCAGTCCAGTTGATGAATTCCTGAATTGGTCCACTTGTATGAAATACGATACATATATTACTTAATGTACCTAATAAACAACCGTGAGAAAACCATACAGACGTGACAATACAATGTCAAAACAAACAAAAAGTGCTTTCCAACACACAAGAAATCAATCCGCAATTATTGCTCCATTTAAGCATGAGCCACAAACATTAGAAAAACAAGTGGCAGAATCTTCAACAAAATCTTTCTTCGAAGAAAAAGTAGTTACATTTACAAAAATATTCGTCTGAAATTTAAAAACGCGCAAGTCATTAGACTGCATGCAAATTTGTGGTGTTGGGGAAAGTGTCTATCATAATTATAACACACAGCAGCGAAATATTCAGTTTACGTTATCTTGCTTTCCGCGGAGTTTAAGCTGCAATTGTACGCAGGTTTGAAAATATTTCTTTATCAATATAGGCCTATTGCAGCTTATGTCACTAGTGAAATTCGGCTCATTTTGCGTTTATTTCACGATCATTCATGTTTCGTAATAATTTACTAATTATCGGAACGCAAAAATACTATAAACATTTAATAAACTGAGTAGAAAATAACTAACAACAACCATTAACGCTATGGCTGTGTTTCTCGACGCTTATGGCGCTATTGTCACTGCTTCGAGCAATTGTCGCAACAACTTTCAGAGCAGTATGTGTGATGACTGTACATGTTAATTCGAAACATATTCGCTGGATGCGAATAACTCGGCCTCAGCTGTGTTAGGTATAGATGTACTGTCTACTGGTGAAATATGAAAATTTCGTATGTCACCAAGAGATAGTACATTTATACTTAGCTGAAGCCAAGTTATTCGCACTCAGCGAATTTATTTCGAAGTAATTTCGGACGGCTATCTATCGTCAGTAATATCTGTTCATCCAGACATGCAAGTAAATATGTATGTTAATACTCTGACTTGCATTTAAGCAGCGTAAATGACCTGTAATCAAGTAGTGACCTTATCTCGTCACATTACACTGCGTGAACGGAAGTGTTAATTAACGATGTTTAACTCCACATGTGGGATTTTGACGTGATAAGAACGAAATTAAACTCACTGTCCAACTCCAGATCAATAAAGGTGTATTCATATAGTCTCTTTACACCTTCACTCAAATAAGCTAAACACAAGATGTGGAAAATCAAATAAATATCATTATTTGCCAGTAAACATGGTTTCCACAAGCATGTAGTACCAATGTTGTTGCATGCACTCAGTCACTCGAAATACACTACCGCGCCCAAACCACGGTACTCGCGTAATACTATAAACAAACCAGCCTCCAACACCTGTAAACAAGATGTCAAATTCAAACACAGCACGGCCTGCAACCAATCAGATCAGAGCACATTTATGATACGTTCGCGCACACATCGTATAATGACGGTTTGCAAATTTTCTCACACCAGAAAGTTATTAAATTATTATTAAAGAGAAATCAGAATGTGTGAAACTTGGAAAGTGCACTGACTAGATGGGAGCATGTATGACTAGTATTTTATAACCTTTCAGAAAAATTGTAGAGAAAATGAGAGCTTGATCCTACTTAGTAATCACTCAAAATTTTCCGCTTTGGTTGCACCTCACCTTATTGCAGGATTCCGAGATCGTGTGACGACGATGACGTACGGTGCTGGTACTTCACGGATCTGCGTTGAACAGCCTCTCTGTGGATTCGTTATGCATCTGTTCCAAGTAATGTTACGACTCCCGTAAAGACGTAGCTGTCATTATGAAGTTGATGCTGCGGGACTACAGTTCCAGAGTGAGCACCATTTGAAATACGCAGCACTGACATATTTACAGAGTACAAACAGTTTCAGGTCACTTAGTAATACGACACACTACATGGCTCATTCGCATTAAAGTAAAGTCCCTGAAATGTTGAAATCTGTCGTCGTCCACACAGTGACCCACTGACTTACGTCCACTACACACGACAAAACTGTCTTAGTTCATTCGCAAATAAAAGCACAGTGCAAAGTTCACAGTTCACTCTCTATTAATCATTGTCGTTCTGCTGTTCATGTGGAAGAGGTGTATATACTAGGTTAAATGTTTTATCGTGTCTTTTCGCACAGAAAAACAACACGTCAACCATATCGTCACTTCAACAATCAGCTTCTCGTCACTAGATTGTTCAGTTTCGATAGTCGAAAACAGACTCTCTTTTAGCAAAGATACATAATGACACATTTGAACATTTACGTTCATGTATATGTGTTATTTGAATGTATTATTACTAAATACAACATGTCAAGAAGTATTCCGTATTTTGAGAAAGAGTAGTAGGGGCAAAATAAGGAAAAAAAATTTCAGTAAACCTGAGCCCTAAAAATGCATGCCTTAAGAGCTTTGAGCACTTGTTCTTCGCTACTGTGAAACACGTCTCTTCACTGCAAGTCCTTTACTATTACGAACGACCTAAGGAATGCAGTAAACACATGAGAATGCAGTATTCTGTTACTGTGAAACAGCAGAGCCTCTAATGTAATTTGCTTGCTATTACACACGACTTGCGAGCGATCATTAAAGGAGGTACTCAATATGGTATCCATAGGCGTGCTTCTGTCCGACGTCTTAGGGGATCACACTCTCTCTGAAAAGCTCGAGGTTGGTCTCAGATGCGCTCGCAGGTGCTGATGACGCGTTCCTGTAGGCCGTAGAGTTTGTGTATTGTTAACGGGGCTCGCATACACCAAAGATTTCAAGTGTCCCCCCGGCCAAAAATCCAAGGGATTAAGATCGCCGGTCGGAGTGGCCGAGCGGTTCTAGGCGCTACAGTCTGGAACCACGCGACCACCACGGTCGCAGGTTCGAATCCTACCTCGGATGTGTGTGATGTCCTTAGGTTCGTTAGGTTTAAGTAGTTCTAAGTTCTAGGGGACTGATGACCTCAGAAGTTAAGTCCCATAGTGCTCAGAGCCATTTGAACCATTTTATTAAAATTAAGATAGGGGGAACGAGCTGGACAACGTACTAGACGTTCCCGACCAGTCCATCATCCATTACATTTTTGTGTGATGCGTTCTCCGATATTTCTGAGAAAATGCGCTGGTGCTCCATCATGCAAGACCCACATCTCCAATTGTTGTTGGAACGGTACCATCTCTAGCACGACAGCGAGTCGTTTTATAGGAACTGACGATCTCATGCACCAGTCTGTTTAGTAGTGTGTAAGGTCCTAAGCCTGTAGCCAATGATTCCTACAGATACACTGATTTGAAAAAGGGCGCTGAAGCCTAGCTTCTGCAACTGGGTGTGGATTTGCATCACCCCACATATTTTGGTTATGAAACTTCACAACCCCAGCGTGCCTGAAACCGGCGTCGTCTGTGAACAGTGTGTATGCAACAGCCAGTTGTAGAACTGTAAAATGGAAACCTGATCTTGTATGTGAAGGGCTTGGACAGGCTGCACAGGATATGCATATAGCACTGTTTGGCAGCGTGTACAAGGGAGTCATCATCTTCCAACCTTGTTCCACGAAGAGGCTCTTTCAGTTTTCCAAAGAGATGATAGTCACATGGAGCCAGGTCAGGACTGTAAGGCGGGTGTTTCAGTGTTGTCCATACGAGTTTTGTGATCGCTTCCATGGTTTTTGACTGACATGTGGCCGTGCATTATCGTGCAACAGCAAAACATCCTGCTTTTGCCGATGTGGTCGAACACGACTCAATCGAGCTTGAAGTTTCTTCAGTTTCGTCACATATGCATCAGAATCTGCGGCGGTTCCACTTGGCATGATGTCCACAAGCAAGAGTCCTTCGGAATCGAAAAAACACCGTAGCCATAACTTTTCTAGCAGATGGTGTGGTTTTGAATTTTTTTTCTTGGGTGAATTTGCATGATGCCACTCCATTGATTGCCTCTTCGTCGCTGGTGAAAAATGATGGCGCCATTTTTCATCACCTGTCACGATTCTTCCAAGAAATTCGTCACCACCATTCTCGTACTGTTCCAAAAGTTCGCTGCAGACCGTTTTTCTTGTTTCTTTGTGAGCCACTGTCAACATCCTGGGAACCCATCTGGCACAAACCTTTTTTAACGCCAACACTTTGAGCATTCTGCAAATACTTCCTTCCCCTATCCCACCGTAGCGTGACAATTCGTTCACTGAGATGTATCTGTCAGCAGTCACCAATTCGTTAACTCTCTGCACATTGTCTGGAGTGTGTGCAGTACGAGGCCTGCCGCTGCGAGGACAATCCTCAATATTGGCATGCCCGCTTTCATCACGTAACCTGCCTGCCGACCGACTAACTGTACTGCGATCGACAGCATCTTCATAAACCTTTTTCAACCTCTTGTGGATGTTTCCCACTGTCTCGTTTTCACAGCACAGGAATTCTATGACAGCTCGTTGCTTCTGACGAACGTCAAGTGTAGCAGCCATCTAGAAGACATGCTGTGACGGCGCCGCTCAAGGGAACTAAGTTTGAAATCAAGCGTGAAGGATGTATGTACACACTGTAAAACTTTCACACTCGCGGAATGAAAACTGTACTTTTACAAAAATAGTGTGCATTTCTTTTGGAGTGACCCTCGTACGAGAAAATTGCAAGAGAAGTTTTACGCGTCTATTATGTAACTGATGTGTCTGTGCGTAGATACTCTACTTTAGAATTCATCGTGGCCTAGTGGACAGATGTTGCACCTAATTACCCGTACGACTCCTCATCAGATACTTGCTCTGCTCCTCTTTCCGGACGCGGGATACTTCCCGCAAGCGAAGACGAACTCTGTGGAGTGGATTTGTGGACACGCAGCTTACTACTTGTTTGCTGACGGCGAGAAACGTATCTTTGACTTTTGACAGTTCCTTCATGACCGCCATTGTGTATTTGTCCGCAATCCAGAAAAACAAACAATTTTTCTCCAGTTTCCTTTGCTGTGTCTTCCATCCACCGCAGAGCTGGGACGTTTCCGTCATGAAGAGTTGACAGCCCGCTTCTTCCACACTTAGAACCGATGTATTCTCAGGTCATCGGATTGTTTTTCTGGGAAAAGCTGTACGTTGATAGTCTCAATGAGTCTGACATCTTGGACCGATGACCATAGCAGTCTGCTCCCTTTAATCCCCCCCTCTGACATCTTGCTGCGCTCTCCCCCTCGCGACGTCAGTTTCTTGCTCTTCTCTGCAGTATTAATGTTACAAAAAAAAGGGACAATAAATAAACGGTGTTCATTGTACCTCTGCTCCACGTTCCCTACGCTTTCCTCGTTTCGTGGAGGGTGGGAACGGGACACGGTGACCAGGCCTCGTTTTGCGACCCTTGCTCACTTCATCCCTCCGCCCTCCTCCATTTGGGCACCGGAACGTTCCTACTATAATTGAGGAAAAAGTGGTTAACGTTTGAGCTAGGTAAGACCAACGCATGTGAGGCGACGGTTCAACTCCTGCTCAAACGTATCTTTTAATCTACATTTTTTCATCGCTGGTCATAATATTTGATTTATATGACACTTGAGAGGTATTTATCATTAAAAAACGTGTATTTGCATGAATTGATAGTGAATTTCTTGTTATTTGACTACATAATTTTTTAATTAAATTTAATTATTAGAAAAAACCATATTTACACAACTGGCCATTAAAATTGCTACACCACGAAGATGACGAGCTACAGACGCGAAATTTAACCAACAAGAAAAAGATGCAGTGATACGCAAATGATTAGCTTTTCAGAGCATTCACACAAGGTTGGCGCCGCTGGCGACACCTACAACGTGCTGACATGAGGAAAGTTTCCAACTGATTTCTCATACACAAACAGCAGTTGACCGGCGTTGCCTGGTGAAACGTTGTTGTGATGCCTCATGTACCATAACGTTTCCGACTTTGATAAAGGTCGGATTGTAGCCTATCGCGATTGCGGTTTACCGTATCGCGACATTGCTGCTCGTTGGTCGAGATCCAATGACTGTTAGCAGAATATGGAATCGGTGGGTTCAGGAGGGTAATACTGAACAACGTGCTGAATCCCAACGGCCTCGTATCACTAGCAGTCGAGATGACAGGCATCTTATCCCCATTGGTGTAACGGATCGTGCAGCCACGTCTCGATCCATGAGTCATCAGATGGGGACGTTTCCAAGACAACAACCATCTGCACCAACAGTTCGACGACGTTTGCAGCAGCATGGACTATCAGCTCGGAGATCATGGCTGCGATTACCCCTGTCGCTGTATCACAGACAGGAGCGCCTGCGATGGTGTACTCAACGACGAACCTAAGTGCACAAATGACAAAAGTCATTTTTTCGGATGAATCCAGGTTCTGTTTACAGCATCATGTTGGTCACATCCGTGTTAGGCGACTTTGGAAGCGTGTATTCGTCATCGCCATACTGGTGTACCACCCGGCGTGATGGTATGGGGTGCCATGGGTTACACTTCTCGGTCACCTCTTGTTCGGATTGACGGCAGTTTTAACAGTGGACGTTACATTTCCGATGTGTTACGAGCCGTGGCTCTACCCTTCATTCGATCCCAGCGAAACCCTACATTTCAGCAGGATAATACACGACCGCATGTTGCAGGTCCTGTACGGGCCTTTCTGGATACAGAAAATGTTCGATTACTGCCCTGGCCAGCACATTCTCCAGATTTTTCATCAACTGAAAACGTCTGGTCAATGGTGGCCGAGCAACTGGCTCGTCACAATACGCTAGTCACTACACTTGATGAACTGTGGTATCGTGTTGAAGCTGCATGGGCAGCTGTACCTCTACACGCCATCCAAGCTGTATTTGACTCAATGCCCAGGCGTATCAAGGCCGTTATTATGGCCAGAGGTTGGTTGTTCTGGATACTGATTTCTCAGAATCTATGCACCCAAATTGCGTGTAAATGTAATCACATGTGAATTCTAGTATAATATATCTGTCCAATGAATACCCGTTTATCATCTGCATTTCTTCTTTGTGTAGCAATTTTAATGGCTAGTAGTGTATATCTATTGACAAGTAAACGAAGAAGAGGTTTCCTGAAAATGTATGTCTATCGTGGTATGGAATCTGGTAAGGTACCCGGGACTACTTCGCACCTCGACGCTTCGAGCTTCAGACACAGAGGCAGGCCCCATTGTCAGTCAACCTGCGTAGCGGTGAGACATTCCTGATGCAGCAAAAACGAATAATGTAGGTACAAACGTTTTGAATATCACAAAATTTACACTTGTTCTACAAAAATGAAGGGTTGAGCGGGGAGTCAAACCGTCGCTTCATACACGTTCGTCTTGGGCAGTTAGAACGCTAACCAGTTGAACAACATGAACTCCTAGCGTCTGGCCTCTACGCACAGGTACATCAGTTACATAACAAACGCGTAAACTTCTCTTGCGGTTTTCTCGGTATTGTAAATTTGTAGTAAGTTCATATGGGACCAAACTGCTGAGGTCATCGGTCCCTAGGCTTACATACGAGTACTACTTAATCTAAGTTAAACTAAGGACAGCACGCACACCCATGCCCGAGGGAGAACTCGAACCACCGACGGGGAAGGGGGGGGGGGCTCTGCGAACCATGGCAATGCGTTCCAGACAACGCGGTTAACTACTTGCACATTATGCTGTCTTAATGGCCTACTAAGTATGTACGGTACAAAGTTTGAAGTAACTCCGTGATCCCAATGTCGTGGCCTCCCCTTGTGAGATTCCTTAATGTCTAAATCTCTTCGTGTAAATTTGGTTGGTTGATTTTGGTGAGGGGACCAAACAGCAAGGTCATCGGCCCCAACAGAATTAGGGAAGTATGGGGAAGGAAGTCGACTATGCCCCTTAGAAGGATTAGTCCCGGCATTTGCCTTAAGCGATTTAGGGAAATCACGGAAAACCTAGATCAGGATGGCCAGACGCCGGTTTGAACCGTCCTCCTCCCGAATTCAGGTCCAGTGTGTTAACCATTACGCCACCTCGCGTGGTTTTGTGGAAGTTTCCAATACTGTCAACTTCAAAATATAGTTAACATGTACCTAGTTTTTGATACAACTTCTGCTTTATTTGATTTCTCTTACTGATTATTGGGGTGCAGTAGAGTATGAATGTAACAGATTTACGACCAGATACATTACTAACAAGATTTTCTCGGTTATAAAGCTCTTAAATTTTTAAGAATGGAGTATGTTTTCACATTTGGAAAAACCTTAATTTTCAAAATTAAATTTTTGCAAATTAAGTGAATGCCGTTGTTTAAAAATGGAACAAGAAAATAGAGGCAAAAGTCTGCGAAGTGTTCCAAGGTATAAAATTTTCCCCTATTTACGATTTAGGGGCAACGGCCTTGCCGCAGTGGATACATCGGTTCCCGTGAGATCACCGAGGTTAAGCGCTGTCGGGCTTGGCTAGCACTTGGATGGGTGAATGTCTGGGTCTGTCGAGCGTTGTTGAATACGAGGTGCGATAAGCCCTTGTGAGGCCGCTTGAGCAGCTGCTTCATTGAGAGGTGGCGGCTCCGGTCGTGAAATCTGACAACGGCTGGAGGAGCGGTGTGCTGACTACGGGCCCCTCCATATCCACATCCAGTGACGCCTGTCGGCTGAGTATGAAACGGTGGTCGGTCCGTACCGTCGGTCCTTCCGAGGCCTGTGCGGATGGAGTTTACTTTCGTTTAGTGGCGGGTTGTGTTGTTGTTGTGTTCTTCAGTCCTGAGACTGGTTTGATGCAGCTCTCCATGCTACTCTATTCTGTGCAAGCTTCTTCATCTCCCAGTACCCACTGCAACCTACATCCTTCTGAATCTGCTTAGTTTATTCATCTCTTGGTCTCCCTCTACGATTTTCACCCTCCACGCTGCCCTCCAATACTAAATTGGTCAAGTTATGCCACAAACTCCTCTTCTCCCCAATTCTATTCAATACCTCCTCATTAGTTATGTGATCTACCCATCTAATCTTCAGCATTCTTCTGTAGCACAACATTTCGAAAGATTCTATTCTCTTCTTGTGTAAACTATTTATCGTCCATGTTTCACTTCCATACATGGCTACACTCCACACAAATACTTTCAGAAACGACTTCATGACACTTAAATCTATACTCGATATTAACAAATTTCTCTTCTTCAGAAACTCTTTCCTTGCCATTGCCAGTCTACATTTTATATCCTCTCTACTTCGACCATCATCAGTTATTTTGTTCCCCAAATAGCAAAAGTCCTTTACTACTTTAAGTGTCTCATTTCCTAATCTAATTCCCTCAGTATCACCCGACTTAATTCGACTACATTCCATTATCCTTGTTTTGCTTTTGTTGATGTTCATCTCATACCCTCCTTTGAAGACACTGTCCATTCCGTTCAACTGCTCTTCTAAGTCCTTTGTTGTCTCCGACAGAATTACAATGTCATCGGCGAACCTCAAAGTTTTTATTTCTTCTCCATGGATTTTAATACCTACTCCGAACTTTTCTTTTGTTTCCTTAACTGCTTGCTCAATATACAGATTGAATAACTTCGGGGATAGGCTACAACCCTGTCTCACTCCCTTCCCAACCACTGCTTCCCTTCCATGTCCCTCGATTCTTATAACTGCCATCTGCTTTCTGTACAAATTCTAAATAGCCTTTCGCTCCCTGTATTTTATCCCTGCCACCTTCAGAATCTGAAAGAGAGTATTCCAGTCAACATTGTCAAAAGCTTTCTCTAAGTCTACAAATGCTAGAAACGTTAGGTTTGCCTTTACTTAATCTAGCTTCTAAGATAAGTCGTAGGGACTGTATTGCCTCACGTGTTCCTATATTTCTACGGAATCCAAACTGATCTTCTCCGAGGTCGTCTTCTACTAGTTTTTCCATTCGTTTGCAAAGAATTCGTGTTAGTATTTTGCAACTGTGACGTATTAAAGTGACAGTTCGGTAATTTTCGCATCTGTCAACGCCAGCTTTATTTGGGATTGGAATTATTATATTCTTCTTGAAGTCTGGGGGTGTAAGTGACAGGTATAAGTATTGATATTTTGACATGTGGTACCTGAATATGTCGACACATCAGTGTGTTGGTTGTTGTTTCTCCGCATCGAACAGTCTTCCCACAAACACGTCACGTAATTTACTGCCTGATGTCTTCTGCACAGTCGTATCTGCACCACTAAGTGAACTATGCCTATCATTATAAACTAACCTTTGCGTACATGTGTCCACAATTCAACTACTGACATGCTACTTAGTGGACAATAAGTATTAATGGCTTGCTCTTGCCACATTACTTGGAGGGACTAACCAATCCAAAAACATACTACTCCTAATAGCTATAATTATTGTTCTGCAAATGGAGTAAATACTGATGTAATGTTGTACGGTATACCATCTTCAGCCAACAATAGAAATATCTGCACTTACACGCATTGCACCCTGCATATTATTCTTCGTTAACAATCTGGCTCAGTGATGTGTAGAGTCGTACTATTCTCATCGAACTTAGAAATGCGGAGTTTTTCTTTCATCAAAAGAGCCGGCAAAAGACCAGTTTTAAACCGTTGCCTTGCGTGGATAATACTGCACAGCTTGTATACAAGGCAGAGAAAAACAGCTCGATAATGAATACAGAGCGGGATAGCAGACGTTAAATCGTACAAATTTTTCCAGATAAACATACGTCGAAAATGTTCCATTGTGGAGAAACGGCCATAAAGCGACAGCCAATCAAGGAGGAGCATGTGGAAGTGTGTGCATTTAATCTAAGTTGCCACAGCTAAAATATGTTGTTTTAAATGGTGCAGTTAATAATGAAATTAGCTAAAGATAATGGTTTCAAATGAACAGTCAAGCCTAGGCCAACATTAAATTCGTAACCATGGCTGGTTACATTAGACGTGAATTATCTGTGATGTTTACTTTGTAAAACTTGACCATTAAATGAGCTACGCTTAAAGTACCATACTGCCCTTAACTTGTTACGGTAAGAAGTTATGAATGATTTTCCACTGATCCGTATACCATCTTTCTATATTAAATTAATACGGTCAACATCGGCTGGTTCCAAGGCTGTAATGCAAGTGGATGGAGAACTCAGTAAATGGTTTAGCATTAGGAAAGCAGTTAGACAAGGGGACGCCCTCTCTACGCTGCTTTTTAATCTGACTCTTGAAGAAGCTATTCAAAAAGTTTCAAATATCTGGTTACCTAGGCACAAATTCAACCCAGATATGTGCATGTGCTAATGATGTCACAACTATTAGTAGAAGAAAGGCATCACTAGAGAGAGCAATAGGTGAGTTCAAAGAAGCCACACTACATAGAAGCCCTGCTGTTAATAAAAAGAAGATTAAATACATGAATTTCATTAAGAAAAAAATAAAATAAAAACTTGGATAAACTATCGGCAGTTGTTTTCAATATTTATCAAGAGCAGGTTCAAAAATGGTTCAAATGGCTCTGAGCACTATGCGACTTAACATCTGGGGTCAGCAGTCGCCTAGAACTTAGAAGTAATTAAACCTAACTATCCTAAGGACATCACACACATCCATGCCCGAGGCAGGATTCGAACCTGCGACCGTAGCGGTCGCCCGGCTCCAGACTGCAGCGCCTAGAACCGCACGGCCACTCCGGCAGGCTATCACGAGGAGGACTTTGATTAACTGGGATCTAAAATTAATAGGACAAATTCTATGCCAGCTGAAATAAAACAGCGCATCCGAAGTGGAAAAAGGTGCTTCCACACGTTTAAAAAATTGTTCGCCTCTAGATTATTTAATAGGCAACTGAAACTTCAGATTTATGGTCACGGTCAGGTCAGTTGTAACCTAATAGATGTGAAACATGGACACTAACGAGTGCTGAGAGCAGCAGCTCAGGGTATTTGAACGCAGTGTTCTGCGCAGAGTCAATGGGGAGTTCAGGATAATAGTGATTTCTGGAGATCTAGAAGGAACACTCATAAACGAAGCTTACAATGTAATAACAATAAAAAGTAGGAGAATAGCCTGGCTTGGACATCTCCTCAGGATGGATACTGGACGAACAAGTCAAACGGTATGTAATTCTGCAGGCTTTCGTGGCCGTTGTCGCTGTAGGTAAAATCTTCTGGGTTATTAGGCCGCGTCATATTTCTACTAAAATGATCGACGTTTCGACCCCTCTGCTGGGACCTTCCTCAGGGTCTTCTGGTGTCCAACAGTCAAACGGTTTTTGAATGCAGGCCACCTGGAAGAAGACAGAGAGGAAGGCCGAGAAAGCGGTGGGTAGACAATTTCGGAAAAGATATAAAATCTACCAGAGTTAGAGGATGGCGGAGAAGTGCACGATGAAGGCAGAATAAAGGAAACTTATCGAAGAGGCTAAGACCCATGCAGGATTGTAAGGCCATAGAAGAAGAATAAGTTATACCGCAGAATTAGTACTGCAATAAGCAATTCTACAAGTGGTACTGATAAGGTACAATTTCATTAGTAATGAAATCTGAAGGGTACAATTTCGATTTGTGACAATGTACAGCACGAATGAACTTTTATTCTAACAAGTCCAGAGCATAATAACGACAACTTAACACAGCAGGAGCTTAGTCGGATAAAACCCCACTGCTAGACACACCCAAAAGTATTCGTTGGCCGAACATGTCGCTTATTGGCTACAGGTTTATGCCCATAATTCCACGATGGTGCATTTTATCCGATGGTGAACATTTCCACGATAGAATGAACGAAAAGTTTTATAACAATATCAGTCCATTTTTTATTCTGTAATTTTTCAAATGCTGTTTTCTAGTGACTCTGACTTACATTGACTATCTGATAAAAAGAGTGACCCACCCAGGAGAGGATAAGCAAACAAAATGAGATTCGATGGGCTGAGAAGATATGGAATGTTATTTCAGTGAATACAACATCAAGTTAAGTTTGCAGAGAACCCAGTTGCATGAACTCACTTCTCAGTTTGACGATGCTCCCCCCTCGGACCTGAATGCATGCACTGATTCGGTTGGGAGAGGTGTCATAAACCGTTGTATTCTCTCCTGGAGCAAGCCGATCTACAAACGTTGTACCTTGTCCTTGATAGCCTGGATACTGGCGATTAGACAGAGTTGGTGTCTGAGCCGGTCCCACACATGTTCTAAGTGGGGACAGAGCGGGCGATCTAACTGCCCATGGGAGTACCGCAACATTAGAGAGACGTTTCATAGAGACATGTACTATGTGTGGTCGAGCATAGACCTGACAAAAATGGCACAACAATACCGTCACACGAGGGGTACCACCTGAGGACTCAGGCTGTCTGTGATATACGGTCGTGGCATCAGGATCCCCTCGACCACCACCAGTCATGACCTAATGTCATATCCGATGGCTCGCCATACGGTGACACCAGGAAGAACATACTCTCCTGCCTTTCCAAAAAACTGCAAGAATGGGACCTCTCACCAGGTTGTTGCTTACTCGCCAACGACAGTCATCCAAAGTAGCGCAGAACCGCGATTCATTTGTAAACGTAATGCTTGCCGGTCATGGTACCACTCCTAATGCAGCCTGTTGTGTAGTGTCGTTAATTGCAGCTTCTGCAAGGGTCAATAATCCTCTAATCCGGTCGCTGCTAGCAGCGGACCAAAGGTATGGGATGACACGGAAGGTTACAGGGATTCCATTACTTGTTGCTGGACGGCTGGTGTGCAAGGGAAGTGTTTACGGTGTGCTTGGTACACAACACGGCGCTCCTCCCTTGCCGTGGTCGATCAGAACCTTTACAAAGAATATGCCTGACCTCATGTTCCACGCAATTAGACACTGTGTTAGCGTCATATTACAATGCCTCATGAATCTAGATGTTGCACTGTTGTGTACATAGTTCCGCGTAGTCTGCGGGCGCACAACTTTCCCACTAGAGCGCACCCCGCTAAGCACAACAGTGCAGGTGCAGCGCTCGTCCATCTCCGCACTACGAGATGGCGCTGTCTTAGAGACGGACCAAATTCTGCTTCCGCCGATCCACGTATTAATATGTAACGCAGCCAATGAGATTGCTGCTAACGTAGAACCTTTTCTCCTCGCGGATCACACTCGCGCAGTGATACCTGAACGCGCGAGGTATTATAACGAGTGTACAGACCCCCGATTGGTCAGTCTGCATTTGTCTGCACCAGTCTACATTAGTCTGTACCAGTCTATAGTCAAGTTTCAGTCTGAATCTAATAAGATTACCATATTCCTGTACATAGCCATGAAGATAAATGAATAGACACTTTGTCAAGTATCAGAGATATGTGAGAATAAGATTAACGTACCAAGACCAAGGGAACTTCAGATTGCCAACTGTAAACAGCATCCAGAATCAAGTTACGTACTGTCTGTTTTTTATTATTTTAATAAATGTGTGTGAAAATTAATCAAGTTCTGTTTAAAGTTGGTCACCGTCAATCTGCTACTCTAAGCATGCAAGTGGCATTTCTATCGTCTGACCTAACGGCAGACCGAGCGAGGTGGCGCAGTGGTTAGACACTGGACTCGCATTCGGGAGGACGACGGTTCAATCCCGCGTCCGGCCATCCTGATTTAGGTTTTCCGTGATTTCCCTAAATCGCTCCAGGCAAATGCCGGGTTGGTTCCTCTGAAAGGGCACGGCCGACTTCCTTCCCCATCCTCCCCTAATTCGATGAGACCGATGACCACACTGTCTGGTCTCTTTCCCCAACCAACCAACCAACCAACCAACCAACCTAACGGGAGAAGATAAACACGCCACAATAAGACCACGAGACATATTGCTGACACTCGTCAACTTCGTTAGAGCTACGAGTCAAATAATCTGATGGTGTGTGTACCGAAGGTCTTACAGTATGCACACCACACGCACAATTCAACCAATGGCCCAAAAGGAGGCCCACTATGAGACCCCTATCAAACTCTGTTAGGTGTCAATAATGAAGTCTCACACATATACCTAGTATCACTGTGTTTTTCATGGTGCCCACCCAACGCCTCCAACGCTCTTATATAGCCTATCAGGCCTGCTAACAACACGAAACACGAACAACACTAAGGCACTCTGGTGGTTGTTCTACCTGTCATACAGAATTGAAGCTCTAATCATTTTCATACTCTTGAATTGTGTACGTTTACTTAATTGTGTTGGCATCCAGCTATGTCCTCTGGGTGTTTCAGTTTTTTCTGAGGGAATGTAGAACACGGAGCTGAAAATTTTATACCGCCCTGTCTTGATGGAGATAATAGTTTTAGAAATACAAAGTGCTGCAGCGTTCATAGTAGAATATCAGAAACACACCAACAGGCAGTAACTGTAATTTAATTATTACCTCTTATGTCAATTGATAGTTAAAGGTATGCCATTTACTAATGTGTAGGTCACTGTCCATTGCGTGTATTACTTTTTGAATATGATTCCTGTCAAATGAAGCCCCCTCTGCACAACACATTCATCTAGGCGGCGTTGGAAGCTTTCCATAACTCGGCGTAACGTATTCCCTGGAACATTTCCGACGTCAGTTCTGATACGATCCTGCAACTCAGGAATGGTGGCACTACGTGTTCGGAACACTTCTTGCTTCAGGTAGCCACAAAGGAAAGGTCAGGTGAGCGAGGCGGCCAGGAAATTTCACCAAAACGAGAAATTACTCTACCGGGAAATGTCTGTCGCAAGAAATCCATGCAAATTCTGGCTGTATGCGAGGTAGCTCCGTCTTGTTGAAACCATAATTGTTCCACATCCACATTGACCATACCTAATTGGGGAAGAACGAAGTCTTGCAGCGTCTTTAGGTAGCGTCGTCCGGCCCCGGTAGCTGAGTGGTCAGCGCGACAGACTGTCAATCCAAAGGACCCGGGTTCGATTCCCGGCTAGGTCGGAGATTTTCTCCGCTCAGGGACTGGGTGTTGTGTTGTCCTAATCATCATCATTTCATCCCCATCGACGCGCAAGTCGCCGAAGCAGCGTCAAATCGAAAGATTTGCACCAGGCGAACGGTCTACCCGACGGGAGGCCCTCGTCACACGACATTTCATTTTTAGGTAG
Source organism: Schistocerca americana (assembly GCF_021461395.2). Taxonomy (NCBI): domain Eukaryota; kingdom Metazoa; phylum Arthropoda; class Insecta; order Orthoptera; family Acrididae; genus Schistocerca; species Schistocerca americana. Next base: position 291,046,449 of record NC_060122.1, read on the forward strand.
CGTTCACCAGTGACAGTTGCAGCCACATCGCTGTAATCCTCAAATAAGTAAGGGCCAATAATCCCAAAGGAAGCAACTCCTCACCACACTGTTCAAATGGCTCTGAGCACTATGGGCCTTAACGTTTGAGGTCATCAGTCCACTAGAACTTTGAACTACTCAAACCTAACTAACCGAAGGACGTCACACACATCCATGCCCGAGGCAGGATTCTAACCTGCGACCGTAGTGTAGCGCCTAGAACCGCTCGGCCACTCCGGCCGACCCACACCACACTGTGACACGAGAACTGTACAAAGGCTTGATATGCAGTTCAGGCGGGTTTACATCACTCCAATAACGCATATTCTGTTCATTCACTGCACCACATAACTCGAAATGAGCTTCATCTGACAACAGGATGGTGTGCAGCATTTGTGGATTTTGGCGAAGGAGATCGCGCACTGTTAAGCAGGATGTTTCGAGTGAAACCCAACAGCGAGGCCTAATTTTCTGAACAATCTGCAGCTTATATGGGTGAAAATGGAGATCTTCGTGCAATATTCTCCCGTATGAGCGATCGGACATATGCACAGTTTGCGCATGACGAAGAGCAGATCTTTTTGGGCTACGCAATATTGTAGCACGAACATTTTCCACGGCTTCTGGTGTCCGCACAGTTCTTTCACTTCTTCACGGTTTGCCATCGCAAACAGAACCTCTTGTTCGAAATGCACGTACCCACCTCACAATGGTCCGTCCATCTGGAACTTTCCCATGACGTCCCACGTTGAAATGTTGCCGAAATAGCAATAACAGAGTCGTTATTCTTGAAATAACTTTCAACAGCAAAGGCACGATTATGTGCACTCCACCGCTCCATATCACTGTCACACTCGAAATTGCAGCTCATCAGTACACGAATGCGGCACGAGCTGCCGCGCATTCCTGCAGTACGTCATTGTACTACGCAAGTCAAATTAAGCTATGAACGCTGCCGCACCCAGTATTACGGCAATTTTGTATTGTCAGTTAACGCAGTCACGGTTATGTTTTTGTGCTAGTTACTGCTAACAGTTTTTTATTACTGTCAGTTGTTTGTACTACCTAATTCACCACTTGTTAAACAACTAATTAGATGGTATGCATCAGTTTAGTTTATCAGAATAATTAAAACAACAGGTATTGTGAATTGACACGTACGTCGGGTGAACGGTGCCATAAACTTAGCTACTTAACTGTCCAGTACATTTCAATTGATGTTCGAAGGGTTATCTGTGTTTCGTATTACATGCATATGGCTTATCGATTGCTACTAGCAATATAATTCTCGAAGTTGCAATAGAAAATATACGAAACGTAGCCACAGCACCAGTAAAAGTGAAATGAAATGTTAAAGATGTGCTTTTGCAAGTATGAACTAATATGTGAGCGGAATACCGTAGGTAAACTTCGAAGCTTAATTTCTGGTGATGTAGGGAACAAAACAAAAGTAGACTTAACGTGGTGTTGCATTAGAGAAAAGTGATAGTAAATTAACAAAATCTTATGTGAGATTTGAAAAAGTGCTCCTGTTCTGCAAAATTTCTTCAGCTATCGACAGGATCTTGATTTTTTAGTGTGAAAATGACTAATTACATTTCTCCAAGCTTTCAGAGTATTATTAACCTCTCACGTTTACCGTTATTGTACGCAAAATTCCAGGGAATGAATGATTAATATATTAGCCTTTCATACGCGTAATTGATTTAAACCCCGCAGACGTCATTACTATACATTTTTATTCTCTTCATTTTCTTTGGGTACCCGGTTTGTGGTTTGTGAGATTCTCCACATAAGAACGAGTAGAATTTATGTAGGAATACGAATCTATAATAAGTATTCAGAGGTTCCTCTATAACAACATTTGCTGTACTGAGGGATACCTAACCCCCTCGATTCCGCTGTCTTCTTTGAGCTCTGATTATCTTGTAAAACTTAAATATCTTGTCAGTGTACACACGCTGTCTCCCATTAATGGTATTTAAACACAAATACATCATCATATATTTGCTTGTATTACTAGTGCTTGACGTAAACATGAACGTTTTTGCATCGTATACGCTTTTTGTTTTGAAAGAGCTCAGATCAGTTGACATCATTACATTGGGTAGCCCTGAAAAACTTCCTGCAGGTGCGCTCATTACCAGGTTAAAGTTACGTTGTATACAAAAATTACCACTTGATTTTGTGTAGCGATCTGTTTCATGTAGTGGTCCGTTATACATAGTTTACCACATGGAATGGTCAGTATTCAGGTATGTGACAGGAATGATCATTCGAAACACGAAAGCCCAGTAAACAAGGGATCTCAAGTGAATAGCTTAAGAGCAATGAGCACTTGTGCATCTTCGCTACTGCGAAACACATCTCTTCTACTGGACAAGTGCCCGTAGGTCGTAAGGTATGCGTTTTAGAGCCCATGTATACTGAATATTTTTTCCGTGCTATGTTCTATACTAATACCTACGAAAATATGGAAAGCAAGGAGCTTTCAGTAGAAGAGATTTGTTTCGCAGTATCGAAGTTGTAATACTCACTGTTCTTAAAGTATGGATTTTTGAGCTCATGTTTCCTCGACTTCTTTTGCTTTGAAACATCATTCCTGTTATATCCTTAAACGCTGGCCATTCCTCCTGGGACATCAAACATATTTACAGGGAGTTATCTGTCATGCTAAGCGTACAGTAATGGCGCTGTTTTTATAAAATTTAAGATCATACAATTAACTCTGTAAATTTACAGAAAAACAAAAATGTCTAGCAAGAGTAGGCATTGCCTGAAGGGGGAGCGACTGTTAAAACTATATTTTTCTAAACAGCCACAAGTCGTACTCTGCATTTTTTATTTACCGGTTCCGCCCTTCAAGTGAAATATGTTGTACAGCCAGTTTCATCTTTGGTGACGTCAAATGTCATCATTTACTACTGTACTTTAAACGTGCCTTAAACCTGAGTTTGAGTAATATAGTACACCCAGTTTAATCTTTCGAGCTTTCAGCCAGTTTTAAATCCAATATTCAGTGCTCTCAGCCAACTTTATACGTAAGTCACCACACTGGAAGTAGAATATGCTCTTTACGTAACATAAATGTAAGTTTTCCGTATTATTTCAATTTGTCTCCTTTTCCGTGTATGTTCTGATGATGCTCTTGTTCATTTGATGAGCAAAACCGGCAAATAAAAAATACATAGTGCGACTTCTGATTGTTTTCGGAAACTTAGCAAAAATTTGTATGAAACATGGGCTCTAAAGGGCGTATCTTAAGAGCTATGAATAGTTGTTCATCTTCGTTACTGTGAAACACATCTCTTCTACTGAAGAAGTGATCGTAGCTTTTAAGGTACGATTATTAGAACTTATATTTACTAGACTTTTTGTTTCGAGTGATCGTTCCTGTCATGCCCTTGAATATTGGCTCTTGCTCCTGCGAAACCCTGTATAACGGGGTACTTCATAGACAGATGACCACTCGAAATGAAGGGATAACTTTTGTATAAAACAAAACCTCAATCTGTTAATGAGGGCACCTGAGTGAAATTTTTTCTGTGTTATCCAATATGATAAAGCATATGAACTGAAATGAACTCTTTGAAAACGAAAAACTCATACATGACACAAAAACGTTCAAGCAGTATACACATATACTCGTAACGTAAGTAAATCCATAACTATAAATTTTATTTAATTGCCGCTAATAATTTAAAGTATCTGACCTGATTAATATTGTAAACATATCTGTATTAATTCAAAATATGCCGCCATGAAATTTTAAATCTTCCACGCATGTGTTTCAAGTGTAAATGCTCCAGTTTATAGTTTTCCAGTATAAAAGTGATGTGCTCAATACTCTGTAGAAAATTTTTGCAAGTTTAAGGCCAAAGAATAATTAAATAAAAAAATTACCTTGTGTGATTGATGTGTACTATTTGTGAAGGTGCTGCCATTGTTTTTCTGAAGTGTCTTGTACTCTGAAGTTAATATGAATAGGACACACTTTAATGAGATTGACCTCTGTGATACAGCACTGGCACTTTTTCGTAACAATTGTGCCACTAAGCATTAGGCTTATGGTATATTTCAAGAAAATAGTTGAGGACTATGTTCCATTCTTAGATCACCTACAACACTCAAATGCTTTAGTATGTGGAAAATCCCTAAAAAAATTATTATAGGATGACAAAGTGAATGTTTTTCTTCACATTAATGCCCCAAGTTACTCAGCACATTTTTTGAAAAGGTTGGAGATGTGCTCCACCTTGTATCACCGGTGACATGACTTTCCTGTACTGTGTCGAACTTCTCTAAATTGATTAACACAACATATACTTTCAAAAATACTGCACAGATATGTGGTTCCTGTTTGTTCTATGTAAGATACGATAGTCATTCTTCTTCCTGTGTTCATGAGATAGTAATATCACCTCGGTAAAGACGTATACTGTTATACAACACGAGGAAGGAAAATTACTGCGCATGGCACTCGAACTGGTAATAAGTTTGAAACTTCCTGGCAGATTAAAACTGTGTGCCCGACCGAGACTCGAACTCGGGACCTTTGCCTTTCGCGGGCAAAGGCAAAGGTCCCGAGTTCGAGTCTCGGTCGGGCACACAGTTTTAATCTGCCAGTAAGTTTCATATCAGCGCATACTCCGCTGCAGACTGAAAATGTCATTCTGGTAATAAGTTTTCTTGGTCGAGCTAATAGATTTTCAGAGAATTACTCAACAGAGTACAGGTAACAAAAGGAAGTAAAATCAAAAACGGTATCTAATCCAAAAATGTATATGCTGTATGAGATGATGAGTTTATTTCTTTGCACCTTTAATGTTTTCCACAATGATGTGGGACACTTCAAACGCATTACAGTATTATAAAAGGAAGGAAGGAATAAATAGTGTTAACACGCCGTTAGAGAGTGCACATTTAGTATTTGCTGCATTGTCTGTCACAGTCAGCAAAACCTTGCCTGTCAGTTTAAACTGATCTGTAATTCTTATTAAGGATGCTGACATACTGGCAGCAGTATGCAAACCAGTGACTTGGGCACATCCAAGCAATTAGGACTGCAAGGTGGAATCTTCTGAAATGAAATGTCCTGTCATCCCTATAAAGCTCTCATTTGCTGCTGATGTCCAACATGCCTCGTGATGACTGGGTGTTGTGTGATGTACTTAGGTTAGTTAGGTTTAAGTAGTTCTAAGTTCTAGGGGACTGATGACCGTAGATGTTAAGTCCCATAGTGTTCAGAGCCATTTGAACCATTTTGATGTCCAACAGTCTGTCATCAGACAAACTGTGTTCACAGCTAACAGTTTGTTTTCGATTTACACCTTAGCTGCTGTGTAACTTCCTGAAAGAAGTACATTTGAAATATTCATCCCACTCAGGATTTTATATGCATGATTAAGAGCATGGACAAAACTACGAAGCTCCATAACTACAATCGAAAAAGTTTGGAAGTCTTTTGTGAATAGTTTAAGAAGCTTCCCATCCATCTTTTTTTCTGGTTTACTCCAATCCCTTTGGAGATGTATGTTGTTATGCCATTTTGTATAGCTTGCTGCTTCCAGGTGGTTGGAACAGCACACTTTTCCCAGAATGCAGGTGACAAGGCTCAGCTCCACTGCCAACTCTTCTAAAAGTGTGGTTTGACCTCCAGGAAAACAATTTCATATCATCATAAGCAAAGATTAACTTGGCACCATAAAAGTGCACCACATTATTTCTGGTAATAAAAATGCAATTTTTGTGTATAATATTCTACGTGTCACTTGCAGCCTGAATATTTATTTCCTAGCAACTGGTAGTTGACTCAGTTCTACAGTAGTAATGAACGTAGCTTCACGTTTCTTCTTGGAATATTTTTCAATGCCAACATTAAATACATAAGATATGCAGGAACGACCATTATTAATGCAATGTGTTGTCAGGTTAGTCAATAGTAACTGCGAGATTTCAGTAGCAGAAACTTCTAAATACACACATACTCTCAGGTTATAAATACGATCACTATCGGACCGCAAACTGGTGCTACTCCAATGACCACCTACAGTGATGACAGTTCCAAACTTCGTGACTATTTCATACTTCTTGAAACTCAGGACCATATATATTTTATGGTGTCACCGCCAGACACCACACTTGCTAGGTGGTAGCCTTTAAATCGGCCGCGGTCCGTTAGTATACGTCGGACCCGCGTGTCGCCACTGTCAGTGATTGCAGACCGAGCGCCACCACACGGCAGGTCTAGAGAGACTTCCTAGCACTCGCCCCAGTTGTACAGCCGACTTAGCCAGAGATGGATCACTGACAACTACGCTCTCATTTGCCGAGACGATAGTTAGCATAGCCTTCAGCTACGTCATTTGCTACGACCTAGCAAGGCGCCATAGCATTTGATATTGACATTATAACATGTACCGTCAAGAACGATGTACACCAATTGTGGATTAAAGTTAAGTATTATATCAACTATGTACTTTATTTGCTACTATTAATTCCCTTAACTGTTTCAGACCTCGCGCCAGTCTGCGTGAGTTTAAAAGCGTGCATTTCGGCCTCCTCTAGCAACACAGTGTTGGCTCTTCTGCCAACACTACACATTTCGTGTTAGAAATACACGGTGAAGTTTTATATGTAATAAGGTTTGAAGCTACGATTGTTAGTACACCTGTGACAGTTACTGCGATTTAAGTATTCCGCAACAAGTGCAGAAAGAGAGAAGATAAAGAATAATGCCAAAACAGACAAATGGTATCGACTGGTTAAGTATTCCAGAAAAATCAATGAAAATTTGCGTATGACAATGTTTAAAACGTCACACTGCCTAGCACGCACATTTAAAATAAAATTGAGATGTCGGTTACACATGCACTGCGACAACCGTAATTGGAAGAAATGTATTGTTCTCATTGTTTAATTTGGCTCCATAATTCCCTGGGAAGACTAACTCGCATGTACATGTGAATTCTAGAGATGTTTTTTTAAGCTCGTCGAAGGCGATTTATACGATAATCTCTCAACGTGAAAATCTCATTTCGCAAACTCGTTATCGATGGATGTGAAATAACAGTTTTCTCTTCATGCCAGTGGCCACTACAGTGCAAGGTTCGTTTTGTAGAAGTACGAAAATACATCTATTGATCCGATAGTTATGCTCTCTGTAACTACGAGCATAATCGCCTCCTGCGACCCCCACTGGACTAAGGGGCACGGTTACCAACTTACAGGTCACCTTTAGTGGTTGCCCATAAGTCCCAGTACTTTCACTGAAAAAAAACTGCCGGCCGCTGTGGCCGAGCGGTTCTAGGCGCTTCAGTACGGAACCGCGCTGCTGCTACGGTCGCAGGTTCGAATCCTGCCTCGAGCATGGATGTATGTGATGGCCTTCGGTTAGTTAGGTTTCAGTAGTTCTAAGTTAGGGGCTGATGACCTCCGATGTTAAGCCCCACAGTGCTTAGAGCCGTTTGAATCATTTGAAAAATAACTTGTACTGACCTACTGACGGTTATTTCCACAGACTCACAATGGCGCGCAGTAGACAGTTATTTTCATGAGCTGTACAATACCTTATAGATAATCTGTTGCTCTGTTCATTTATCCGCTGTCAGATCTCATATGACGTGAAAGTTGAGAAGTCAGTTTATTAAATGGGTGGTGCCACGCACTATTCGCAGTTATTAAAATAACTGCTAGTTACACATGAGCGGTTATTGTAATAACTGCTACTTCCCAGTAACTGATTATTTCAATCTGTTATGTTATTTTTTTGCCACCTCTACAGAAATAGTAGTTTTTTGAAAAACAAAAGTCAGCGTCACGTGGCCATTGATGCAACAGTTATTATTTGACAGATTTGCTTACAGACGTCCTTTAAGGCACTATTGCCACTGAGGCAATATGATACGCAATACGATAACCAATGCAACTTGCGATACGACTCAGAGGCAACCTGTATTGGCGGAGCATGTAGAAATGTAGCTACGCTACTTAACTGGTTCACGGAGGGACCCACTGGTACAACACCAATATGATTCTCTGTCGTATCGCCTGATGCAACATTAAGTGTTGGTTGCTCCAGGCAGATGTATTGTACGATACATGGTGAGGGAAACTTCAAGTCATCTGATGCGTAAATTTTTTTTCATGTAGATGAAGCAAAAATACATCTGTTTCTGTAGGTAGTTTCTCAGTAAGACTTTTACTTTACACACAAAAAATTAAAAACCACTGTTTTGGGATTTCTGCATGTTCTCTGCTATACAATCTTTCTCATTAGTTTCTGAGGGAATTATTCTTTAAAAAAAGGACTTTTTTGCGTATTAAAGGCTGATAGCACAGCATAATAATGAAATGGTTTTCATTACGCTGTTGCCCATAATTATTGAGGTACTTCTAAATTAAGTAAACACAGCACGTATTTTAAGTAGGCTGTTTAGGTTTTTATGTTGGTAACGCCACGTAGCGCTCTATATGAAAATCACTGACTGTGCTGTGTGCAGTCTGTGGCTGGTTGGCATTGTTGGAATATTTGCTATTGTAGTGTTGGGCAGTTGGATGTGAACACCGCGTAGCGTTGCGCAGTTGGAGGTGAGCCGCCAGCAGTGGTGGATGTGGGAGGAGAGATGGCAGAGTTTTGAGAGCGGACGATCTGGACGTTTGCCCATCAGAAAGAGTAAATTTGTAATACTGGATATCATGAACTGATATATATATATATATATATATATATATATATATATATATATATATGATCACTTTTGAACATTATTAAGGTAAATACATTGTTCTCTATCAAAATCTTTCATTTGCTAACTATGCCTATCAGTAGTTAGTCCCTTCAGTTGTTAGAATCCTTTATTTAGTGGCAGTATTGGCGCTCGCTGTATTGCAGTAGTTCGAGTAACGAAGATTTTTGTGAGGTAAGTGATTCATGAAAGGTATAGGTTATTGTTAGTCAGGGCCATTCTTTTGTAGCGATTATTGAAAGTCAGATTGCGTTGCGCTAAAAATATTGTGTGTCAGTTCAGTGTTGATTAGAATAAGTAAAGAGAGAAATGTCTGAGTACGTTCAGTTCTGCTCAGCTGTTTGAAAATCAAATAACGTAAGAGGTTTACCAGAACAGTAATTCATAAATTTTTCTAAGGGGAGGTTTCAGTATTTTGGAACCTGCGACCGTAGCGATCGCGCGGTTCCAGACTGAAGCGCCTAGAACCGCTCGGCCACAGCGAACTGCAGAAAATTGAGTCACTGGCCAGTTTATGTTTTGTGTATTTTAGGTCATACATCGCTGGGTACTAATTCTAGCTAACACATAGAAATTGTTTTTAACTCTGCAATGAGATCCATATCTCTTTCTAGTCACAATTAAATGTGTGATATAATGAGGGGTTGTCCCCATCGGGGCTAGCAGCAGTGCGCCACACGTGAGGCTGTTTCCGCCTTCTGTGCCTTGTTGTACCGCTCCTGTGGCAACATGACTGCCTCACCGACAAACGTCGCATAACTTTTATTGCAATGTATTGTCGTATCACATTTGTATCGCCTCAGTGAGATCTAATGTTAGTGGTCCCCCAATAAAAACTTAGATCCTGGGCGCGCTCTTGCCTGATAATTCTATCGCTTCCCTCAAACTTTTTTCACGATAAAAGTTAAACATCAAGACAATACCCGTCTGTCCTTCTTTAACTCGAACCTATACTGGCCACATACTTCAATCCATCTCAGCTTTCATGCATTACTTGCCTGACTCTGTAATTATCCTTTTAAGAATTTCGATATAATTTTTATACCCAACACTGTCGATCGTTTCCGCAGGTTGACAAATAGTACAGAGGTAAGTCGTCATTTCTTTATCATTCCTCGTGTTTCAAAATTCAAGGTCAGGCAATTGTAAGGCCTTTCTGTGACTGAGAAAAAACTGAAAGAAAGTTCACAGAACAGTTAACACGATTCACAGGAAAAGTGCTTCCTGAAGTAGGTGATATTGCATCCACGCACAGAAACGGTTGCTGTATCCGCTATGATGAAACATCGATATAGTGCATTGGCGCTTGGTTAGCGCCAGGAACAATAAAATAAATCACCTTTCTTTTTCCGTCCCTGTCATTAATGTTTCACTACAATCTGATATTTCGTGGTCTACGAACATACCTATCGACCTATTTCACGAAAAAGAAAAAAGGAAGTACACTGCACATTACAACCAACACTAAAATGTTTTCTCATACTTGTGCCAAACAAGCAGACACACGTTTACACAGTTGCGTTGGTCTTGTACGTCACAGCCCCCCTACACTCCCTTCAGTTAAAGAGAGCAGCTGAAATGAGTCTGTCTTGCTAAATGTGATGAGACTGTTGTCTTGTAGAATTACGAGCTTTACAACACTCTTCATGAATCCCTTAAGATCTTTGGGACTCATTTAGATTGTTGCAACGCTTATCCTACGGCGTGGATGCCTTTTATCCTGCAAATTATCTAATTCTCTTTTTGTTCAACAGGTAAGATGCGGATCCCGTTCGTCACCACAAACCTGCAGTATCTCGCTGCCTTCTGGGGTGAGTTTACCAATTTGAATCTTCTTGTGGCGGTATGGTTACTCCAAATGTTACGGCCATAAGTGCAAGAGACGGCTACAACAAAATTAAGTCGCCGTGAAAAAACAGTCTCGTTCATACTAATAGGATAAAACACCTGCGCAAGCCTCTATAAAAGATTCAGTTTGCCATGGCAATCGTGTAATATTTCTTATGTATGAAACAACAAGGTCCAACCACTTCTGCCATGGTAATTTGCCAAGGATAGACAGGTGCACTGATCTAGTCTCTGGCGTTCTAAAAGATTTTTTAGATGTGGTTCAGCTCCACGACTTTAGTTACTACACCCAACAGGTGGAATGATCCTCAAACCAAACAGTCATACGAGGGCTATGCGGTAAGTAACTTCCATTTTCATGTACAGTTTGGCCACGATAAGTTGACTCCTTTTAATGTGCGGCTCTAGCGGAGCAAAACAGCACTAGTTGGAGAATATTCATTTGGCTGCGAACGCTATTTCTGTATGTTCACCTCTGTTTTAACGTAAGCTCAAAATACAGATAATGGTGTCAGCGCTGCGGCATGGAGTTGGTGCTACCTTACCCTCAACGTTCCTCTGTCCTCGGCAGTCATAATGTCGGAGCGAGGTACTCCCCCAGAAGTTCCCGACTGCCATCGCTATAGGGAAAGGGGGAACAGTTGCTACCGAGCGAGGTGGCGCAGTGGTTAGACACTGGACTCGCATTCGGGAGGACGACGGTTCAATCCCGCGTCCGGCCATCCTGATTTAGGTTTTCCGTGATTTCCCTAAATCACTCCAGGCAAACGCCGGGATGGTTCCTCTGAAAGGGCACGGCCGACTTCTTTCCCTAATCCGATGAGACCGATGACCACGCTGTCTGGTCTCCTTCCCCAAACAACCAACCAACCAACAGTTGCTACGCTTACTGACCCAGTAGGATAGTGCGCATAGGGATGCTACAGTGAGAAACCTCACTGCTTCTCTTTCGTCTACCGTAGCCATCCAAAAGGAGCACTGCAATACAAAAAAAAGTTTGGAAGATATTATATAATACGGAAGGCTGTTGACACTCATCGCAGAATTTGTGCACCTGGATGTCCTACATAAGACCGGTACGCCTCACGTACCGGTTAATCATCTCTATTCCAACTGCTTGTGAAGTGGCGACACTGTTCGAACGTTGTCTAACTGCATTTTATCGGAAAATTGAGCGCAGATGCGTCAGTTGTTGTGAGAAAATAATATTCTTGAGAAGTTACAGAAATCAGGCAATTTTCATTAGAACAGTGAATTGATAGTGTGGACTGTTACATAAAGACAAGCTCCATCAAGGAATGTAAAGAAATGTTCCACGTGACGTGTCCTGGTAGGAAATTTGCCACGACCAGCACCATTGAAGATCTGTACAAGAAATGTTGGGCTGTAGGAGTCGCTCAAAATGTGCAGAGGAATACATGACCGACAGTGAGGACCCCTGAAACAATAAACAGAATTCACATGGACATTACCAGAAGCCCCCACAAGTCAGTAAGGAGGTTACCACAGCAGGTTAGTGTATCTGGTACCACATATACTAAAAGATATGAAAATAAAAGTCTGTCGTGTGAGTTTGGGGCAAGGGTTGAGATTTGGCGATCAGTAAAAAAAGAGTTCATTATTGCTAACTGTTTCTTGGACCCCTTGCTTTACTTCATGTCAGATGGGGTCTGGTTTCATTTGTCAGGTTACGTAAAGCCCAGAATTGCAGACACTGATCCTAGAACAAACCACATATCCTGGGTGAAGAACCTCTCTACGCAGAGAAGATTGGTGTTTGGTGTGCTTTGTCCGACATGCGCATTATTGGCCACGTGTTCTTCAGTTACACTTTAACAGTGCCAAACATCTATAAATCTGTGACCCTTTGTGTGCACAATTAACAAATGCAGATAATCTGTATGCAGTATTCCAGAAAGATGGAGCAACCACTCATACATCTAACCAAAGTATGACCCACATCATCAATGTGTTCCCTGAAGCCAGACCGGTCAGTATAACCCTCTAGCCCTAAGGTCCCCACACTTAATGTCATGTGGTTTTTGTTTACGGGACACACTAAAAAGCAAATTGTATGTCGACAATCCTCGCACAAAAGATTATCTTCAACGGAACTTTACTAGAGAAAGTAACAACACTACGCCTGCAGAATTACAGCGTGTTGCTGTTAACATCATCACACGAAATCAACGATGCCTGGATGCCAATGGTAACCACTTCCTGAATCTCTTATAAATAAATAGGTAAGTACATGTTTTTTAACGTTACTATAAGGGTCACTCCAAAAGAAATGCACACTATTTTTTTAAAAAACTGTCTTTTATTCTACATGTTTGAAAGTTTTACAGTGTGTAGATACAACCTTTAGGAACAATATTTTCATTTCTCCACATAATTGCCATCCCTCTCAACTGTCTTACGCCATCTTGGAACCAGCGCCTGTATACCCGCACAGTAAAATTCTGGACCTACCTGTTGGAGCCACTGCTTTGCAGCGTGCACAAGGGAGCCATCATCTTCAAACCTTGTTCCGCGAAGAGATTCTTTCAGTTTCCCAAACAGATGATAGTCACATCGAGCCAGGTCAGGACTATCCGAGTTTTGTGATCGCTTCCATGGTTTCTTGACTGACATGTAGCCGTGTACTGTCGCGCAACAGCAGAACATCCTACTTTTGCCGATGTGTTCGAACACGACTCAATCGAGCTTGAAGTTTCTTCAGTGTCGCCACATATGCATCAGAAGTCATGGTGGTTCCACTTAGCATGATGTCCACAATCAAGAGTCCTTCGGAATCGAAAAACACCGTAGCCATAACTTTTCCAGCAGACGGTGTGGTTTTGAATTTTTTTTTTCCTTGGGTGAATGTGCATGATGCCACCCATTGTTTGCCTCTTCGTCTCTGGTGAAAAATGATGGAGCCATGTTTCATCACCTGTGACAATTCTTTCAACAAATTCATTTCCACCATTCTCGTACTGCTCCAAAAGTTCGCTGCATACCGTTTTTCTTGTTTCTTTGTGAGCCACTGTCAACATCCTGGTAAGCCACCAGGCACAAACCATTTTTACGGCCAACACTTTCAGTATTCTGCAAACACTTCCTTCCCCTATCGCAACATAGCGTGACAATTCGTTCACTGTGATGCATCTGTCAGCAGTCACCAATTCGTTAACTCTCTGCACATTGATTGGAGTGCGTGCAGTACGAGGCCTCTCGCTGCGAGGACAATCCTCAGTACTGCCGTGTCCGCTTTCATCACGTAACCCGCTTGCCCACTGACTAACTGCACTGCGATCGACAGCAGCAGCTCCATACACCTTTTTCAACGTCTTGTGGATGTTTCCTACTGTCTCGTTTTCACAGCACAGGAATTCTATGACAGCACGTTGCTTCTGACGAACGTCAAGTGTAGCTGCCATATTGAAGACATGCTGTGACGGCGCCACTCACGGGAACAGATTGAATTAAGTCTGAAAACAAGCGAGAAGGATGTATCTACACACTGTAAAAATTTCACATATGAAGAATGAAAACTGTATTTTTACAAAAATAGTGTGCATTTCTTTTGGAGTGACCCTCGTATTATCCATTCGTTTAGTTATTGCATTGTTACCTGAATCTTGGGCATGAGGCGTCCGTTTTATAAGGGGCACCCTATTAGGATGTTCAAATTTTCTGAGAGCAGTCCAATAAAAATGGGTCCAGAAATGCATACTTTCGCCGATAAACAAGTATTTACAGGAGGTGTTCAACTAGGCGCCCATTCATGACGATGCGCTCGTCTGCCCTCCAGCTTAGGGAATGACCTATTCTTAGAAGTATACCCAGTTGTTGTCGTACCTGCTGGCGTGTATTGAAGACGTGACCCTGTAGCGTCCGCACATCGTTGATTGGCGTGGCGTAGACCAATTCCTTCAAGTGTCCTCATAACGGAAAGTTTAGCGGATTGAGGTTGGGGAACAAGCAGGCCAATGTGTGGGGCCCAGCCGACCAGTCCAGAGGTCCTGCAATGTCTGCATCAGATGCTCACGCACATTGTGACGAAAGTGTACTTGTGCACTATCAGCCACCATGCATGAACCACATTTGTATTTGTTGCTGCAACGACACAGCCTCCAGCAACGTAGGCAATAGATTAATAACAAAGTCTAGCTAATGCGCCCTAGTTATTCTGTTTGGTAGCACGTATGGCCCTTTTAATCTATTTCCCAGTATGCCTGCTCATACGTTGCCCTCTTTCGTGAATTGCTTGGGGATTTACGTCTGCCCATACATGTTAGTTATGGAAATTCACAACATCGTCTCTTGTGAACCCTGCTTCATCGGTAAATAAAAACTTGGATGTGAACAGTGGATCAGTGGCGCACTTCTGCAACAGTCATTGACAGAACCGCTAATCCTGTGGCCTTAGGGCCTGAACGCACTGTAAATGATATGGGCACAGCAGTTGCTCATGAAGTAACCCCCCCCCCCCCCCAAGTAAGACAGTGAGAAAGGCCTTCAGCATCTGCTATTCGTCGCACACTGGTCCTAGGGGTTTCGTCCATCAAATGTAGCACATACGCCTTCCACTGTCAGTCTCCTGAGGTGCAAGGCTACCTGTGTCTCCCAGAGGCTGGAAAAGTATGCCGAGCAGCTTATCAGAGTCCACTCTTATCTTGGATATTTTTCAGCGTAAGGCTACATCCATTTGCTAAACCGTAGCAGAACATCATATCCGCCAATTCACTTGTGCAGTAGTAGGCTTCCATTGTTAACAAGTGGTGACAGAGAAAAATTGTAAATGTGTTGCACCATTTGTACGTACAAACAACGCAATAACAGTAAACAAATAAGTGAAACTGCGTTTGGAAGAAGGTAAAACACATGTTAGCTACCCACAATTGGCCGTACTGTACAATAAGGCGCACAAAAACTACGAAAACTAACGTAGCCTACAACACGACTCGAACCACACAACAGACTGCAGACCACCTAACAGTAGGTAGAGCACTGCCTAACAGTAGGTAGAGTACTGTGAGTAAGGTATCATAATACCCTGCCGACACATTGGACAGAGCACCAATGCAACAACTGTGCTGATATCCGCAGTCAAGCGTAGTGCAGCCCTTCCTATAAACACTTGTTTATCTTGGAAAGTATGCGCTTCCGAATCCATGTTTATTGCACTTATGTTTCTTTTTTCAATTATTACTATGACCTCTCAAAGCATTAGACACTTTTTCTTGAACACTCTGTGTATAAGGACTAAATGTGATGAGTGAAGATATTGTGTGTCAGTTGTGTCCTTCAATTCAGAGTGGAAGAACAAATGTTCATGATGATGACAATAGTGGACATATGTCTGTAATTAATAACAAACTTGTACTGAAAATTGACAAAAAATTCTTAAACCCTATGTTTCATGGTATTTCAAATTTCCAAAACTTTCCACAGATTTGTGAAGTATTTTTCATGGACCTTGACTAAGCAATTAGGGAGCAACAACTGGTGTGCTCACTAGATTTCAGAACTCTTCCTGATAATCTTATGTAAACGATAGATTGCTACTCACCATATTGTGGAGATACTGAGACACAGACAGATACAACAAAAAGACGGCTAAACAAGTAAGCTTTTGGCTAAAAGGACTTCTTCTGAATTAAACAACATTCACGCACACACATTCACACAAAGACAACTCACACGCACATGATCAATTTCGTTGACTGCCAAGGCCAGACTGTGGGCAACGGCGCATGATGGGAGAAGCAGTCTGGGTGGTGGCAGTAAAGAGAAGGCTGGTGAGGGGAGATGGAGGAATAGCAGGGGAGAGGTGAGGATGGTAAGTGCTCCTTGTGGGAGCATACATGGAGGGGTGGTGAGAAGGTATGGCAGCTAGGTGAAGTTGGGCGATTAGACAGAGGTGGAGGGGGAGTGGAAAAGGAAAGAAGTAAAAAGACTGTGGGTCAGTTGGTGGAATAGAAGGCTGTATGATGCTGGAGTGGGAACAGGGAAGCGGATGGATTGGTAAATGACAGTGACTAACTAAGGTAGAGGCCAGAAGGATTGCAGGAACGTAGGCTATATCGCAGGGAGAGTTCCCATCTGCTGCAGTTCAGAAAAGCAAATTTTGGTTGGAAGGATCCAGATGGCACAGTCTCTGGAGTGAAACACGTTGTGTTGGGCAGTTTTCTCACCAACTGGATGGCCCAGCTGTTTCTTGGCCACAGTTTGTCACTGGCCATTCATGTGGACAGACAGCTTGTTAGTTGTTGTGCCCATATAGAACGTACCACAGTGGTTCCAGCTTACCTTCTAGGTCACATGACTGTTTTCACAGGTAGCCCTGCCTGTGATAGGACAGAAAATACATGTGAGCGGACTGGAGTAGGTGGTGGTGAGAAAATGTGTGGACCAGGTCTCGCATCTAGGTCTATTACAGGTATATGAGCAAAGAGGCAAGGTGCTGAGAGCAGGAGCTGACTAGAGATGGATGACAATATTGTGTAGGTTCAATGGGCAGTGGAATACCTCTGTGGGAGGAATGAAAAGGGAGTGGCTAGGACTTGCCTCTTTTCAGGGCATGTTGAGAGGTAGTCAAAACCCTTTCAGAGAACATGATTCAGTTGTTCCAGTCTTCGGTGGTACTGAGTCACAAGGGGGATGCTCCTTTGTCATCAGACAGTGGGACTTCCGGACGTGACTGGTAACTGAAGAGGTAAGGCATGGGAGACCTGTCTGTGTACAGGGTTGGGAGGGTAATTTTGGTCTGTGAAGGCCTCAGTGATAACATTTGTGTATTTCGAGAGTGGCTGCTCATCGCTACAGATGCAATGGCCACTGGTGGATGGGACTTCTTCGTATGGAATCAATAGCAGCTGTCGAGGTGGAGGTATTGCTGGTTGATGGTAGATGTAATATGGATGGAGGTACTGATGTAGCCATCTTTGAGGTGGAGATCAACATCGAGGAAGGTAACTTTTTGGTTTGAGGAGGACCAGGTGAAGTGAATGGGGGAGAAGTTGTTGAGGTTCTTGAGGAATGTGGATATGGTGTCGTCATCCTTAATCCAGATGATGAGGATGTCATCAATGAATCGGAATCAAATGAAAGATTCGTAATTCTGGATGTTTGGGAACGATTCCTCTAGACAACCCATGAATAGGTTGCCACAGGATGGTACCTTGCAGGGGCCCATTACTGTGCCCCCGATTTGCTTGTCGATGAAGACTTCAGAGGAGAAGTAATTGTGGTTGAGGATATAGTTGGTCATGGTGACCAGGAAGGAGGCTGTAGGTTGGAATCCATCAGGCATTTGGAAAGCTTGTGTTCAATATTGGTAACGCCATTGTCATTAAGGATGTTAGGAAAAGGGAGGTGGCATCAATAGTGCTGAGCAGGGGCACAGTGGGGTAAAGGAATAGGAACTGTGGGGAGCTGGTGGAGGAAATGGTCAGAGTCTTTTATATAGTACGGGAAGTTGTGGTTATAGGATGAAGGTGTTGGTCTACAAGACCACAGATTCTCTCCCTGGGGCACAGTAACAGTTCAGTAGAGTGTCCTGGGTAGTTGGATTTATACACTTTATGAAGCATGTAGGAGGTAGAAGTGTAGGGAGGGTGTAACGTTGAGGAGAGAGAGAGACTTTGGGGAGAGGTTCTGGGATGGGTCGAAGGTTTTAAGGAGAGACTGGAGAGCCTGCTGGATTTTTAGGAATGGAGTCATTGTGGCAGGATTTGTAGGTGGACGAATCTGACAGCCAGTGAAGCTTTTCTGCCAGGGAATACTTGTGGTTCAAAACCACACTGGTGGAACCTTAGGCAGCAGTAAGATTATATGATAGGGACCAGTTTTTAAGACATGAACTGCAGTTCTTTCTATGCATGCAAGGTTAGCATGCACGCTTTGGGATTTGGGGAATTATGTCGAGGCAAGGGGGGGGGGGTGATTTAGGGGCAGTGGGGGTGTATCACAGTTGAGTGGAGGACTGGCATGAGTCAGCAGGATTCAACATTAGTTTTGGGTTGAGTCTGATTAGCAGAGCTGGTGGCAAAGTGGACCAGGAGAAGGAGAGAAGGTTTTTAAAAAGTCCACCATAACTGAATCTGGGAATGGGGCAGAAGTTAAGGACTTTGAAAGGTAATGATACTTCTGTGGGACTAAGGCTTTTGGAGGAAAGATTCCTCACTGTGTATCAGGTCTGCTTAGGTTCTTGATTCTGTATGGTGATGGGAGTTTTCAAGGGGGTGGTAAATGTAGCAGGTCTACGAGACAGGGTTGTCAGCTTTGAGGGGATGTGGGGGAGGTTTTGAGGCTGTTGTACAGGTGGCGGATGGTGACAGTCAAAGGCGAAAGTACGATGTGCACAGGTTGGAGTACTTTTTGAGGTGGCGTTGTGCTGCTCTAGTTCGTGGAGGACAAGAGTTTCAATGTGTGAGACAGGATAGAGGAATCTGGGATTGCACAGCAAGAGAATTTTATGGATACAGTGTAGGTAATGCAAGGAGGTTTGAACCTGATTTACATGGTTTTGCAGGACTATGTTGATGAGGGTTAAGGACTGGCGGAATGTGAGCAGATGAAGGTCATTGTGGAAGAAGGGATTGATACTGGAGACGAGTAATTTGATGGTAAGGCCATCTGTGGGTGTTCCATGAGCCACGCAATAATGCAGGAACAGTACGAGTGATTGGGTTCTGGGTTGGCATAAGAAAACTTCTCTGTATTTGTGCAGATAGAAGGAGTAACGATCAATGGTGCAGGATAAAACCCCAAAAGTACGTAAATGACGCAGAAGTAAGTGCAAAGAAACTCGAAAAAATACGCCAAAATACGTGGGAAAAATAACAAAAAAAAAAGACAGAATGGATGAAGTACAAACAAGATGAAAACTGAATGATTAGGTCGATAGTTAATGGCGAAAATGAACTGAAATCGAGGTGAAAACACAATGACATCAAACATAAATATAAATAAAAACACTATAATGTCAGTTGTAGCTTAGTGATGGATATGTATGAAGGAGGGGATAGCAGATGTGATCAGATTAAGCGAGTCTGGATTGTGAAAACTAGAATAAGAGAGGAGAAAGAGTGGGGAGTGGGGAAGGGTTTGTCGGATGTACAAGTCCGTATGGCACACGAATATATGGAAAATAATATGCAGATATATATGAGAGTTACACAGGAAGAGTGATCAACTGGAAGGTCTAGGATTAATGATATCAGCGGTAGTAATGTGGGACATGAGATGCCACACCAACAACAATTACAATCACATAGCTGTGTGTTGTGCATGGGTGAGATGGTTGATATACTGTAGCTCATAAGTCACAATGAGTGATGTGTGTTGGAAAGCGACATGTAAGCCACAGGAAATGAGAGAAAGAAAAGGATGCACACAGAGTAAAGTAATGGGTTAGAAAACAGTAACAAAGTAAAACAACATTGGGTTATGGTATGGAAGAAAAACTACTAGGCAAAGTCAAAGAATGGAAAGCCCAGAATAGAATAACAACAGTATTATGAAAAGAATAGATTGCTACTGACCACATAGTGGAAACGTTGAGGCACAGATAGCCACAACAGAAACTCTGCTAGACAAGTAAGCTTTTGGCCAAACAGCCTTGTTCTGAATTAGACAACATATAAATACATAGGCATGCAAACTTAACTCACAAGCACATGACCACTGTTTCTGGCTGCTGAGGCTAGACTGAAAGCAACAGCACATTATGGGAGCGGCAATTCAGGTGGTGGGGGTAAGGAGCAGGCTGGGGCAGGGAGGGGGAGGGATAGCAGGGAAGGGATGTAGGATGGTAAAGTAGAACATACAAACACTGTGGAGTGTGGGTGAAGTAAAAGACTAGGTAATGCTGAAGTGGGAACACGGAAGGGGTAAGTAGGTAAAGGGCAGTGACTAACGAAGGATGAGGCCAGGAGGGTTACAGGAACGTAGGACATACTGCATGGAGAGTTCCCACTGCAGTTCAGAAAAGCTGATGTTGGTGAGAAGGGAGTTGTGTTTGTGTGAATGTGTGTGAGTGCATGTTGTCTAATCAGAAGAAGGAATTTTGAATGAAAGCTTCCTTGTTTAGAAGTCTTTTTGTTGTGTCTTCACTATATAGTGAGTAGCAATCTATCTTTTTGTAATACTGTCATTATACAATCCTGGATTTTGCAAAACTTTCTGAGAACAGTAGTAGAGTAGTAAGGTTTTTGGGACAGAGCGCATTGTTGCCAGATGTATCCAAGATGGCGGCAATGACGCCATCCAAGATGGTGACAATGACGCCATCCAAGATGGCAGCCTGTAGACTTGGCAACAGCGCATGACATCATCCAAGATCGCAGCTGTGACGTTAGATGATGACGCGAGTACCGTTATCCAAGATGGCCGCTTTCGGTGAGAAAGTGGCACGCCCCCCCATGGCAGGAAGTATGAATTTTGGCGAGAAATTGAATTATGTCCTTCTATGGGTCACCTGGCGCCCCCCCCCCCCCTTTCCGACTTTTAATGATGGCACGTTATCCTCTTGCAGAATGGGCGGGAATTTCGAATTTTGGAGGGAATTTTGCTCTAAGAGCTTACTCATGCAGCTGAGGGGAGTTAGTATCGTGTTGCCCACACTAGAGACTGCTCATAATGTCGTTGAATTCGAATATAATTTGTTTAAATTTGTTGAAATTTGTTTAAATTTATTATCTACCTACAGCAGTACGGCTTAGTGTGGTGTTACCAACACAAGAGGGTGAGATATCAGTGGTTGTTGAGCTGTCAGTGTGGAAGGAGCATGTGTTCATTTAGCGAGATGTTGATGCCAGACAGGGGGAGTTTTAACAGCTGTATTACATGCACTCATTCAGCCAAGAAGTGCATCCACAGCACACTGCATGAAAAATGGAAGCGAGCATTAATGATAGAACACGTGAAGAGGAATAGAATGATCCTGCAAGTAAATGCTTTGCATCGATACGCATTAAAGATCAAATGCTCAATGTATGGAAACATCTATCTCTGCTGTAACCGTCTGTCATTTCTAAAACGTACATATGAGATCCCACCCCACAAGAGACAACTGCCTCCGATCCAGCAGGCCACAGAACTGAGCTAGTTCGCGAGTTCACCTCTAGAGGGCGCCGCAATTGGTCATGTGATCATGCAATTCAGCCAGTAGGAGCACAGTATCATGATGACATCACGCGTTTTTCTCAGCTGCAAGTGTGCCCCAGACTCCTCATCCCCCAGCGGTCTGGAGGGGAGAAATACTGGAAAAAGGACTCAGCCTGTTCAGTGCTGCTGTAGAGTAGAAGGAGTGTACTTTATTTATTTTTGGAACAATTTATTTAGGGAAGGATTTCATCTTGTTTATTTATTACACTGATACAAAAATCTCACCCTGACGTGCTTGGAGTCACAATATACAGTTTACAGACCTGGAAACTACTCATAAATACTGTTGTGGATTGGCAAGACAGCCAACCCGCTATGAGAGGAAGCCGAAAGGCACGCGTTTTAGCTCACGCTGGCTGGCGTGAGGTCTGGAACAGGTCGAGGAAATGAGACTAACAAAAAACGTACGTAGCTGCTGGAATACTTAACTTTAATCCATAATTGGTGAACATCGCTCTTGACGGCACATGTTTTACAGCATCAATAGTAACTGGTAATGGCGCCTTGCTAGGTCGTAGCAAATGACGTAGCTGAAGGCTATGCTAACTATCGTCTCGGGAAATGAGAGCGTATTTTGTCAGTGAACCATCGCTAGCAAAGTCGGCTGTACAACTGGGGCGAGTGCTAGGAAGTCTCTCTAGACCTGCCGTGTGGCGGCGCTCGGTCTGCAATCATTGATAGTGGCGACACGCGGGTCCGACGTATACTAACGGACCGCGGCCGATTTAAAGGCTACCACCTAGCAAGTGTGGTGTCTGGCGGTGACACCACAAATAATCCATTACGCTGATGTGCAGAGCCGCAAACAACTCGTAAATTACTGAAATAATCCAGTACACAGGATACAGACACGCAAACACTGTGTAAACACGCTCACAAAGCTTAAACACCCGAAAATAATGCAGTGCACATAAAAAACGCAGCATAATAGCGACTGGAACCCTGACTCTACTGCATGGAAAGCCTAAGGGCCACCCCTAACACACGGAAATTGTCCAGAAGTGGGAAAGCAACGTTAGGCCAGTGTACTTCATTTATTTTGTTCAAGCAACTGACGCAAATATCATCCTAATTACGTAATTAATTGGTCCTAATTACACAACTATATGCATACCGCTGCACAAGGACGGCATAAAATCGCAATACAGTGCAAAAAGTGATGATACCCTACACCTGGTGTTATCTTGCTGGGAAAAAATTTCGCAGTTCCACTAGAAACTGATGAAAATATCGATCCTAATTACGTAATTTATCACAAATATTGGGCCTAATTACACAACAATATGCATAGCACTACACCAGGACAGCAAAAATGCTCAATACAGCGAAAAAACTGCTGATACCATACAACTGGTGTCATCCTGCTGGGGAAAACTTTTCGCAATACCTCGCGAAAGCAGCGATAGAAACACTCAAACTCTACCCTACATCTACAATCTGGCAGGAAAAACATAGGGGCGTACGGTACTATCTTTATTAATTTTGGTGGGAAATGTATATAACTCACGAGATGCTGGTGTTGAACAGAGAGGAGTTTAAAAAGTATATTTCCTGTAAGCATACAGCATCTATCGCTGTTTGACATTGGAGTTCGCTACAGACGCCTACAAAAAATCACCCTACAGCCCAGGTAATCAAAGCCAATACACACTATTACAGCTGATGGAAAAAATGCATCACAGTTCTAATTAAACTTCGAAATCGTTATGAAAAAACCAGCACTTGTAACAAATGAGTCATAATGCAGCACATGTACAAGGAAAAATCGTCGTCCTAAAAGACTGCAGAGGTGGCGGTAGTTGAAAGGGCGTTCTCCTCGATATACAATCACAAACCGCCGAAAGTCGAGGCCCTCTCTCCACCTACAGGGTGGATGGATCGAGGGAGGGAGCTACGCCACCAGCAGCCTACTGTCCGCCTTCAGACAATGGTACTTCACCAACACAAAATCAGGTATAGTCAACTAAACAAAAGGAGATAAAAGAACGGCTGTCCAGAATGCATTTTGGACATCTAAATCATAGTGACACAGCTGACACTAATGGTTAGGCGACGCATCTGCAGTGACGAGCTGTCACAGACTAGGCAGGTCCTCAATGCCTCCAATAGGCCTCTCGTTCTGGGATGGAAAGTACTTTTGTTTAACATCACATATGACACACCTGCTGGGACCAGAGCAGACCCACAGTCTCATAGAGAAGTCGCCCGCCGTTCTGCGCTGGACTATTTAACATCAACTCAAATCCTATAATAAAGCAACTATTGAAAAAGCAGGTAAAAAACATTCGCGACGATAATAAATGTTCTCTTTCCAGGAAACTAGACAAAGCCCGTTTTCATTTAGTTATATGAGCAAAATCGGTATAGTTTTTAACGTTCGACTGCACTCGCATCTCATTATTTTGTGGCGTCCAGAGAAGTGTACCGCCAATGATCACAAATGATCAGCAGAAACATACCCACCCTGCGTAAAATCAGGAAAAAGCTTCGAGTATTTTTATGCGAAAACTAATTTTTGGTTTTGTTTTTTCTGTAGTCGGATTACACTCACCAGGGAGATCAAATGGGAATCTGTGGAGGGGCACAATGTTCTTTTCGGGGAACACTATTGAGAAATTACATCTGAAGCTGACCACAGAGGGATTCTACAGCCCACAACATACATTTTGCGTAAGGATCATGCTATTAAAAACGCGATCCTCATGACTACGTTATAATCACCATGCATATAAAGCGGTGTTGAGTCTACAGGTACACACACGAGCCACAGATGATGTTAGGTTTGCTGGTAAATATGCAGTCAGCAATTTGGTATCAAGTCTATCCATTCAACCACTTAATTGCGTTGGATCCTGTAGAAACATTACAGCCATTGGTGAGTCATATTCATGGCACTCTCATATCTTGAAATGACTCACTTTTATCTCTTAGGGTGCATTCTTGTCGGTCCTATTAAATATATAGGTATTGGTTCATTGGAGCACACGGATCGTGATCAAAGTCGCTTCCACAGATGGGTGTAAAGTTTCATCACCTGTACTGTAAGATGACCATTCCCAACATACTATCAATCATATGAGAGGGTTCCTGTATTTCTCTTCATAAGCAGTTTAATACAATGTTTTTTTTCGGTTGCATGGCATCCAATCAGTGTACACTGCTGTTTCTACCATGACTTAGAGACCCATGTCAGCTGCTGCTAAACCAACATTACACACTTCAATCCTCTGGCTCTCACGGGAAGCTGAACATGGCATGGCGTAAACTGTACAGCTACCACACCACAGGCTGGTAGCAATAAAACACAGACGTGATGTTTCTCATTGACAAAAATGGGGAACACGTCGCAACATATGAAAACTGGAAGAGTGTGCAGTATTGTAGAGCGCTTCCAACAACTATCTGAAGGTGCTTGCCTGTACAGTTAATCTCATCTTTCGATCAAAACGGTAGCGGATGTATCGATGCTCCATTTCGAAAAGCATTGTTCCTTCATTTTTCCGTCATGTGCATGATTACTGTTCTGGAGTTGACCATTGCCGGAAGGTACTGTTCACAACACGCGCGAGGTAGCACAAAGAAAACGAGATACTGTTATCTTATTGGGGAAAAAAAAACAACACATGTACGGTATCGCAGCATATGTAAATATGACGATTTGGTAGGAATGAGGAACGCTTCCAAACAACTGTATTAAGGTGTTGACCTTTACATTTAATCCCATGATCCACAGCGACAAGTAGCAGATACCCATTGTTCAATCAAGGTCCCCCCATCTCCATGGAGTGATGTCACTCGATAACTATGCTGTGATCAACAGCGTACCCAGTGGACGTTCGGGACTGGAAAGATACAGTTGATATGGATCTATGTGCTGTAAAACACACCACAGTTGATAGTGAGATCAATTTTAGCAATTTTACTCAGAATTCGGCGAGAGCAATATCCACCACATTCTGCAGTCTGTTTAGAAACAGACCGAACTGAGTTAATGCTATAGGAGCGTGTTTTAACCACTCGGTGGAAATGGGAACATGTTCTCGTAGCTCCACCACTTCTGTTCGATGTGTAAAGTCAGCGTCAAATGGAGCCTGCTGCAGCAACTCGACAACAGTACGAACTTTTATGTTGGTGTTTCTTGCTGGGAAAAGTAAAAAAAACTCTACATCGAATCAGATCCGCGTCCCTCAGAATCCGTTCACGTCTATCATCCAAACATTCTATCATCGTTATTCTGCACCATCCAGAAGAGAAAAATTACAAACTATCTGCGTGCCGGCATCGAGCACATGTAACGATCCTATTAAATACACAGGTATTGATCCATTGCACAGACCAGGGTAAAGTTGCATCGCCTGTACTGTAGGAGGATGATCGTATCCCACAAAGTATACAATAAGTCGCAAGAGATGCTCCCTATGACCCGGTGTCGTTGTTTGAAACATTGCTTTTTCTGCTGTAACACGCTTTGTGCACTGCCATAAATTTTGTTTTTTACTGCCACGACTTCGAGTTCGGTGTCAGGTTCTAAACTGACATTAACACACACGCAGAAAACTAGACCTCGTATGGTATAAATCATGTTTCTACTGCTGCTGCCATAACACACCACAAACAGTGGATGATTTTAAATAAAAGACAGTTACAACATAAGGAAACTAGAAGAGTTTGGTGGCGTTGTGGAGAGTCTCAAACTGCTGTCCGAAGGTGATTGGCGACCTCTACATTTAAACTATGTGGCAAAGTGATGGAATAACTGATGGCTCTGCATTCCATTTCGACTGATTCTTCGTATTGCAATCATATACGTGATCGCTGTTTCGATGCTACTCATCGCCAGAAGGTGTTGACCCTCCACCAAAACTCTTTCTCCATCTCAAACAAGTGATGTCAGTCAATCATTATGTGGTAACCAACAGCATACCATTGGGTGGATGGGGTGAAAAAGACACCGTCGATATACTGTAATAATAAGCTTCACAATTGATAGTGCAAACAATTTTAGCAATTTTACAGTAATTTCGACACTGACCAACGACGTGACAGCATCTTTCCCAATTTCCGTATAATCGCTAAACCGTCCCTTCTCTACTTTACGAGTGTCATTGCGAATGTGGATAGATGACTGTGCAGTACATCTATTCATTGTTAATTCTCGAACATATACATCATCAAAGTATACCAGACAGCACTCTACATATTTCTAGCACCTTGAGCACAGTGCATAATTTACGATCTAGCTCTATGTGGATGGGAGTCAGACCATTCTCGCAGTCTTAGGATAAAATTAGAGACTGAAAGACCCCCTAGAATTGTCTTTGACCAGTCCACCCTGCAGTACTGCTACCTAGTTAATCTGCAGCTGACCAGAATTAGACTGCTACATTCGACGTCTCGTGAATGAATGGAGCTTGCTGAGTCCTCGCTCATCCAAGTGCGCAAGATTTCTCCAGACACGCCCACGTCGAGGAGGTTAGCACCCCTTATCGGTGTATAGTAGAAGATTTGAAAGTGCTGTGATGTAATAGCAGACGTTTAAGAAGAACAAGGAACAAGTGGAGCTCCAGACGGATGGAATTCGATGACTTTTACGTAAGTCAATCACGCTATCAATTTTAAAGTATTGTTCTAGTGTCTGGGATCAGTACCAGGAGGGTACTGGTAAGAGGGAACATAAACGCACACATGGTTCCTCAATTAAAGGAGGCTATCAGTCATGTGAAATGCAGCATTGTTATCATACCATTGCAAGAAATATTTTTCCTGCACATGATATACATCCTTCCTGTAGGTTTGTGTATGGTAAACTACGGTAACAAACTGTAAAATGAAAAAACCACTTCCTTCAAATATCGATTCTGTGTGATACTACATGCACAATGTAGCTTTCCAGAGATGTATAGCGTCCACTGTTCACATCCGATCACAGCTCAGAAATTCAGAAATTATACTACGCTTGCATCACTCCTGTATAAAATGATCATTAGTCACGGAGAATACCTCTTTAAAGGAAACAGATAAACGCATAGCAGCGGCATCCGACATGTGAAATTAGACGTCATGCCACCACTAACTCTGTAAACAGGACATCTGTCAAGGAGGTGTATACATGGGGATTGCAGTGTCTCACAAACACCTATCGGTAACTCAGAATCATCTTAGTTATGAAACTGAAGTATCGATTATACAGTATACCCGAGATTAGACAAGGGAATGGAGTACATTGCATAAATCTTCATTCATTTAGAGGACTGTGTCGAAACAGAATGGTAACGTTCCTTCACACATGAGATGGAAGTCCTTTGATGACGGAGAGGTTTGCTGCTAACGATCGCAAACAAACATTGCTCTAAGTCAAATTCAGAACACATTGTTGTATACGAGTCGAACGCAGGCTAAGTCACGCGACTGATGCATTCTGACAGAACAGCGGAAAAAATGGTCAAATGACCACCAAAATCTCCCTCTCTCTCTAGAATGCATCAGCAGTCTGCCATTAAATCGTACTTCGTTACAGCTCCATTTCAATCAATTACCCCGTCCACTCTGTTATCCTTTAATGCAAATGCATGCAAGTTTAGAGACGGATGGTTCTTTTTTTCCTGAAAAGCGTCTAATACAGTAGTGAACTCGCTTGTATCACTGTTACCTCAATAGACATACAGTGCAATGCCGCCTCGACGGAAAAAAAAGTAACTGTTTCCCTGACCCCCTTCGCTTCGATGTTGACGTTTTCTCGGATTCCTCTTGCTGTCACATGCTTGTTACCATGTACAAGAATTGTTTTGCGCCAACCAGAACAAACGCAACTACTTCCTCAATTTCCCCGCATTTCAGCGTATTTTCGCTCAATGTATACATATTTTCTACCATTTTTCGCAATTATATAGATTTTTTATGTCACGTCTACCCATGCGAACATGACATAACCTCTCGTTCCATGTTCCAAAACTGTTTCTAAATGTAGTACATCTGCCAACACCTAGCGCAAATCGACTATTTTTCTGATCGGGAGGCTTAGTATAGCACTGTTCTCGATTCCATCGAATCGCCTCCACCTGTATATTCCAAATTTGCAGTGCATTTGCTCTCTTTTCTGTATGTCTGTGCATGTGCAAGTGTCGTGGATGGCTCTTTCCAATTCCAACCGTCCACTGGGTATGCTGTTGATTATCGCACAATTATTGAGTGACACCACTCTGTCGAGATGGAGGGAACCTTGATGGAACTCTGGATATCTGTTACTTGTCGCTGTGGAACATAGGATTAAATGTAGAGGTCATCACCTTAATACAGTTGTTTGGAGGCATTCCTCATTCCTACCGAATCGTCATATTTACATATGCTGCGATACCAAACACGTGTTTTTAATTTTTTTTCACCAATAAGATAACTGTACCCCATTTTATTTGTGCTGCCTCACGTGTGTTGTGAACAGCACCTTCCAGCAATGGTCAACTCCAGAACAGTAAACATGTACATGACAGCAAAATGAAGGAACAATGCTTTTCGAAATGGAGCATCGACACATCCGCTACCCTTTTGATCGAAAGATGAGATTAACTGTACAGGCAAGCACCTTCAAATAGTTGTTGGAAGCGCTCTACAACACTGCACATTCTTCCAGTTTTCTTATGTTGCGACGTGTTCCCCACTTTTGTCAATGAGAAACATCACGTCTGTGTTTTACTGCTACCAGCCTGTGGTATGCCATGCCATGTTCAGCTTCCCGTGAGAGCCAGAGGATTGAAGTGTGTAATGTTGGTTTAGCAGCAGCTGACATGGGTCTCTAAGTCATGGTAGAAACAGCAGTGTACACTGATTGGATGCCATGCAACCGAAAAAAAAAAACAACATTGTATTAAACTGCTTATGAAGAGAAATACAGGAACCCTCTCATGTGATTGATAGTATGTTAGGTATGGTCATCCTACAGTACAGTTGATGAAACTTTACACACGTTTGTGGAAGCGACTTTGATCATGAACCACGTGCTCCAATGAACCAATACCTACACATTTAATAGGATCGCCACATATATGTTTGGGTGGCAGGCAAGAATGCACCCTGAGAGATAAAAAGTGACTCATTTCAAGATATGAGAGTGCCACGAATATGACTCACCAGTGGCTGTAATGTTTCTACAGGATGCAACGCAAGTAAGTGGTTGAATGGATGGACTTGATTCCAAATTGCTGACAGCATTTGTACCACAAAGCGTAGCACTATCAGTGGCTTGTGTGTATACCTGTAGACTCAAGACCGTTTTTTATGCATGGTGCCCGCATCTCGTGGTCGTGCGGTAGCGTTCTCGCTGCCCACGCCCGGGTTCCCTGGTTCGATTCCCGGCGGGGTCAGGGATTTTCTCTGCCTCGTGATGGCTGGGTGTTGTGTGCTGTCCTTAGGTTAGTTAGGTTTAAGTAGTTCTAAGTTCTAGGGGACTGATGACCATAGATGTTAAGTCCCATAGTGCTCAGAGCCATTTGAACCATTTTTTTTATGCATGGTGACCGTAACACAGTCTCGAGGATAGCGTTTTTAATAGCATAGTTCTTACGTGAAATGTATTTTGTAGGCTGTAGAATCCCTCAGCGGTCAGCTTCAGATGTCATTTTCTCACTAGTGCTCCCCGCAAAGAACATTGTGTTCCCTACACGGATTCCCATTTGACCTCCATGATGAGTGTAATCCAACTACATAAAAAACAAAAGCAAAAATTACTCGCCATGCAAAGTGACTCTCTTGATCAATTTCATTTCGAAATAACGAGGACATTCTATGGTGATCAGTAGTTTAGCAGAAAATTGTCGAAGTTTTTTCCTGTTTTAATGCATGGTGGGTATTTCTCTGTGGTCATTTGTGATCGATGGCGGTACACTTCGCTGGACGTCACAAAATAATGAGATGCGAGTGCAGTCAAACGTAAAAAACTATACCGATTTTGCTCATTAAAACTAAATGAAAAAGGGCTTTGTCTATTTTTGTGGAAAGAGGACATATATTATGTGAATGTATGCTTTCCCGGCGTATACAGCTGGCGAAGAGTTCTCGGGCTTCCAGCCGGGTGGCGGTGACTTCAAACTGCGACGTTTCGACGAGTGACATACTCATCATCTTCTGGCCAGAAGATGATGAGTATGTCACTCGTCGAAACGTCGCAGTTTGAAGACACCGCCACCCGGCTGGAAGCCCGAGAACTCTTCGCCAGGACATATATTGTCATCGCAGATGTTTTTTTCCTCTTTTTCGATTGTTGCTTTATTATATGATTCGAGTTGATGTTAAATAGTCCAGCACAGAATGGCTGGCAACTTCTCTATGAGACTGTGGGTCTGCCCCGGTCCCAGCTGGAGCGTCCTACGTGACGTTAAACAAAAGTGTTTTCCATCCTAGAACGAGAGGCCTATTGGAGGCATTGAGGACCTGTCTGGTCTGTGACGGCTCGTCGCTGTGCATCCCCTAAACATTAGATTCGGCTCTGTCACTATGCTTTAGACGACCAAGAGGCATTTGGGATAGTTGTTCTTTTATCTCGTATTGTTTAGGTAACTACCGCCTCCTCTGCAGCCTTTTAGGAGAATGATTTTCCCCTTGTACATGTGCTCCATTATGAACCGTTCGTTACAAATGCTGGTTTTTCACAACTATTTCGAAGTTTAATCAGCTGTGATGGTATTGGCTTTGATTACCTGGGATGTAGGTTGATTTTTATTAGGCGTCTGTAGTGAACTCCAATGTCAAACAGCGATAGATGCTGTATGCTAACATGTAATATACTTTTAAACTCCTCTGTGTTCAACACCAGCATCTTGTGAGTTGAACATATTTCCCACCAAAAGGAATAAAGATAGTACTTTAAACCCCAGCCTTTTTCTTGCCAGCTTGTAGGGTGTAGAGTTGAGTTTGAGTGTTACTGTTGATGGTTTCGAGAGGAAATGCAAAATTGTTTCCCAGTGGGATAACTCTAGTTGTACTCTAGTTGTGATTTTGTGCCGTCCTTGTGCAGCGCTATGCATATAGTTGTGTAATTAGGACCTTTTTTGATTAACTACGTAATTAGGATATTTGCGTCAGTTTCCCGAACAAAATAAATAAAGTACACTACCCTAACCTCGCACTCCCGCATCTTGGCAGTTTACATGTGTTAGGGAGTGCAAAAATGGTTCAGATGACTCTAAGCACTATGGGACTTAATATATGACGTCATTAATCCTCTTTAAACCTAAATAACCTAAGGACATCACATACATCCATGCCCGAGGCAGAATTCGAACTTGCGGCCACAGCAGCAGCGCGGTTCCGGACTGAATCGCCTAGAACCGCTCGGTCACGGCGGCCGGCTACGGAGTGCACATAGGCCTTCCATGCAGTAGAATCAGGGTTCGAGTTGCTATTATGCTGCGTTTTTTATGTGCACTGCATTATTTTCTGGTGTTTAAGCGTTGTGAGCGTGTTTGCATAGCGTTACACGTGCAGTATTTCGGTGATTTACGAGTAGTTTGCATGTCTGTGTCCTATGTACTGGATTATTTCGGTAATTTACAAGTTTTTGTGTCTCTGTCCATCAGCGTACTGCATTATTTACGGGTAGTTTCCAGGTCTGTAAACTGCATATTGTGACCCCAAGCACATCAGGGTGAGATTTTTGTATCAGCGCAATAAATAAACTAGGTGAAACCTTCCCTAAATAAATTGTCAAAAAAATTAGTAAAGTACACTTCTTCCTCTCTCCAGCACCACAGATCGACCTGAGTCTTTTTCCCACCATTTGCCCCCTCCAGACTGCACGGGGGATGAAGAGGCTGCGGCACACATCAGCTGAGAAGTATCACGTGACATCATCATGATGTTGTGTTCCTATTGACTGAACTGCACGATCACGTTGTAACCTTCTCGTATGTAAAATAACTTCCCGTACAAAATAGACTGAGCATTAAAACTGATGAGTTTTGGTCGTAAGCAGCGCTACGTCAGGCTCTGTGAAATCAACCTGAATAAAGGGAAAGATTCTTACCTCATAATGGTGTCGCCGGATAACACTGTCTATATATCTGCTCCTAAATGGCACAGCTTAGTGCAATGCTGGCCTATCTACTACTACTGACCAACATTTGTCTGAGATTTGCATTATTAGAAAAAAACTGACTTTGCTTGTTGACACAGCTGCAAGGCTGGTCCTCTGATTATTAAACAACACATGACTATGATCTGGGAAAATCTGTAAAATATTTAAATTTAAAGTAATGACTAGTAAAAGATTATGTTCTGAAAAATCTTATTATTGAAAAGATTTCAGCAAACCATTACATAAAAATTGAATATTATAAGCCTGACTTAATTATTGCTGACAAATCACAAAAAGACTGAAACAAAACCGTATTAACAACTCAGACAACAAATTTAAGCATGCACATGGCGATGAAGAATAACAAAGTTTACCTTACACTACATGGCAATAAACTACGCTGCACCAGCGGCGACTGCTATTGCTCTCACATGGCCAGCAACTGTACTGTAGCGGTGAGCTACTATGACTTCTCCGTAACAGCAAGCTATTGCGACTGCTCCATAACAACGAACTAATGCAACCGCTCTGTAGGAGCAAGTGAATATTACTGCTGCCGACACGGCTCTGACCTGCGATTCTACAGCAGCAGAGATGTTTTATACTACAGGCAGAGCGTGAGCTATACATCGAAATTACATTTGCTCCAGTAGGGTAGTGAACAGTAAACCTCTTACATAATGAACCCCTTCCAATGTGACCTTTCAGGGTGCCCTCTTGCAGTGAACTCATGAACTAGCTCAGTTCTTTGGCCTGCTGGATCGGAAGCACTTGCCTCTTGTGGGGTGGGAGACTATATGTGGTATCTCGAAATGACAGACAGTTCCAGCAGAGACAGGTGTTTCCATGCGTTGAGTAATTCATCTTTAATGCATCTCGGTGCAAAGCATTTATTTGCAGAATCTTATTATTCCTCTTCATATTTTCAAGCATTAAGACTCGTTTCCATTCTTTGTGCAGTGAGCTGTAGATGCACTCCTTGGCTGAATGAGTGCATGTAATACAGCTATTAAAACTCCCCCTGTCTAGCACCAACATCTCGCTAATTAAACACATGCTCCTTCCACACTGACAGTTCAACAAACACTTATATCCCAGCCTTTTGTGTTGGTAACACCACACTAAGCAGCTACTGCTGTAGGTAGATAACAAATTTAAACAAATTTTAAAAAATTATATTCGAATTGAATAACATCATGAATAGTCTCTAGTGGGGGCATGAGTAAGCTCTTAGAGCAAAATTCCTTCCAAAATTCGAAATTCCTGGTCATTTTCCAAGAGGATAACACACCATCATGCATTAAGTCGGAAAGAGGGGGCAGGGGCTGCCGGGTGACTTTTAGAAGGACATAATTCAATTTTCCGCCAAAATTCAAACTTCCTGCCAGGGGGTTGGGGTGTGGCACTTTCACGCCAAAAGCCGCCATCTTCGATAACGGTACTCGCTTCATCAGCTGACTCCACGGCCGGCATCTTGGATGACGTCATTCGCTGTTGCCAAGTCTACAGGCCTCCATTTTGGATGATGTCATTGCCGCCATCTTGGATACATCTGGCAACAATGCACTTTGTTCCAAAAACCCCACTACCCTACTACTGAGAACGACTGAACCTAATTGATGGCAGCTTCTCTGGACTTACCTTTTCGTTACAGTGTGAAACAATAATATATTGAAGAAACAGCCGCAGTTGCGCAAATTTTCTGGTCTTTACCAGGTTTTGGCTAAATTAATCTAAACTTCTTCAGAAGCATAAAATTACTATAACATGTCAGAGTAAGGCACAATCCTCATTAAAATTAAAAGCGTACCGTGGTACCAAGTTGAATTAAAGTTACTTAACTCAAGGCCAGCCCTGGCATCTCTTCACCATGCCATCGGTTGGCAGTGGCAGAATCGTAACGACAGGCCGGCCTTTGCTTTAATGTGTAGACGAAACCCCAGTCAGTTGTGTGGAGCCATCGCTCCTAGCGCAACAAACTAAAGAAAGCGCGTCAAAGGTTATGCTTACGCTTTCATAGGGCGCTAAAAGAATCTTGTTTGTGGATTTTATGGAGTGTGGAAGCACAATTAGTTACTATGAGACATTAAGAAAACTGAAATAGCCATTCATAATGCTATCTCTTGACTAATGGTGATGTGCCTTTGGGCAACAATGCTCAGCCATAATATGTTCTGCAATCACAAGAACTGTAGTGCCAGGTCAAACGTGAAATTTTGAGCATCCTCCCTACTGCACAGACAAGGCTCCAGTGATTTCCAATTATTCATGAACATGAAAAAGTGGCTTAGCTTCCAACACTTCGGTTCCAACGAAAATGTAAATGCTAGCACAGGTTCGTTACAGTCTCAGATGGCAAAATTTTATGCAGAGGGCATTGTTGGTAATGTACAAGATGTGGTAAATTACTCACAAATTGCAATAATAATAAAAATAAAGAACCTCACTTCTGCTGGTCAACCGAACAGTGCAGTGATAAAGTATGTCTCTACACTCGGCCTCAGTATCTCAAGGAAACCCAGGTGATGGAGCCCCTTAGGGAAATAGCGTACAGGGCTGGAAAGAATTCAAACGTGCACTCGGTTTGCCTGCCGGGGGCCTCATCCAAGATGTGGAGGCGGCCTTGCCTGCGGCTATCGAGCGTACGGGGTGCAGTCGTCTGCAAGTAGTTGCTCATGTCGGCACCAATGATGCCTGTCGCTTGGGTTCTGAGGCGATCCTCAGTTCGTACAGGCGGCTGGCGGATTTGGTGAAGACTGCTGGCCTCGCACGCGGGGTGCAAGCAGAGCTCTGTGTTTGCAGCATCGTTCCCAGAGTGGATCGGGGTCCTTTGGTTTGGAGCCGAGTGGAGGGTCTCAACCAGAGGCTTCATCGACTCTGTGACGGTCTTGGCTGCAGATTTCTAGACTTGCGCTATTGGGTGGGGCATTGTAGGACGCCCCTAGATAGGTCAGGTAAGTGATTTGTGAAACGTATAGGTTAATTTAGTCAGGGCCATTCTTTTGTAGGGATCATTGAAAGTCAGATTGCGTTGCGCTAAAAAAATATTGTGCGTCAGTTTAAGCACAGTCATGTATAATTTTTCTAAGGGGACGTTTCATGGTGCACGGTTCAGCCAGAAGAGGCCACAACTTCTCTAGTGTAAGCAACATGTTTCTCTGATGCTTGTTTATTGCCCACATTCCGCTATATAAGTAGCGATGTTTTCAATAACTGAACGAAGTATCACCTGTTTGGTCCTTTTTTGTTATTCCAAAGTACTGAGTGAATTGTCGTGGGGCCCTTCTGCCCTGCCCTGTTTTATTATTTATGTCATTTTCACTTTTCAGTTTGATGACATCATAACTCACAGTTTCTTAAAAAGGTTACATTCCCTGATTCTACTGACTTCAGCTTAGAGATCCCCTATGGTACTGTCGTCAGCCTTCCGAACTTCGGTTTTTGTCATGATTATTGTGAGGCTCCATCTTTCATAATTCTCTTGTAAATCCCAAAGCATGTCCTCAGCATGATCCTGATTTCCTGCTACGATGACCGGGTCATCAGCAATGAGAAATGTGTGTAGGATTTCATCCCTCACAAGGACGCCTATGCCTCCACATTTGTTCCTCCTGGCTTTAAATGCATCCTCCTCATAGATTTTAAATAGCGCCAGTGCTATAGCACACCCTTCACGCAGTCCTTTTGATTATTTCTTTTAAGATTCTCCCATATAATCGCGCTACTGATGGCATCATACTTACACCCCAGTAATTTCACTGTCCTGTCTAGTCACTTTCTTATAGACAGGAGTAATAATAGACTTTCTCCATTCCTTGGGTACCTGGTCCCCTTCCAAAAGCTTAACATACAGCTTGGCCAAGATATTATACACAACCCTAGGAGCTGCCTTTATTGATTCTATGTTTATTGCACCTGGACCCAGGACCCACGTGCTTCATTGCTTTACACATTTCTAGACTTGCGCTATTGGGTGGGGCATTGTAGGACGCCCCTAGATAGGTCATCGCTATCTCCAGCAGGCAAAGCATCCAGAGCATCCGGCAACAGGGCAATCCTGCGGCCAATCGTAGCACGTGGAGCCAAGTTTCCTTAGTTTAAAAATGGTGTGTCGTCGACCTGGACAACATTAGTAATTTGGTTCCTACTGGCATCAGCTATCCAGGGTTAAAATTCTGTGACACAATTTTTTCCACTCTGTATGTTCCACTTTCTTTGGCCATCGGCTGTCCTCCATTCTGTCGAGAGGTCCGTGCCATTTTAAGCGTTTCATCTCTGTGGTATCTACTACTGATTTATCGACGCCGTAGCCTCTATTATGGCCTGTATGGTTGTAAGTAGGCTGTTTGTTTTTATATTGGTAACGCCACGTTGCGCTCTGTATAAAAATCACTGGCTGTGCTGTGTGCAGTCTGTGGCTGATTTGCATTGTTGGAATTTGCTATTGTAGTGTTGGTCAGTTGGCTGTTAACAGCGCGTAGCGTTGCGCTGTTGGAGGTGAGCCGCCAGCACTGGTGGATGTGGGGAGAGGGATGGCGGAATTCTGAGAGCGGACGATCTGGACGTGTGTCCATCAGAAAGAGTAAATTTGTAATATTGGATATCATGGACTGATATATATGTTATCACTTTTGAACACTATTAAGGTAAATACATTGTTTGTTCTCTATGAAAATCTTTCATTTGCTAACTATGCCTATAAGTAGTTAGTGCCTTCAGTAGTTAGAATCTTTTATTTAGCCGACAGTATTGGCGCTCGCGGTATTGCAGTAGTTCGAGTAACGAAGATTTTTGTGAGGTAAGTGATTTGTGAAACGTATAGGTTAATTTAGTCAGGGCCATTCTTTTGTAGGGATCATTGAAAGTCAGATTGCGTTGCGCTAAAAAAATATTGTGCGTCAGTTTAAGCACAGTCATGTATAATTTTTCTAAGGGGACGTTTCATGGTGCACGGTTCAGCCAGAAGAGGCCACAACTTCTCTAGTGTAAGCAACATGTTTCTCTGATGCTTGTTTATTGCCCACATTCCGCTATATAAGTAGCGATGTTTTCAATAACTGAACGAAGTATCACCTGTTTGGTCCTTTTTTGTTATTCCAAAGTACTGAGTGAATTGTCGTGGGGCCCTTCTGCCCTGCCCTGTTTTATTATTTATGTCATTTTCACTTTTCAGTTTGATGACATCATAACTCACAGTTTCTTAAAAAGGTTACATTCCCTGATTCTACTGACTTCAGCTTAGAGATCCCCTATGGTACTGTCGTCAGCCTTCCGAACTTCGGTTTTTGTCATGATTATTGTGAGGCTCCACCTTTCATAATTCTCTTGTAAATCCCAAAGCATGTCCTCAGCATGATCCTGATTTCCTGCTACGATGACCGGGTCATCAGCAATGAGAAATGTGTGTAGGATTTCATCCCTCACAAGGACGCCTATGCCTCCACATTTGTTCCTCCTGGCTTTAAATGCATCCTCCTCATAGATTTTAAATAGCGCCAGTGCTATAGCACACCCTTCACGCAGTCCTTTTGATTATTTCTTTTAAGATTCTCCCATATAATCGCGCTACTGATGGCATCATACTTACACCCCAGTAATTTCACTGTCCTGTCTAGTCACTTTCTTATAGACAGGAGTAATAATAGACTTTCTCCATTCCTTGGGTACCTGGTCCCCTTCCAAAAGCTTAACATACAGCTTGGTTCAAATGGTTCAAATGGCTCTGAGCACTATGGGACTCAACTGCTGAGGTCATTAGTCCCCTAGAACTTAGAACTAGTTAAACCTAACTAACCTAAGGACATCACAAACATCCATGCCCGAGGCAGGATTCGAACCTGCGACCGTAGCGGTCTTGCGGTTCCAGACTGCAGCGCCTTTAACCGCACGGCCACTTCGGCCGGCCATACAGCTTGGCCAAGATATTATACACAACCCTAGGAGCTGCCTTTATTGATTCTATGTTTATTGCACCTGGACCCAGGACCCACGTGCTTCATTGCTTTACACATTTCTAGACTTGCGCTATTGGGTGGGGCATTGTAGGACGCCCCTAGATAGGTCAGGGGTGCACTACACAAAGGAAGCGGCTACTCGGGTAGCAAATACACTCCTGGAAATTGAAATAAGAACACCGTGAATTCATTGTCCCAGGAAGGGGAAACTTTATTGACACATTCCTGGGGTCAGATACATCACATGATCACACTGACAGAACCACAGGCACATAGACACAGGCAACAGAGCATGCACAATGTCGGCATTAGTACAGTGTATATCCACCTTTCGCAGCAATGCAGGCTGCTATTCTCCCATGGAGACGATCGTAGAGATGCTGGATGTAGTCCTGTGGAACAGCTTGCCATGCCATTTCCACCTGGCGCCTCAGTTGGACCAGCGTTCGTGCTGGACGTGCAGACCGCGTGAGACGACGCTTCATCCAGTCCCAAACATGCTCAATGGGGGACAGATCCGGAGATCTTGCTGGCCAGGGTAGTTGACTTACACCTTCTAGAGCACGTTGGGTGGCATGGGATACATGCGGACGTGCATTGTCCTGTTGGAACAGCAAGTTCCCTTGCCGGTCTAGGAATGGTAGAACGATGGGTTCGATGACGGTTTGGATGTACCGTGCACTATTCAGTGTCCCCTCGACGATCACCAGTGGTGTACGGCCAGTGTAGGAGATCGCTCCCCACACCATGATGCCGGGTGTTGGCCCTGTGTGCCTCGGTCGTATGCAGTCCTGATTGTGGCGCTCACCTGCACGGCGCCAAACACGCATACGACCATCATTGGCACCAAGGCAGAAGCGACTCTCATCGCTGAAGACGACACGTCTCCATTCGTCCCTCCATTCACGCCTGTCGCGACACCACTGGAGGCGGGCTGCACGATGTTGGGGCGTGAGCGGAAGACGGCCTAACGGTGTGCGGGACCGTAGCCCAGCTTCATGGAGACGGTTGCGAATGGTCCTCGCCGATACCCCAGGAGCAACAGTGTCCCTAATTTGCTGGGAAGTGGCGGTGCGGTCCCCTACGGCACTGCGTAGGATCCTACAGTCTTGGCGTGCATCCGTGCGTCGCTGCAGTCCGGTCCCAGGTCGACGGGCACGTGCACCATCCGCCGACCACTGGCGACAACATCGATGTACTGTGGAGACCTCACGCCCCACGTGTTGGGCAATTCGGCGGTACGTCCACCCGGCCTCCCGCATGCCCACTATACGCCCTCGCTCAAAGTCCGTCAACTGCACATACGGTTCACGTCCGCGCTGTCGCGGCATGCTACCAGTGTTAAAGACTGCGATGGAGCTCCGTATGCCACGGCAAACTGGCTGACACTGACGGCGGCGGTGCACAAATGCTGCGCAGCTAGCGCCATTCGACGGCCAACACCGCGGTTCCTGGTGTGTCCGCTGTGCCGTGCGTGTGATCATTGCTTGTACAGCCCTCTCGCAGTGTCCGGAGCAAGTATGGTGGGTCTGACACACCGGTGTCAATGTGTTCTTTTTTCCATTTCCAGGAGTGTACTTGTGGCGTGCACATGGTTTTTTTTTTTAGGCTAGGTGGTAGTGCGAGGTGTCCTGATGAACACTCACCAGTCGACGTGCAGGCAGGGAAATCAGGAAGCGCTCAGTGTAAAGACACTTCAGCTGTCAAGATATTAGCAGTGAATTTTCAGAGTGATCGGAAGAAAGTTCCTGAATTCACTGCCCTCCAGGAAGCGTGTGGCGCGCACATTATTCTCGGGACTGAGACCTGGCTGAACCCTGAGATAGGAAGATCTGAAATATTTAGTGAGGGTTGGAACGTGTATCGGAAAGACAGATTAGACACCGTAGGAGGTGATGTCTTCATTGCAGTTGACAAAAATATTGTGTCTACTGAGGTCGAAGTACAGTGTGATTCTGAAGTTATCTGGACACTTTTAACAGGGCTAGGAGAAATAAAGTTAATTGTTGGGTGTTATTACCGGCCACCAGGTTCCACCGTGTCAGTTCTAGAATCATTCAAAGGGAGTCTACACTCTGTATCGCAGAAGTACCTGGATCATGCTATATTAATCGGAGGCGATTTCAGCCTACCTAGTATAGACTGGGATGTACAGTATATGGATTCATTACAGGTGGTACAGACAAGCCGTCGTGTGAATTACTTTTGAACACATTATCCGAAAAATGTCTTGAGCAGCTAAATCGACAGCCAACGCGTAATGGAAATATTTTAGGTGTGGTAGCCACGAACAGACCAGACCTCATCGACGGTGTCAGTGTTGAGACGGGGATTAGTGATCATGATGTTGTCATTACGACTATGATTACGAAAGTTAAAAAGTCGGTCAAGATGGCTAGGAGAGTATTCTTACTAGAAAGAGCAGATAAGCAGTTGTTAGCATCCCACTTAGTAAATGGCTTGGCTCTGAGCACTATGGGACTTAACATCTCAGGCCATCAGTCCCCCTGAACTTAGAACTACTTAAACCTCACCTAAGGACATCACACACATCCATGTCCGAGGCAGGATTCGAACTTGCGACCGTAGCGGTCGTGCTGTTCCAGACTGAAGCGCCTAGAACCGCTCTGCCACAAGCGGCCGGCCTTAGTAAATGAATCGACTTCATCTACTTCCGGTACGATGGACGTGGAACAATTATGGGCAAATTTTAAACATATTGTAAATCACGCATTGGACAAGTATGTGCCGAAAAAGTGGGTTATGGACGGAAAAGACGCACCCTGGTTTAACAGCGCAATTCGGAGAATGGTCAGGAAGCAAAGACAGTAGCACTCGCGGTGCAAGAAAGATCTGGAGAATGAGGACAGGCAAAAGTTAGTAGAGATTCGTGCTGCTGTAAAAAGAGCGATGCGCGAAGCATTAAACCACTACCACCATCATACCTTAGCAAAAGATCTTGCTGAAAACCCAATGAAATTCTGGTCTTACGTAAAATCGGTAAGCGGGTCGAAGGCTTCCATCCAGTCACTCGCTGATCTGTCTGGCCTGGCAACGGAAGACAGCAAAACGAAAGCTGAAATTTTAAATTTAGCATTTGAGAAATCTTTCACGAAGGACAATCGTACAAACATACCGCCGTTTGAGTCTCGTACAGGTTCCCGTATGGAGGACAAAGTGATAGACATCCCTGGGGTTCTGAAGCAGCTGAATGGGTTGAAAATAAATAAATCGCCAGGTCCTGATGGGATTCCAATTCGGTTTTACAGAGAGTACTCTACTGCATTGGCTCCTTACTTAGCTTTCATTTATCGCGAAGCTCTTGCCCAACGTAAAGTCCCGAGCGACTGGGAAAAAGCGCAGGTGACGCCTGTATATAAGAAGGGTAGAAGGACGGATACTCAAAATTACAGACCAATATCCTTAACATCGGTTTGTTGCACGATTCTCGAACATATTCTCAGTTCGAATGTAATGAATATCCTTGAGACAGAGAAGTTGCTGTCCATGCATCAGCAC
Organism: Schistocerca americana; assembly: GCF_021461395.2. Lineage (NCBI taxonomy): Eukaryota > Metazoa > Arthropoda > Insecta > Orthoptera > Acrididae > Schistocerca > Schistocerca americana. The sequence continues at coordinate 291,088,760 of NC_060122.1, forward strand.
GGCTTTAGAAAGCATCGCTCCTGCGAAACGCAACTCGCCCTTTTTTCACATGATATCTTGCGAACCATGGATGAGGGGTATCAGACGGATGCCATATTCCTTGACTTCCGAAAAGCGTTTGACTCGGTGCCCCACTGCAGACTCCTAACTGAGGTACGAGCATATAGGATTGGTTCCCAAATATGTGAGTGGCTCGAAGGCTTCTTAAGTAGTAGAACCCAGTACGCTGTCCTCGATGGTGAGTGTTCATCGGAGGTGAGGATATCATCTGGAGTGCCCCAGGTAAGTGTGGTAGGTCCGCTGTTGTTTTCTATCTACATAAATGATCTTTTGGATAGGGTGGATAGCAATGTGCGGCTTTTTGCTGATGATACTGTGGTGTACGGGAAGGTGTAGTCGTTGAATGACTGTAGGAGAATACAAGACGAATTGGACAGGATTTGTGATTGGTGGAAAGAATAGCAGCTAACTCTAAATATAGATAAATGTAAATTAATGCAGATGAATAGGAAAAAGAATCCCGTAATGTTTGAATACTCCATTAGTAGTGTAGCGCTTCATACAGTCACGTCGATTAAATATTTGGGCGTAACATTGCAGAGCGATATGAAGTGGGACAAGCATGTAATGGCAGTTGTGGGGAAGGCGGATAGTCGTCTTCTTTTCATTGGTAGAATTTTGGGAAGATGTGGTTCACCTGTAAAGGAGACCGGTTATAAAACACTAATACGACCTATTCTTGAGTACTGCTCGAGAATTGGGGATCCCTATCAGATCGGATTGAGGGAGGACATAGAAGCAATTCATAGGCGAGCTGCTAGACTTGTTACTGGTAGGTTTGATCATCATGCGAGTGTTACGGAAATGCTTCAGGAACTCGGGTGGGAGTCTCTGGACGAAAGGAGGCGTTCTTTTCGTGAATCGCTACTGAGGAAATTTAGAGAACCAGCATTTGAGGCTGACTGCAGTACAATTTTACTGCCGCCAACTTACATTTCGCGGAAAGACCACAAAGGAAAGATAAGAGAGATTAGGGCTCGTTCAGAGGCATATAGGCAGTCATTTTTCACTCGTTCTGTTTGGGAGTGGGACAGAGGAGAAGATGCTAGTTGTGGTACGAGGTACCCTCTGCCACGCACCGTATGGTGGATTTCGGAGTATGTATGTAGATGTAGATGTAGAACCGATGGTGGAATAAGATAGTTGAGGAATTGGTGAAGGTGAGAAATGAGCCCTATAATAAATGGCTGAGAACTAGGCTTGATGATGACCGTCAAACATGTGGAGCTAAATGGGAAAAAGCACAAAGGGCCATTACTAAAGTAAGAAATGAGGCGTGGGAGAAAGTTGGAGAGGATGTAGAAGAAAACTTTGGTGGTACTAGAGCAAATAGAACGTGGAAGTATAACGTGAAGACGATGAGAGTTGGAAACAAAAATACTGCTGGGATGACTATGATAACCATGAAGTAGTGAGTAAAGTATTAGAAAGCCCTGCTCACGGAGAAGAGAAAGAAACCTATACAAGAGACGTTAGATTTGAAGGAAGAAGATGAAGGTCCATGTCCACGACCAATAATGAAAGCAATGCGAAAGCAATAGGCCTGTCTTCATCACCAAACCTGAGCGAAAGCACTGCACCGATTCTATAAGAGGAAGCGTCAACTTGCAACAGAACTGGTTTGTCAGGATCAAAGTGAACGATGCATCGATCACTAAGCAATGCATCTTTAAGCTTTTGAAACGCTTCTTGTCACTCATCTGTCCAAACAGAGGGAACTTTCTTGCGACGCAAGGGATGCAATGGAGCAGCGATTTGTGCAGCATTCGATATGAATCGAATATAATAGTTCATTTTCCCCAAGACTGACTGCAATTCTGTGACATTGCGAGGAACTGGCAGGTCACGAATGGTTAACAAATGTGACTAAAGAGGATGTACACCTTGGCTGTTTATGACATGACCAAGATACTGCAACTCAGGTTTAAAAAAAATCACACTTGTTCAGTGTACACTTTATTCATGCATCAGACAACACACGAAAGAAAGAAAGCAAATTTGCAATGTGTTCTTCAGGTGTACGGCCTGCTACGGCAATATCGTTCAAATAGTTTGAACAGTTTGGTACTTGAGCAGTCCGGTGTTCCAAATAACGTTGGAAAATCGCGGGTGCGGAAGGACTGTCAAAATGCAAACGCAAGTATTTAAACAAGTCAAAATTAGTGTTCACAACACACAAGATTTGAGATTCTTCGTTTGTGGTATTTGAAGATATGCGTCACGCAAATCAATTTTTGAATAGTAGCAACCAGCGCCTAATCTACCCATGAGGTCCTCTAGGCATGGCAGTGGGTAAGTATGAATCACAGTTTTGGTTAAAGTCAACACAGAGGCGAACGCGACCTGAAGGTTTGGGGAGCAAAACCGGTGGAATTGCCGACTGGCTAGCTTGTATGGTAGCAATAGCTCCGCTGTCTTGCAATTCTTAATGTTCAGCAGCCACATAGTCCTGTAATGCAATCGGAACAGTTCTGGCCAGCCAAAATTTTGGCTGAGCATTGTCTTTCATAGTAATATGTGCAACAAAATTGTTAGCCTTGCCTAAACGTACAGAAAAGAGTTCAGGGGATTCTTTAAGCAAGTTAGCTACACTATCTGTGACACTGAATGCAATCACTGACAACACATTGTCCTGCATTTGAAAGCCAAACAAATCAAACGAATCAACGCCAAACATGTTCTCACAATCGCAAAGGGTGACACACAAAATAATCAGTCTTCTTCAGAAAAGACAAACACAAGTCTGTGCTACGTAGAGATTGTTAATGATAGAGGCTACCACGCGTCGGCTAACAAAGCGGCTACCGTTGAAGCAGCTATCGAAGTGGGCTGCCAACAGTCGGGCGCAGCGCTTGTGTCCTCTTCATCCTGGAGGGAGGTCGGTCAGCGTGCGATTGGCTCACCTCTTCTCACAGCCTTCTCTTCTCTGTCGTTCCCGACTGGCGCGCCAGCGCCGACTTTACGCCGTGACATAGTAGGCCTTCACAAGTGCTATACACTGAGGCCCACTGTCCATGGCATTTTCACATGCAAATGACCAACAGCAACAAGGTGCGTGCACAGACACAAACTAATCCCCATCGCGCCCCGTGGCCCACCGTGCAGTTTGGACGTCCTAACGCAAACCGTTCAGAAGTTATGACAATTTTATTTGAAATTGTTCAATAATAGTCACCCTGCAGCTAAGAAGGTGGTGCTTTCATAACGCACTGGACTCGTATTTGGAAAGACAATGGTTCAAACCCTCATCCAACAATCCAGAGTCAAGTTTCCCGTAATTCCCCTAAATCGCTTAAGGTGAACGCCAGGATGTTCCTTGAAAGGGTATGCCCAATTCCCATCTCCATCATTTCTCAAAGTGAGCTTGTGCTCCATCTCTAATAACACCATCTTGGAGGAGACGTTGAACTCTTAATCTTGCTTGGAGTTGTGTTAAAATGGCGTGTTCCCACAGCGGCGCTGACATACCTGATGAGTGGCATGATCTCTGGCTGGGTGTCGCCCATCCTGCCGCGCCTCCAGGAGCCGGGGTCATGGCTGCCACTGACAGCAGACGAGGCTTCCTGGATCGTCTCCAGCCTGACCATCTCGTGTGTGCTGCCCATCATAGGCGTGCCGATTATCGTCGACATCGTCGGCCGCAAGGTGCTGTTCATCGCATCTGGATTGCCAGTGTTTGCTTCCTGGCTCATGGTTTGTACTGCATTTAATACCTCCTTTTCTTGAGAGGGACAGAGGTAGGAGTGCATGTTTTAACAAGAATATTCCTTGTGGAGTTTAATTGCACATAAAATTGTAGTGTAGAGGAATCAACTAAAAAAACAGCTTACTTATATTTCAGTTCATTTTGAATAATTCCATGTTATGAAGCGAAGAAACTTCTGCTGATATTTTACTGGAAGTTAAATTTTGCGTAATAAATGTAACAGGATTGTAAGCTAAAGTTTTTCCACGTGTAGTAATGCATGTACAGAACGTTCTTCTTAGCTTGAAAAAGTCTGATATGTATTTTGTTGCCTAATCAATATTATTGTCGTGCTAGAGCTCGGAACCAGATATCTTCACTTTATCTCTGATGCTTCATCAGGCAAATGCTTTTTGAAAACCAACTCAGATTGTAATCTTGTACATGAAAATTACATAAGGAAATCATCTGCATCGAAATATTGAAAGAATAAGAACAGTATCACACATGTTAAATTGGCAAAGAAAAATAGTAACTGAGACCTGTAGTCCATTTGACATACTTAATTACTTAATCACTCAGAAGAAATAAGTCCAATAATTAAAAAATATGAATAAGCTTCATAAAAAATGCTGTGATGCGCTTATGCTGCCTTGGCATTGCTTATATGGTTTTAATAACAGAATGCTTAAGCTCTGGAAGTGCTGGTTCACAAGAATTTCTCTCTCTCTTACACAGTGTTGCTATGATCACTACACAGTTAACAAATGCGTAATGCCGAGGTGGTCGATTTACAATTTTTGGACAAAATTGGCAATATGAATGATTGGAAGCAGCAAACTGAATATAGTGAATCAGATTTCTGCGCAACATTTCCCAGTCCATAGCACTCCACTGCTCTGCATGGTGGGCGAGGTGGCTTCTGTTGGACCTCGGAGATGAACGAATAACTCACCAACAATTTCCTCTGAGAGTTTACGGCTGAAGCGACCGCCAAGGTAACCTCACCACCATGTAGCATTCTTTCATCAAAGAATTTGGTACGCCAACTATCTATTTGCCAAAAGTTCAGATAGGGAGAAATTTTTCAAGTACCAATTTGCTCACGATGGAAAAATGTAAGAGGTGATGAAAAGAGAAGAGGTAAGTAGACTCCCTTCAACATGAAATTGCACACTGAATATTTAAGTCAGCTCATGAGACGTGGCCAATAGTTCATTTTAAAGTACAGGGCCCACCATACACAGCACTTCGATCACAGACCTGTTCTAATATTACATTGCTGATGTGCTACAAGAGTCCACATAGTCATTCTATAAAAGTGCACAGTGATACCACATCAGACTACCTGACCTCCATTTAGGCCTAGACTCATATAAGGGAATTTTAGTCTGATCTGCAGTATCTGCTAGATAAACTCCAATCAAAAAGTAATGTAGGCTGTTAAGGAGTGGCTATGCGTGTGTGGTGTGTTATTCAGCGCTGCATAACGTTTACCTCAGTTCTTTCATTCTGAAACACAAAAATTATTTGCCATTCTTTTGATGGGCTTGGGTGAACAGCAAAATTCATGCACTTTCAGTAGTTGTCCCACATAGCAGAAAAGTGGGTTTTAAAAAAGAATCCAGTTAGTGTGGGAATATGGCAAAGATCTGTCTTTTCCTATACTGTAAAAATAAACGGTGCTACATTAATATAAGTCCAATTTAAGGAGGAGCAGAAATCTTTATTTGCTTATGAGTTGCAAATGGGAAAATAAAATATTAAAGTCAGTCTTCCGCACTTATCTCCCTGCTCAACTAATTCAAGTCATCAAAATACTTTAACCCAAAAGAATTTTGAAATATCCTTTTTTCATGACTTAAAATCTATGAAATTGTAGTACAGAAGAAGAGTCGTAAAAAATATAGAATTGCTTTAGAAATAGTCACTGGAAATTAGAAGAAAGTCTCATACACAGTTGAAATAGAATGATGTCGTTCTCCTAGAACTATTACAGCCTTTTTGCATCACTACTGTTGGAACCTGACGTTAGTGTGGAGTGTGGACATCTGAATTGTTGAATAATACGTGAATTTCCAGAAGGAAGAAAAGTGGCAAGAGATATCCACAGCGTAGTATTAGCGGTCATCAAGAACTGGAAATGCCAATAAGTCAGTAGCACTTAGGTTAAAGTCTTCCAGGATCAGACAAGTGTAGTATCTGTTGTAGTTTCATTAGTTAACATACAATTTGGCCTCCATTACCTGGAACTTTGGCGGCTGTTAAGAAGCCACCGACTAACCGATAAAATTAGTTACTAATCCAAAGAATAGAAATAATGCACCTGAGAACTTGTGAGTTCCCCACTATCTGTCTCTGTATGAAATTTAGCCCCAATCTATAAAAACGTTTATATATTGCCAAAACTAAGTACCCACAAACTGTTAGCCTGCTTAAAACTGTTGCTGAACTTTGACTAAACACAACCTGATTTGAAAATGATATTTTAGAGAGATTGAGTGGGTAAGATACATATGTGCACCTCACCAGCCCAAAAACAAATGTATATTCAATGTGCTCTTTGTCGAAAACCAGTCCGATTAGGCCAGACATCTGTACCAAGTTTATTGCTTCAAAATATCATTCCTGCCTTATTCCTGAATTTTGACGATTGCTTCAGGGATATCCTGCATAAAAAAATGCTCGACGGAAACTCTGTTTCTGTAATATGAAGATGGCTAGTCCGGTTGGCCGTGCCGCCTAACGCACGGCTTTCTGGGCGGGAAGGAGCATCTGGTCCCCGGCATGAATCCGCCCGGCGGATTTGTGTCGAGGTCCGGTGAACCGGCCAGTCCATGGATGGTTTTTAGGCGGTTTTCCATCTGCCTTGGCGAATGCGGGCTGGTTCCCCCTATTCCGCCTCAGTTACATTATGTCGGCGATTGCTGCGCAAACAAGTTCTCCACATACGCGTACACCACCATTACTCTACCACGCAAACATAGGGGTTACACTCGCCTGGTGTGAGACGTTCCCTGGGGGGTTCACCAGGGACGGAACCGCTCAATAACCCTGGGTTTGGTGTGGGGGGGCAGAGGGGTGAAGTGGACTGCGGTAGTCGTCATGGGGTTGTGGACCACTGCGGCTGCGGCGGGGACGGAGCCTCTCCATCGTTTCTATGTCCCCAGTTAACATACAATACAATACATACAATATGAAGATACAAGGTCCAATAAAGTCTGGGACAATCGTCCTTCCAATTTGGCGAAAGGAGCAAGCAGCATGGCAAGAGGTAACAGAAATGTGCTGTCGGCCGACAGGTGCTGTTCGCTGACTCGGCGGCCATGCTGATAGCATCACGCCTGGTGGCTGGTCTAGGCTTCGGCGCCGGCACCTGCCTGTTACCGATGTACGTGGGGGAGGTGGCCGAGGCCAAGGTGCGGGGTATGCTGGGCACCGTCTTCCAGTTCGCCATGAGTGCGGGTGGGCTCGCCTCCTACTGCATGGGGCCCTACATGTCCTACTCGGCCGTGGCCATCGTGTCCGCCGCCGTGCCCGTGGTCTTCATGGTGGGCTTCCTCTGGATGCCCGAGTCACCCTACTTCTTGGCTCTGCGTGGCAGGGATAAGGATGCAGAAAGGACCTTGAGGCGGTTGCGAGGTGCCGTGTCTGAGGAAGCCATCCAGGAGGAGCTCGGCATTATTCACAAGTACGTCAAGGAGCAGCGAGGTGAGTAGCCCTACATTACTTTGCATCTCACGTCAGATAGCTGTACTTATAAGGGACATCTTGTTTCATAGTACAGAATAATGTGACGCCACTGGGTAAATACACGACGAGGACTATTCAGAAAATAATTTTCCCCCACCAGCAGAATGTGTTGTTTTGTGTTCCAGCGACTGTTTTGATACAGTTCTCCACACTTGTCCATCCTGTGCTAGCCTCCTCTTCTCTGCTTAATTATTGCAACCTACACGCACTTAAACCTGTTTATTGTAGTCCAGACTTAATATCACTCCGTAAATTTTATTCTCCGCCCATCTCTCTCTCTCTCTCTCTCTCTCTCTCTCTCTCTCTCTCCTACACACACACACATACACACACACACACTCACTCATTCACTCACTCACTCACTTATCTCCGTTTCCAAATAGAAGATTCCTTGATACCTTTGGATGCATTCTATCAACTGACCCCTTCTTTTACACTACTGGCCATTAAAATTGATACACCAAGAAGAAATGCAGATGATAAACGGGTATTCATTGGACAAATATATTACAGTAGAACTGACATGTGGTTACATTTTCACGCAATTTGGGTGCATAGATCCTGAGAAATAAGTACCCAGAACAACCATCTCTGGCCGTAATAACGGCCTTGAAAAGCCTGGGCTTTGAGTCAAACAGAGCTTGGATGGCGTGTACAGGTACAGCTACCCATGCAGCTTCAACACGATACCACAGTTCATCAAGAGTAGTGACTGGCGTATTGTAACAAGTCAGTTGCTCGGGCACCATTGACCAGACGTTTTCAATTGGTGAGAGATCTGGAGAATGTGCTGGCCAGGGCAGCAGTCGAACATTTTCTGTATCCAGAAAGGCCCGTATAGGACCTGCAACATGCGGTCGTGCATTATCCTGTTGAAATGTAGCGTTTCGTAGAGATCGAATGAAGGATAGAGCCACGGATCGTAACACATCTGAAATGTAATATCCACTGTTCAAAGTGACGTCAATGCGAACAAGAGGTGACCGAGACGTGTAACCAATGGCGCCCCATACCATCATGCCGGGTGATACGCCAGTATGGCGATGACGAATACACGCTTCCAATGTGCGTTCACCGCGATGTTGCCAAACAGGGATGCGACCATCATGACGCTGTAAACAGAATCCGGATTCATCCGAAAAAACGACGTTTTGCCATTCGTGCACCCAGGTTCGTCGTTGAGTACACCATCGCAGGCGCTCCTGACTGTGATGCAGCGTCGAGGGTAACCGCGGCCATGGTCTCCGAGCTGATAGTCCATGCTGCTGCAAACGTCGTCGAACTGTTCGTGCAGATGGTTGTTGTCTTGCAAACGTCCCCCCATCTGTTGACTCAGGGATTGAGACGTGACTGCACTTTCCGTTACAGCCATGCAGATAAGATGTCTGTCATCTCGACTGCTAGTGATACGAGGCCGTTGGGATTCAGTACGGCGTTCCGTACTACCCTCCTGAACCCACCGATTCCATATTCTGCTAACAGTCATTCGATCTCAACCGACATGAGCAGCAATGTCCCGATACGATAAACCGCAATCGCGATAGGCTACAATTCGACCTTTATCAAAGTCGGAAACGTGATGGTACGCATTTCTCCTCCTGACACGAGGCATCACAACAACGTTTCACCAGGCAACGCCTGTCAACTGCTGTTTGCTATGAGAAATCGGTTGGAAAATTTCCTCATGTCAGCACGTTGTAGGTGTCGCCACCGGCGCCAACCTTGTGTGAATGCTCTGAAAAGCTGATAATTTGTATATCACAGCATTTTCTTCCTGTCGGTTATATTTCGAGTCTGTAGCACGTCATCTCCGTGGTGTAGCAATTTTAATCGCCAGTAGTTATTTGGAATTACGTTCAATGTACGTTTAAATTTATCTTTAAAAACCAGAATAGAATTAATATTATCAACGTCTACGTTGGTCCTATTACTTTGTGTAGACAAAAATTGTCTCCCTCTAGCCCTTCGTCTTTCAGTTCGACTGGTTAGCGCTCTTCTTCGAGGCATACTTAAAACAGATATAGTTTCCGTATAATAAGGGACGTCGTAGCTATTCACAATGAAGACGTTGACTTCAAATTTTGTGGCGATGGCGGCAAGCGAACACAAAGTTGGTTCTGTTTACTCTTAGACGAAAGAAAGTGAAAAAACGAAGCTCATAAACAGCGTCTGTTGCTCCAGACGGCTTCTTTTTCCACTATTGACAGCATCAACGACGTCGTAGCTGTGGCAGTTTAGCTGCCCGGTATGCGTGTGCTGCTGCAAATGAACCATCTGCAAAATTTAATCATGAATGTCCCTAGAATGCGATTACGCGAACCGTTGTTACTTTCTTGTCTCATTTCTACCACAACACCTGGTAGGTACTTGTGGTACAACTTGCTACCAATGTTAGCAATGTGAGAGACAGAGGAACAGAGGAAAACTTATACGTGTCTGTATACTTCCTTTCACCTCTTTTAATGACTATGTACACACGGGATTTTTTTGTGCACGTCTATGGTAAACAATCTTTGAATTATATAAGTTTCATATTTCTCCTTGTATAACTAATTTTAAACATCGGTAATTCAGTTTTCGAAGTTCACGTATTAAAAATATTATCGTTCAATCAAACAGTTGCATTGTTATTATGAATGTCCTCATCCCCATTAATTTCTCTACTCAAAAATTGTCTCTGTCTATTTCTGCGTCTTCCGCTCGGCCCGTTATCGTTCTTCTTCTTGGCAAAGTCTAAAACACACATAGTTTCCGTATAATAAGAGAAGTCGGAAGCCATAATTATTCAAAATAAAGAAATAAAAAATTAGAAACTTACTTGAAATTTTATGCTAACGGCAGCAAATGACCACAAAGTTACTCTTACAGAAAATTAAGCAAAGTGACAATTCCAATATACAGACTTTGTTACTATGATATTTTTATTTCCAATCCTGACAACTTCATCGACCTAGCAGTTATTGCACTGTCGCTAGCCGGTATGCGTGTATTACTGAAAATAAACCACCTTAACATGAACGAAACGCTGTTACTTTCATGTCTCATTTCTGCCATAGCATCTGATCGGTACGCCCGAGAGATTTTAGTAGCACTCCAATCTTCGATGCTTACTTACTGGCGATTTTAGTGCGTGATAGGGAAGGTGTCATCAGAGTTACTAATATGACACTATCCCCTTCATTTCTGCACTCTTAATGACTACGTACATATACACTTTTTTTCTTTGTGCACATCTATGGCAAAGTATCTTTGAAATTATGTAAGTTTCGTTGGCCTCCTTGTATAATCAATATTAAAAACTGTCACTTTAACTTTTGTGCTCACGTATTAATATTATGATTTCGGTATCTATACTAATGTATTTCGATTCGCTGCTTCTGGATTGTTTACAACAATTGCCTAGCAACTGGTTCAAATTTTGGAAACAGCAATGATGGGTCTCCAAAAAATGCTTATATGTGAACAAAAAATAGATTTCATAGCAATACACAAAACTGACGTCAGTGAGATGATATGTACAAGGCTTTGTGAATCTGTCCCACGATATTTTTTCAAGAGCTTGAATAATCCATTCCTTTTCCTAGACACGAGAGATCTTCAGCTGTTGCAGCTCATTTTTAATCTCTTCGCTTTCATAAATACGATCCCTCTAAAATTAAAAAGCAATGACAATTCTTTTTGCAGCTCAAGTAGGTCGTTTCTGCTGTTCATGCAACATATGACACGAACTAAGGGTTGTAGATACCTCTCTTATTTCGTAATTGTTACCTAGGTCTTTGATGCGGTGGGCTGTCAGTGGTATAATTTTCATGCTTTTCATCTAAATGGGTATAATAACACATACAGTTGATGCGTCATACACTACCTGGCAAAAAAAGTGAAGTACCCAGAACACATGGTTGGCTGTCAATGAAACTTTGTACATATATGCAGCTTCAGTGGGTATGTAAATGATAAGAATGCAGTTCTCTGTGAAAGGCAGAATGGCAACCAGCTTTCAATAGTGTTGTTCATTTTTAGTGTTGTTACCAGACCTGATAGGGTATATAAAGGACGTGAACAGCATTACATGTTGAATGATCACTGTGAAGGGCACGGAAATGCCTTGTACTCGTGCGAGACAGTGTTATCACCCTGTAACAGAGTTTGAAAGACGTCTCGTTGTGGCTCTCCATTTCACAGGCTGGTTGAATCGTGCAGTATCCATCTGTGTGTTGCATTCGGATGTGGGAGTCGCCCGACATTGGATTGCACGTGAAAGTGGGGGCAGATACGCTCCTCGTCTATGTTACTGTGCCCCAAGTAAATGTAACCCTGTCGTATCTGCACCTGTCATTTGAGAACAGATAAAATACTGCATACAACATCAGGTATGAATTCAGGCCATGGTTGGTAGTGATTGAGGGAACTGAAAGCACAACGGTAAGTCACAGAAATCCTACACCCTTATATGTTACTTCCCATGTGGCCATTTTTCAAAAGGACAGTACTTGTCTTTGTGAACTGTCTGCATGATGCTGAGGTACTCCCATGACCAGCAAGATCACCAAATGTGTTCCAAATAGATATATGTGGGACCATCTCTAGCATCAACTCAGTCCCATTGCCAGAATCCAGGATATCAAGGACAAGTTACACCAGTTGTGGGCCAGTTTGCATCATGAGAGGTTACAATGGCTTCATAACATCCTCCTATCCAGCCAGTGCATGCATTCAGGCCACAGAGCGTGCAACGTCGTACTGGAAAGTGGACTCATTCTATCAAGTTTTTTTTGTAAATCTGACTCAGTTTTATAATCACTAAAATAACTTCACATAGAGTTACAGCCTGTGAAGTTTCGTTCTGTTTTCCCCTATCCTTCAGGATGCTTCACTACTTTTGTCAGGCAGTGTAATTAAATAAGTGAGATATTTACATGGTTTCTAAAGATTATTGAAGTGTGTTGCTCCAGATGGTATTTAAACACACGTTGACCACGTTTTCATTTTTTAATTTGTAAATAAAAACAAAATGGCGCAGAAAGGTAGAGATCTTAAAAAGGAGACCTGAATATTTACTGGAGACTGATGGACTTCCTGTGGGTAGGGATAATCAGAAGATGGAAAATTACACATTCTGTAGGTCATAGAGTGTCAGTATAAAGCTAACTAATCCAGTGGGTTGCAACAGCGAGGTCATCAGTCCCATCTGATTACGAAAGGATGGGGAAGTAAGTCAGCCACGCCCTTTCAAAGGAACCATCCCAGCTTTTGCCTGCAGCGATTTAGGGAGATCATGGGAAACCTAAATCAGGATGGCTGGAAGCACATTTGAACCATCGTCCTCCCGAATGTGAGTCCAGTGCACTTACCACTGTGTCATCTCACTAGGTGATGGAGAAAGAGGACGGCACCCTGATATTCAGTAGAGTATGGAGGGAATGGAGCTGTAAGCATGAATACGTATTGGTGTGGATCCTTTTGTCTAAGAGAGTGAGGCAGTTGCATTTAGAAAGAGAGTATGCAGATTGTTTGTAGATGATGGACTGGTAATGTGGGTCAGTATAGGAGTGGCAAGAAACCGGGACTGAAAATTAGAGGGGTTGTGGTTAGTATATCGAGATGTTAGATGTGAGTGAGGGGGAGAGGTATTTGACGAGAAATTACAGGGTTCATGTGTGGAAAGATAAACAAAAGTTAATTGTAACACAAAGTAAAGTGGTTCAAGGATATAGAAGTAGTAATGGGACTTTGCTGGAGCAAATATCCAGGCAATGTTGGCATAGGAGAGCGTTGGTCAGATCTAGGTTTATTAGATATGGAGGATAGTGGAAGGGATGCAATCAACGTGCTTGGTCAGTTACAAATGGCCGAGCAGTTCTAGACGCTTCAGCCCAGAACCGCGCTGCTTCTACGGTCGCAGTTCGAATCTTGCCTCGGGCGTGGATGTGTGTGAAGTCCTTAGGTTAGTTAGGTTTAAGTAGTTATAAGTTCTAGGGACTGATGACCTCAGCTGTTAAGTCCCATAGTGCTCAGAGCCATTTGAACCATCAGTTACAAATTGTAGGCTGTAGTGGTCATTGTATTGTGTGTTTAAGAGATGAATTTTCATGTTAGTTTACAGTGGAGTGTTAGTTTGAGGTTTTAGTGTGTTAGTTAGAAAAACATGGCAGTCTTAAGTGGCTATGTAGGAATCATGAACACCAAAGCTGGTGGTGGTGTGTCCTAGAATTATTACCTGGGTTCTTGAGGAGCCATTGGTTTCATCAGGTTGTAACCTGGTTAAGAGGAAGTTGGAGTAATTGTTGGGATTTTTGGAATGTTGGTTTGAGGATTAGGAAAGTGGTGCAATCAGACATAACCTTTTATTCTTATCGTTATTTCATTGCCTCACTCATCAGGATGAGGTTGAAGTGGTAGCAAAAGTATTAATAAATCATGGAGAGCTTCCAAAAAATTTTTGGAAGGTAAAAGATATGTGTGACATTGGTTCCGCTCCAGTTTGGTTGTCTGATGCAGCAACTGGTTATGAATATTTTTAAATGAAACCAGTCACATTTGTAGAATTTTTTTATTAGTAATAATTACATCATCTGACGATGACTTTCTATGGCGAAACGTCTAATTGTTATCAATAAAAACAGTTCTGCATGCAACCAAGACTGTTTTCATTCTATATATATATATATATATATATATATATATATATATATATATATATATATATATTCTTTAAAATTATTAAGATAGTCTCTACATAAATATAAAGCACTTCACTTTACTGGACTAGATTGGCGGAAGGGGGATGAGGATGAGGAGGATTTCAGGAGGGAATGTGTTTTAGAAGGGATGTTGGGTAGAAGAGTTTGGGAAGAAATCCCTGGTCAAAGTGCTGTAAAGGGAGTGTGGAAAATGTTGGAGAAGACGATGATGAGCCCTGAACTGGAGAGAAATAGGTGTATTCTGTTAAAGGAGGAAGGATGGGTAGAGTTCTGTGCACATTTTACTGTAAGGTAGGGAAAATTATCAGATGTGGGACCAGATGTGGAGAGACTGAAGATGTAAGGTTGGGGACATGTATTGGTACAATAGATTTCTAGGATTAATGGACAAGAATGAAATGATAGGGTTGTTAGTATAAAGTTTGCAGTAAATACGGCAAATGTGAAGGTGTTCAGTGTGGGAGAGGAGAGAGCAGAATAAGCTCATATGGAATCATAGCAGAGGATAGTAGATGAGTTAGGAGGCGAGGCAGGGTGCACAGCATTCGAGGAGTTGGACAGACTGTATAGGTTATGCAGAGCAGAAATCCTTGTGAAACTGACAATAGAGGGTTCAGTTGGATTATGGTTTTGTGTGTATGGCACATGGTGGTGGTATGCAGTCCCCATGTTTAGCCGTTTAGTTGTTTTAGCAGTTTCAGTCCATTCTAGGACTTATGGAAGAGAGGGGAAATTCAGAAGCTCATATGAGATCACAATGGGGAATGTTACACAGACAAGGAAGGCAGGGTTTAGTGCATGGTATCTGAAGATTTGAAGGAATTGGTAGAGTCTATGTAAAGTGGAAATCCTTGTGACATTGGCTTAAAAGAAAGTTGGTTTGATTAAGGCTTTGTACGTGTAGAGTAAGGTGGAGGTAAGTATTCACTATGTTCAGCCATTCAGCAGTTTTAGTGGCTTCAACTTTTGAGGATTCACGTTTAGGGGTTAGTATGTGTAGTTTGTATGATAGGTCACAGTGGAGGTCAGTTTGAGGGATTTTAATCAGATAGGATGATTTTAAAAGATGAGGTCAAAGTTATGAGGATGGAAGCTGTTGATAGTTCATTCTAAAATTATCGCCCCCTTCTTGGAAGGACTGGTTCTGAGGAGCCACTAGTTGTTCCAGGAGGTACATTGGTTGAAAGAGCTGAAATGTCAGAGATTATATTTAGGAATTGTTGATAATTATGTGACACAGTAGTGCAGCTGCATACTTTGTTGGGGCAGAGGCCAGGCGATCACGGCTGGAGCTGCTGGGTCAGCTGGTACGGCGACGTGGAAACCGGCGGGCACTGGTGTTGTGCGTTGTGCTGATCGTGACACAGGTGTTCACGGGGCTGGCTGTGCTCTTGGGCTACACCACTGACATCTTCCGGCAGTCAGGCGTGGCGCTGGATGCAGATGTGTGCGCCATCATCGTGGCAGCAGTGCAGACAGTGACCAGTGTTGCCACATCGCTGCTGGCAGACCGTGCTGGCCGGCGGCCATTGCTGCTGCTCTCGTTCGCCGGCTGTGGTGTCACCATGGCTGCGCTTGGTACCCTCTTCTACCTCAAGGACGTGGTGCACACAGACCTCACAGCTGTGCAGTGGCTGCCACTTGCCGCCATGGTCGTTTTTCTCGTGAGTATCTTCACAGCTCATTTACTCAGCAGCTGCCCACCACCCTTCAGCGCTAAAACAAAAAATCGCTGCAAGAGCCAAAACTATTCTGTTATTCTCTAAGAAACTAATATCAGCTTGGGTATGGTGTGTGCTCTTGCTGTGCAACTTACTGTTACTACAATAAATTGAGAGTGGTGCAGATGACAGTGCCCACGTTCATGCTTTGGTCCTACACTTTCGGAGGGTTTGATGTAGTTCCATGCTGTCACTAAACACCAGCTTATAGATACACAGACCATCTAAGAAAGTTATTAGATAGCCCTTCGTTAAATAACTTCTTGCAATGAGTTTTCTGTGATGAATACGTATCCAAGCCTAGTTTTTTAACTATCATAGTTTTATCACAATATGACTTCCTTACAAACTAGAAAATCTGTGAAAGATATGTAACAGGAATGAAAAGTAATTTAATTTTTTGATAAGAACAGAAATTTGATTGATGTCAACGGTGCAGGTGTCGTCGATCTGTAGGCTGGTATGAACACAAAGTGCTCCATTAGCCATGGTCTTATTAGAGGCAGTGTGCCAGTGCCTTTCTCTGACGTCTGAGTTGACTCACCCAGCTGGTTAAAGAGGAACCTACAGTTCAACTTCCATAGGTGAGTGCTCAGTGCTGCAAACTGTCTTGTGAGGGACGTGGTTTCAATTCCTGGTACTGCTAGGTGTCTTTCCTTGCTGAGAGGACTGGAACAGCACTCAACTTTATGATTCCGATTGAGGAACTACCTGACCGAGTAGTAGCAGCAACAGTTTATGAAATCTGACAACATTTGGGTGAGCCGTGTGCTGACGCAATGCCCCTCCATATTGCACCCAATGACGTCTTTGGGAAAGGAAAGATAGTCAAATTAGGATGTAAAAAAGGTATTCGTCTGCAGTACTGAAAATGACACTCTCAACATTGAACTTTATGGTTAGTACTTAGTAGTCCTTCCTTTCCTGTATACAGGGTAGTCCATTGATAGAGACCGGGCCAAATATCTCACGAAATAAGCATCAAACGAAAAAACTACAAACAACGAAACTCGTCTAGCTTGAAGGGGGAAACCAGATGGCGCTATGGTTGGCCCGCTAGATGGCCTGCCATAGGTCAAACGGATATCAACTGCGTTTTTTAAGATAGGAACCTCCATTTTTATTACATATTCGTGTAGTACGTAAAGAAATATGAATGTTTTGGTTGGACCACTTTTTTCACTTTCGGATAGATGGCACTGTAATAGTCACAAACGTGTAAGTACGTGGTATCACGTAACATTCCGCCAGTGCGGACGGTATTGGCTTCGTGATACATTATCCATGTTAAAATCGACCGTTTACCAATTGCGGAAAAGGTCGATATCGTGTTGATGTATGGCTATTGTGATCAAAATGCCCAACGGGCGTGTGCTATGTATGTTGTTCGGTATCCTGGACGACATCATCCAAGTGTCCGGACCGTTCGCCGGATAGTTACGTTATTTAAGGAAATGTCAATCGTCAATCACGACCTGCGACAGATGATGATGGCCAAGTAGGTGTTTTAGCTGCTGTCGCGGCTAATCCGCACATCAGTAGCAGACAAATTGCGCGAGAATTGAAATCTCAAAAACGTCGGTGTTGAGAATGCTCCATCAACATCGATTGCACCCGTACCATATTTCTATGCACCATGAATTGCATGGCGACGACTTTGAACGTCGTGTACAGTTCTGCCACTAGGCACAAGAGAATTTATGGGACGATGACAGATTTTTTGCACGCGTGTTATTTAGAGACGAAGCGCCATTCACCAACAGCGGTAAGGTAAACCGGCATAATATGCACTACTGGGCAACGGAAAATCCACAATGATTGCGACAAGTGGAACATCAGCGACCTTGGCGGGTTAATGTATGGTGCGGCATTATGGGAGGAAGGATAACTGGCCCCCATTTTTTCGATGGCAATCTAAATGGTGCAATGTATGCTGATTTCTTAAGAAATGTTCTACCGATGTTACTACAAGATGTTCCACTGCATGACAGAATGGCGATGTACTTCCAACATGATGGATGTCCGGCACATAGCTCGCGTGCGGTTGAAGCGGTATTGAATAGCATATTTCATGACAGGTGGATTGGTCTTCGAAGCATCATATCATGGCCCGCACGTTCACCGGATCTGACGTCCCCGGATTTCTTCCTGTGGGAAAAGTTGAAGAATATTTGCTATCGTGATCCACCGACAACGCCTGACAAAATGCGTCAGCTCATTGTCACTGCATGTGCGAACATTACGGAAGGCGAAGTACTCGCTGTTGAGAGGAATGTCGTTACACGTATTGCCAAATGCATTGAGGTTGACGGACATCATTTTGAGCATTTATTGCATTAATGTGGCATTTACAGGTAATCACATTGTAACAGCATGCGTTCTCATAAATGATAAATTCACAAAGGTACATGTATCACATTGGAACAACCGAAATAAAATGTTCATACGTACCTACGTTCTGTAATTTAATTTAAAAGACCTGTCTGTTACCAACTTTTCGTCTAAAATTTTGAGCCATATGTTTGTGATTACTACAGCGCCATCTACCACAAACGGAAAAAAGTTGTTCAACTAAAACATTCATATTTCTTTATGTACTACACGAATATGTATTAAAAAGTTGGGGTTCCTATTTAAGAAAAACGCAGTTGATATCCGTTTGACCTAAGGCAGCGCCATCTAGCGGGCCAACCATAGCGCCATCTGGTTTCCCTCTTCAAGCTAGACAAGTTTCGTTCTTTTTTAGTTTTTTCGTTTGACTCTTGTTTCGTGACATATTTGGCCCAGTCACGATCAATGGACCACCTTGTATAACCTCTTGCAGTCCCCTTGGCATGGACTTCACCAGAGAATTTTTTTTTTTTTTTGCAATGTAATTTTCAGCCATTCCTCTAGTAAAGTTCTTTAGTTCATTTCTATTGCACATCTGAAGACTCCTCATATTCCTCTAGAGTACATTCCACAAAATTTCTGTTGGATCAACGTCTGGGCATTGCAGTGGTGTTAGCATCAAGAGGGAAGTGTTAATGCAACAGCTAAAGCCTTGCATCTAGGCTGTATGCTTTGGATTTTTGTCTTGTGTGAAAATATAATTCTCAGAAGGACCCATATTGTTCACACTTCTGGGCAGAAGTGTTTTTCGGATCTTTATGTAAACCTTGTGGTCCGTAATTCCACCATTTGTACTCATGCAGCTCCAGGCAAATACTGAACATCCTCTAAGTCTAATTGAGGCTGTTGTATTTCTCTCTTCACGATTTCTTTGTCTTCACTCTGTTTCTTCCTCATTTCACTGAAACAGCTAAAATCGACTCTCGTCATTAAGTACACCCTTCTTTCAGAAATCACACCCATCGAATTTATATTCTCTTGCAAATGCAACTTCCTTCCTTTTGTTGATTTTATGGTTTTCTACAGGCTGTTTTCCTTCCATACTCAGCTACATAAAACACATTTCTTACAATCTGTGCTGAAACAGACTTTCCAGCGTGCGTCTGAACTGCAGTAACAAGTTTTGGAGCGCTTAGTTATGCATTTTTTCTGATTTCTCTAAGTAGCTATCGTTTTACCATCTCAGATAGAATTACAGGACGACCGCTTCGTTATTGGTTTTCGTACATTTTTTTTATTAAACCTGTATATAATAGTCTCCACTGTTCTCGTAGGTGCGCCAATGGTTTCTCCGATTCTTGAAAAGATTTTACTTTTCGAAACAGCTTGACACAGATAATCCTCTCTCCAGTTGTAGTTTCGCGACGTTTTCGAGCAATACTACTTAAATATCACTCAATGGCTTTGAAAACAGTCAAAGAACTATCCTCTCCAGTGTATGAAACGCAACTGTTTTAGGAAAGGGAGAGAGAGATGTTTCAGTGTGGATACATACTTGGAGTCTTGTTTATTAGACGAATGTTTATTTGACATGAATTGGGGCATGACTTTAAATATCGTTGGTATGTTCACAAATGAAGCAACATATGAACCCAAGTAGCGTTTTATTTCTTAATGTAGATATTAACCGATGTAGGGAAAGAGCTGTTGTTAGTTTCTGAGCTCTGTTTTTGTGATTGTGGTTAATATATGCGCTACGGTCGGACAAATACTTTTTGGAGTCACTGTAATCTGTTAGCAGCACACTGTGGCAGTCCCAAAGTACACCCTGAAGCATCACCTTGCCTAATGATGTTTGTGTTTCCTCCTTTTTTGGCGGTAGAGAATCCACATTCTTCCGATACTTGGTGTGTTCCTTTGCCTCAGGGTCATGGTGATTCACACCCACCA